>NC_058134.1:61971232-61991220 GCF_016433145.1 Gracilinanus agilis | reverse complement strand
TCTCTCTCTCTCTCTCTCTCTCTCTCTCTCTCTCTCTCTCTCTCTCTCTCTCATCTATTTAACTTGACAAGAAAATCTTCATGGCTTATAAAGTCCAAGTCACTGAGTCAGAATGGTGGATGGTAGATGCTTTAATTGTTCTTGATAGTCTGTTGTTTTTCATTAATGTTCTTGTGAAGGATTCAGTAATTGGCCTTCAAGCCATCAGCTACTTCTCTTGTGCTGTTAATGCCAACATATTCCCAGTGCATTTTGCTTATAGTCTTATGTTCATTTACTCCTTTAACAAACATTGAGTACCTACTCTGGGCAAATCTCTGAGCTAATCTCTGCATTAGGTGCTGTGAGACTACAAAGATGAACATAACATAGGCCTGACCCTCATGGAATTTGTCAAATGATGGAAATAGAGCACTTGCACAAACAATCCTGCTACAGTTAGTTATAGGGATAGGAGCTAGGAAGAAGATGTGCATTTTAAGTGTATAATGGAGATAGAAGGGAAGGTGATAAATATTTAAGTACCCCCTATGTATCAGGCATTGTGCTTAGTAACAACAGGGGCAGCTAACTGGCTCAATGGAGAAAGAGAGAGTCAGGCCTAAAGATAGAAGATCCTAGGTTCAAATCTAGCCTCAGACACTCTCTAGCTGTGTGACCTTGGGCAAGTCCCTCAACCCCAGTTGCCTAGCTCTTGTCACTCTTCTGTCTCAGAACCAATACACAGTACTGATTCTAAGATGGAAGGGTAAGGTTTAAAAAAACAACTCCTCCAAATCCCAAATATTTAACAGAAGGTAAGAGGGCAGTTAAAGGTTCTTATTGCTGTTGGAGTTTGCTAGGGAGAAAAGGATTGGAGTTAAATTAAATTGGGCAGACATTTAAAAAAGTACATAGGCAAGGCACTGTGCTAGGTGATGTAGTTATAAAGAAACTCTGTTTCCAAGGACTTTACCATCTAATAAGGAAGAAAAAATGTGTAAAAATAACTAGGATGTAAGGTGAAATGTGATAAATGCAAAGGCAAATTCAGGCAGTGGAGAAATTTGATGAAGGGGAGATTATTTTTATTGGAAGGGGATGGGAAGATTCTGGAAAAATTTCATCAAGGAAATGACTCTTCAATTAGGTCTGAGGGAAAGTACTTCCACAGGTTGAGATATGGCTAAAAGGGGATAGTGTGAGTAAATGAAGACAGGATAAGAACAGGGAATGAAAAGTAGTTTGCTTTAGGTGAATGTTGATGTTAGTTGTATGTGATAAAGCTGAAAATAAATGTTAGAGCCAGGTGTGGAAGACCCTAAATGACAAGGTTAGTTGATTAATAATAATAACTAACATTTGTGTACTATGTGCCAAGTCCTGTGTTAAGTGCTTTACAATTTTTATCTTATTTGATCCTCACAACAGTCTTGGTACTTTTAATAGCTACATTTTATAGATGAGGAAACTAAGGCAAATACAGGCTAAATGACTTGTCTAGGGTCACAAGCTAGTAAAGTATCTGAGGTTGAATTTGAACTGATGTCTTTCTGACTTTGGTCCTAGAGCTCTATTCATTATATCACTTAGCTGCCCATATGTTATTCTTTGTTTAACAGGCAAAGAGAAATATAAAAGTTTTTGAATTGAAGAATGACCTGTTGAAAGCAGTGCAATAGGAAAATTACTTAAGAAACAATTTGGAAGATGGAAGGCATATACTAGGATTAGAGAGAACAAGTAAGAAGGTTCCTAAAATAATCTAGCATGGAAGCATTGAGGACTTTGTCTAGTTAACAGGTGGTACAGAGTGAGGGATCATAGCAACACAGAAGAGTTACTTTCCATCTTGGAAGGATGGTAGTTCTATCATCAGAACTCAGGGGTAGTGGTAGTTGGTTTGTCTGTCTATCTATCCATGTATCTATCTATTCATTCATCCATTTGTCTGTTTAGCTCTGTCTATCTATCCATGCATTTATCTATCTTTCTATGTTTCTATCTAGCCATCCATTTATCTTCCTATGTATCTATTCATCTGTGTATCTTACCTATTAATTTAGCTATCTTTCTGTGTATATATCCACATATATATATATATATCTGTCTATCTTTCTATCCATCCATTTTTCTTTCTATGTATCCATCCATATGTCTATCTGTTAATTTATCTATCTTTCTAGTTTTGTAACCATCCATCTGTCTATTTATTTATCTATTTCCATTCATCTATGTATTTATGTCTATCATCTACTCATCTATCTGTGAATGGGGAGTCTCTGTTCAGTTTTGGATGTTTCAAGTCTGAAGTGCGTGGGAATATCCCAGGGGAGATATCTAGCAGAGAGTTGAACATCTGGGACTGAAGCTTTAGGGAAAGTTGGGGAGATGATTTTTGACTGGGGAAGAAGTTTTTTGCCTTTTTACCATACTTCATTGACTTAACTTGACAGAAGAAATCCTAATGGTTTTCTAATGAGGTCATTGAATCAAATCATCAAATATTTCTTAAGGATCTGCTATGTGTTAGGCATATTTAAAAGATAGAAAAAGGTTATGGTAGATGAACAAGTTGTTGTATATAGTTGTAATGGAATACTGTTGTGCCATAAGAAATGATGAACAGAATGAGTTCAGAAAACCTAGAAATACTTATACAAATTGATGCAAAGTAAAGTGAGCAGAAACAGGAGAACAATGTATATAGTAGCAGAAATATTAAATGATGATCAACTGTGAAGGACTATACTATTACCAGCAAAGTAAGTTCTCAAAATATCCACAAGGGACACATTATGAAAAATGCTATCCATAGCCAGAGAAGGAATTGTTGGAGTTTGATTGCAGATCAAAGCATGCCATCTTTTGCTTTATTTCCTTCATGAGTTTTTTGTGTGATATGTATCTTCTATCATGACATGAGGAATATGGAAATATGTATTACATGAAAGCACTAGTATAACCTACGTAAGACTATTTACTGACTTGGGGAGAAGGGGGGAAGGGATGAATGGAGAAGATCTCAATCCTAAAATGTCACAAAACAATTGTCAAAAATTGTTTCTACATGTAACTGAAGAATAAATAAATTTAAAAAAATTATGCTTTTTCTAACTCCCTTACTGACTTCAGGTTAGAGCATTTTTTAATCTGAAGAGATCTTAGAGATTATCTTGTCCTAAGAAGTACAGATGAGGGCCTGAGAAGTAAAGAGATTTATCTAGTCTAACATAGAATTAGTGGCAAAGCTGGCATTAGAATCAATCAACAATCACATATTAAGCACCTATTAAAGTGTGTGTCAGGTACTGGTCTTGGTGTTGATAATACAGAAAAAATACAACAGTTCCTGCCCTCATGAAGTTGACATTCTTTCAGGGTAGACCATATGTACATGAGCATTTGTGTATATTATATTTGCATATATACATGTTATCTCTCCCAAATGAACATAAGCTCCTTATGGGCAGGGATTTATATAATCTATAATCTCTCTTTCTTTGTCTCTCTTTTCTTCTCTGTCCCTCTCTGTCTCTTTGCTGTCTCTCAGAGTCTAACTTTTTCTGTTTCTCATTCTCTTTGGTCTACACTGCACTTCTAGCTTTTTTTTCCTTCTTCTCATAAACAACTTTAAATCATTGATGCAAGGAAGCATCTTATTCTAACATTTTTCACTAATTTGAAGTTTCTGGTTAGCGGCTGACATATGGCTTTGAGTTTTACTATTTGCAATGGTGCAGTGGGTAAATTACTGTGAGAAGAGGACAATGCTTGGATTTCAGTCCTTGCAATGTTTTTTGGCCTTCAGGCATTTGGCTAATTACCAATTAGTTAATATGGGCATTTTAGAAAAAAAATTAGGCTCAGTACAGTCTGACATTTTAAACCAGAGGGAAAATGTATGGTTAGAAAGGACACGCAGATCAGCTTCTAAAAGGACTTCCCTTGTAAAACACTTTTAATAGATAGAGAATTGGTTTTGTAGGGAGGTCACCTAGCAGGAAGAGGGAACAGCTGCTTCCCATCCAGTAAAGTACTCAGTGGATAGAGCTATGGAGTGGGAATGGGGGTTGGTGAGTAGAGAATACAACAAAGAATGATGTTAAAGTTCTTTGAATTCATCTGGAAAGCCCACAATGGCTGAAGAGATATCCAGAGGGCCAGCACCAGTGGTTTAGATAGACCTGTTATTTGTAACCAATTTGGTCAAAGCTTGAGAAAGACTCGAGCAGCTGGAACAGAGTTTCTTAAGTTAGTTTCTGGGGCCAGAAAAGGAAAACCCAGAAAGGAAGTATAATGTTAATTCTAAGGAATATGGGAAATTGAGAGTTTTAAATCTCTAAGAATAAGGAAGCCACAGGTTCCTTTTTATAGCAGCTTGAAGGGCACTGTTATATATACAAATATGTATAATAAAAAGGAGGCCTGATTCTTGCTTTGGTCTGTGCCCTGTGGAGCACATGTTGACTTCAAAGAGAGCTCTGTAGGGTGCAGACAGAAGAGAGAATGCTTTTATTTCAAACTTTGGCTTAAATCCACCACCCAACTATTTTTCATGGCCAAGAAACAACAAAGTTCATTCTCTAAAATTCTTCTGCTTTTCACATTGGCTTACCTATTTTTTTCTTTCCTGACTGGCATCTTCCTCTTATCGTGTACTAATCTATAATGTGGCCCCAATGCTGTTTTAGTAGGAAAAATGGAAAAGCCAATGATTGGATGGTTTCTCTTTGCCCAGGAACCTGTTTCTTTCATTCTTTCCCCGTTCTCCTATAGTAAATCTCCAGAATTCAAAACAGTTGTTTATAGGGCTGTTTAAAACATAAAGCATTCTCTTGAAAGGAATTTCATGATGTAAAAATGAACTCATGGTGATTTCATTTCAATATAATGAAGGCCCCTTAGTGATGTGAGATTATAGTTTCATCATAATGTGCAGTCGTGGGGCCATAATGATTTTTGTGCAAGCTTACAGAGACCCTATGATTCCATTAATCATAGAAATTAGAGAGGTAAAGACAGCTTTCAATGATTCAGGCTATCCTTTACTAATGGGAGATCGTTCTTTACTTTATATTTTTCTAGTGAGTTTCCTGTGTAGTTTTAAGTGCACATTGTTGTTAGCCTTCCCTCCTGGTTTATATACGGCCACTTCTGTAGGTCATGGTTTACGGGAGATTTAGATGAACTACTGCTGTTATTATTATTTTCTATCTAGTTTTCACTCTGTTCCGTAATTTCCCTTTCCTATCCTGTTTCTCTTTATCTTTCTAGTGTAGGTGATCCAGTTAGCTCATTAAATTACACTTTAAAAAGCAGCATATCTCAATCCCTGATCCAAAGCAAATTTTTACTGGTCAGTGACTTTACTGATCAATGACCCTCATAGTCTCTTAAATCTACGAACTTAAAACTTAACTTAAAAGCTCGCACATTATCTTGCCATCAGTGTTCAGTTATGACCCCATTAGGAATTTTAGTGGCAACAATACAGGAGTGGTTGCTATTTCCTTCTCTGGCTTGTTTTATATATGAGAAGCTGAGACAAACAGGGTGAAGTGACTTGTCCAGGGTGTCTAAAGCCAGATTTGAACTTAGGAAGGTGAGTCTTCTTGACCTCTGAGCCGACATTCTATCCATCATACCACCTAACTGCCCAGCATCTTATCTTGTCATCCTCCATACTGTATACTGTGACTCCCAGTCTTTGTCCCAGCCCATAGCCCTATCTATGTACAGGGTCACCGAGGCTCTGCCATGAAGTGTCAAAATATGGGGATGTGGTTGGAGGCATAGAGTTCTGCTTGAGGATAAACCCTGAATTCATGCCCTGGGTGAGGTAGAAGTGATCCCAACCCCTTATTCCCCAGCCTAGGGGGGCCTTCACCTCTACCCAAGATTCTGTGGTCACCATGTTCCTTTCCTGGTTTGTCTTTTACCTTCCGCTGTGTAATTGCCCCTTACTGGAGACTTGTATTATTGGCAAGATCAGCAGCTACAGTGATACCCAATGGCCTCAGAGTGTCCAAAGGGCTCTCTTTCTCCTTCTTTCTCCCTGATCCTTCCCTTATTTCCCTCCATCAACCTGAATTGCTCAAGTACAACTTTGTTCTTGTCCCCTACCATGCTGCAGTTTTGAAGGACTGGGCAGTCCAAGGCAGAGAATTCAGTTATTTCATTGGTTGGCCCCCAATAGTATAGTTTGGGCTCAGAAGCACTGCATTGAAGAGTAGGGCAAATAAAAAGCCAAGGTTGATTTAATTACCGTAAGGACCAGTCTGACTTTACATGTGGAAAGACTAGCTTGGTATGAAGCTATCACCACTGCTAGAAAAAACACTTTAAACCCTAAATCTTTTTGACAGGAGATAGGTAGTGTCTTTGAATGTGAAAGTTGACAAAATGTTAACACTGATTTTACAATATTCCCAAGTATGCAATATGGAAACCATTGCTTACAATTCATAGGTCTCCTTAGATGTACCAAAAACACAGAAATAGTGATGTGTGTGTTTTTTTTTTTACCTTTACTTTCTGTCTTAGAATTGATATTAAATATTGATTCTAAGACAGAAGAGTGCAAAGGACCAGGTAATGGGGGTTAAGTGACAGCCAGGGTCGTATAGTTAGAAAATATCTGAGGCCAGATTTGAATCCAGACCTTCTTGACTGCAGTCTGGCACTCTATCCACTGTGCTACCTAGCCACACTGATAGTGATGGGTTTAAATGGGATTGTTTTTGAGTTTTGGTGGATAATAATAGCACCAGCTGAATTGATAAGACTAAGTCGAATCCAGAAACATTTATTAATTGCTTATTATGTTTCAGGCACTGTGCTAAAGGCTGAGAATATAAATTCAAGCAAAAAGAGACAGCTCCTTCCTTTAACAAGTTCACTTTGAATGGAGAAGACATTATTTAAAAGGGAACTGAAAAGTAGTAAGGAATTAGGGAGGAGAAAGTAACTCTGGGCAAGTCACTTAACCATATTGGTCACAGTTTCCTCATTTGTAAAATGAGCTGGAGAAGAAAAGGGCAAACCACTTCAGTATCTTGTCAAAAAAACTCCAAAATGGGGTCACAGAGTTGGAAATGACTGAAATGACTGAATGACAACAACGTATAATAATGTGCTAATAAATATTATGAAATTTTGTGAGAGAATTAATTTTGGTTTTGGAAATTTCCTTACTAAAAAAAGCAGAAATAGTTAAGGTGCCACATGAAGGACTTTATATGAAAGCATATCACTAACACAATTTTAAAATGGCTCTTTTATGCTTGTGATTCTGCCTTGCCCTATGGAGGAGGAAAAGAAGTATGCAATAATTATTCTCAAGTATTTACTTCTTATAGAGAAAATATTAACTGCTGAGAAGTAGAGCCTTGTGAGCAGGAATGTGTGCTGGATTGGGAAGCAGGATAGCATAGATAGCAAAAGAGCATAGATTTGGAAATGAATATGTGTTTGTGAGAACCAAGAGTAATTAATAACGTTTATGTAGAACTTCAAGCTTTAAAGAGTTTTTCTTCAACACTTCTGTGAAGTTTTACTATATTTCTAAAAAGTCTCTCATAAAATCTCCATCTCCCCTTGAGGATGGGAAGCCAATTTATATAGTATATGTATTATGGAAGGAGAAGGAAGTATGTTTAATCTCCTCTTGAATTTTACCTTTATGATCATAAAGATGTGTGTTGGAAATTAACTCATCACCAGTTAGGTTATAGTTCTCATCAGCAGGTCACTCTAGCCCTTCCTTCCCCAAAATCTTTATGAAAAACTATTTATTGTTGTGATTATTTTCATTGATGAAATATTCTTTGCATAGTCAAAGTGTCCCTTGCTCCTTGTATGGAGGTAAGCCCAAAAGTTGGGTAACTATCTCCCAGAAGGCTTGGCTTGTTCTTCCTCAGATTATGAGAAGGAAGGATAGTAGTGACATTTTATTAGAGGGTCTTTTAAAATCTCTATAACTGCAACAAATGTTAGAATTAAAATTATCCCCAAACTAAATGGCTATTATTTTATGGTTTGGTAGCAGCTGATCTACTTCTTTGTTAAGGTGATGAGGAAAGTTGTTACTTTTGCATGTTGTGGCTTCTCATTGCCTGTTTTCTGCATATATAGCCTTGCCTCTTATTGCTACCTAGAATGAAACCTCTGTGATAGCTGATTATGCTCTCCTCCATTTCTCCAAAATATGCCAGCCTCATTCTCATTTTTGGATCTTTGTATATTTCACGTTTCCTTCTTATAGAATGGCACCCCTCATTCTCTTTATGATTCCAATTCATTCTTGGAAAACTACATCAGATTTGGACTTTTCAGTTTAATGTAATTAGGGGAAATTAAAGAAAGTGTTTTGTTTAGTTAACTGGATATATAGACTATAGACTTTGAAATGAGAAATCATGTTGAATATATATATATATATATGTATATATATATATCCAAGAGATTAGAGAAGAGATATTTAAGAGAGGTCGTAGTCAAAGCTTTGAAAATAAATGAGTTTGCTAAAAGAAAACAGATATAAAGAATGAAGAGTAGAGGGATGAGGTAGAGCTTTGGTAAATACTATCAATGGAGAGGAAGAAAAAGAGGAGAAAAAAACAAGAAAAAGAGGTAGTGAGAAAAGGATAGTTCTATATCATAGAAGTTAATAGAAAAAATTCTTTGAGAAGGGATGATCAATAGTGGCAATGCTGCAGAGAAATTTAGGAAGGTAAGGATGAAGGCCATTGTATTTTGCAAGAATGATATGTGTAAATGAAAAACCACTTATTAAGCCTTTAATATATGCTAAACACTGTGCCATGTTCTAGGAAAACAAATATAAAAGTGAAGACTTCTTGCTTTCAAAGATCTTACAGTCTAATATGGAGAGACAACACATGCATAGAGGAGTGATGGCCAAGAAGTGTTATTTTAATTTGGAAATTTATATGGAGGGTGAGTAGGGCTATAGGGAAATAGATTAGAATACTATCTGCAGTAGCAATGCCAGTATTGATTTAGTTGTGGCTCTAGAACTGGAAAGCAAAGACTATTAAAAAGATTAGTAGATGAATGGGGGGCGGGGGGCGGTAAAATGAAGTACAAACCAAAGCATTCTATTTTTTAGTGCAATCTTTAGTGTAATTCTTAGGATCTTTTGGTTATGCTGTTGAGAGCTGTCCAGCAATGTTTGTAGAATAGAGTATTTCTCCTCATTGAAAATATTTAAACAGAATGTCAATCACTATTTGTCTGCAGAGCTGTAAAAAGACTTTTTGCATTGGGCGAGAAGTTGAATATCATAAGTTCCTTATTAAGATTTTATAATTTTTTAAAGGGACCATTTGGTAAGTCATTTTGATTTCTATTTCTAGATAATAGTCTTACAACATTCATGACTTGGCTTGGTTTTCCATGGGGAATGCATAGGTAGGGGTGTTTAATCAATGGTATCCATGAATGAGGTCCTTTAGATGGTTATTGGATAATCTGATTCAAATGAATATGACAATATTTATTCTATTCATCACAATTTTTGTTTGTATTAAATAGCATGGCTTTCCATCTCTTTCTCTAAGAACTGTAATCAAATTGATACTGTAATTGTCTATGGAAAAAGCAGGCAACTGAATATCCTAATGCTCTTCTCACTAACTCTGTAACTTTCCAGATCAAAGCACTATTCTCTGGCTACCATTAACCATACAGACAACTTGGGTGTCCTTAGGGAACTACATAAACGAATAGAGTACTGACTTGGAATCAGAAAGAACACAAGTTCAAAGTCAGTCACAGTCATTTACTAACTGTGTGATTCTGGGCAAATCACTGAACCTCTTTTGCCTCAGTTTCCACATCTGTTAAATGAGGATAATAATGGCATCTGCCTCCCAAGGTTATTGAGAAGATCAAATGAGCTGATAATTGTAAAGGGTGTAGTACAGTTCCTGACACACAATAAGCACTATATAAGTGTTTTATTGTTATTGTTACTGTTACTGTTATTATTATTATTGTTATTATTATTATATTTCTCTTACTAGAATGAAAACTCTTTGAGGACACAGGCTGTCTCACTTTTATATTTGTATGCTTAGTGCTTAATGAAGTTCTTGTAACATAATAAGTAAGCCTGTAATAAATATTTTTCATGCACCCATCCATTCATTACAAATACCAGTCTTATTAATGTCATTGTATAAAAATCTCCTCAAAGAATCGGCTCTGGATACCAGGAGCACAATTGAAGTAGAGGTACAATAGAGAGTGATGAGAAAATCTCTTTCCTTGAACTGAAACACATGTGGACATGGTAGAAGGGTGGGAGGCTCTGATGTGTAATTCCAGGATTCTTGATCAGTGCTAGAAAGACTCCAGGTTTTCCAGACCCTTTCACAGCCCAGGATTTCTGAAACGAACTCTTGGGCTTTTTGTGTGTGCTTGGTTTTCTCAGTCTGATGTTTTAGCAGGTCCTCCCTCCTCTTCAGGGAGGAAGTTAGAGGTTACTGTATGGAGCATGAAAAATGTCATTTGTTAGATCCTTTGCCAATATTCCGTCCTTCTCTTGGAACAGAGAACATGTTATAGATGCACAATGTACACAATGGGAAAACTCCTTTGAAGAAGTAGCCATGGCCATAGAGAAAATTCCTCCATAACAATAAATGCACATCTGCATCCAGCACCAGTATCATATTTCACTCCTGCCTTCACCCAACACCCAATTCAAAGGGCTTTCTCTTGAGGTACTTTCTTCCTCAGCTTCTCTTTCTACATGGATCATGTCAGATTGAGTAACTATAGCTAACTAGCACATTTATGTCTTAAGAAATAATTATTAGTGCTTGGAAAAGAATTAGGTTGCTTTTTATTACAGAATATTAAAAGCAAATTTCCAGGTTCTTTTTAGAGCCACTGTAATTCACTGGCAAATGAACTAAATTTAGGGTAAAGAATTTACCATGATACCTAATTGCTGTGAAACTATGATCAAATTACTTATCCTATTTGAGACTCTGTTTCCTCATCTGTAAAATGAACATAATAATAGTTTCAAAAGATTGTAGTAAGATAAAACAAACCTTAAGGCATTACAAGGAATCCCTAATATGTTAGAACAGTTCTAAGCTTTCAAGCTGCACTGAAATTTTTGATACATCTTGGATGTATGATCATAATAGATAAAGGCTTTATGTCACATTTAATGACACTACTGAAACAAAAACACCCCAAAAACTTTTGAACCATGATGTATTATAATGAGCAATCTCAGTCCCAAAGAATAAGATAAGGGTATGGTCTTTTTTTTTTCAGTAGAAAGGTAAAGACTGTAGATGTAGAATATGCTATATACTTTTAGACGGCTGCTGGGCCAGTTGATTATGATTAAATAGATATTTTTTGTTACAAGGAAAGATTCAGTGCTGTTGGGACAGGATTAGGAAAAATGACCAGAGTCTTAAAAAAAACAAAAAGTTTTAATAAACCTAATAATATAAAACCAATATCCAATCACTATTAAGTCATTTCATATTGAAGTGGAAAAAGTGCTAGCTTTCAAGAGATAGTTCTTGGGTTCAAATCACTTCTCTGATTCTTATTGACTATGTGATGTTGGGCAAGTCATGTAATCTCACTCAACCCAATTTTTCTCATCTGTAGAATGAAGGGGTGGGACTAGGCAATCTTTCTAGTATCATCTATGATTCTATGGTATATATTGTTACTGATAATATAACTATGAATTATTGTGAGAGCATAGAAAGAATGTATTATTGGGTCTTTTAGTAATAACTTAAACATTACATTGTGGGACAGGTAGGTGGCACAATGGATAGAGTGCCAGGGCTGGAAACAGGAGGACCTAGGTTCATATCTGGCTCCAGATACTTTTTAGGTGGATGGTTGGGCAAGTTACTTATCCCTGATTGCCTATCTCTTGCCACTTTTCTGTCTTAGAATTGATAATACAGAAAGTAAAGGTTTTTAAAAAAACAGTATGTGGGGCTTTAAGATGTGCAAAATGCTTTTCATAAAGTATGTCATTTGATCCTTGAAATATCCCTGTGAAACAGTAAGTTCTAGAGGTGTTGTTATCCTCATTTTACAGAAAGGGAAAAAGAGGCTAAGAGGTATCAAGTGATTTGTCCTTCATCAAATGGGCAAGTGACAACTGCTGTCAAAAAAGGAATCTGAACCCAGCACTTCTTCATTCTGACACTAGTTCTCTAATTGATTATTCAACTCCCTTCTGCTCTTTGATTTCCTCAATATTTTTAGTCTATTACAAGGTTGAATGTTACACAAGATATCCTGAAAATCTTATTGCAGCTTTAAACTATTGAAGTTTATTAGTATTCAAAGCATAGCAATGTTATGAAGCTACACTATGAAGACAAATTGATGCTCTTATTACTACCTATAACATGTATAAGTAATTAAGAAATCCATCAAGAAGCTGCCTTTTTGGGGATAAATATAATTCCTGCCTTATGGTGTATGCATGATGGTTTATGAATATAGATAACAAATGAGTTTATTTGGCAGTAGGAAAGAAACTTAACTTTCCTTTTGTGTTTGTAAAATTAACTAGTTTTATGCATAGCAAATTATATGATTTCTCCCTTAGAGGCTGGAAAGGGAGATGGACTTACCCTTTCATTGGTGTAGGGAACTCCTAGTTGAGGAACTTCCTTTTTTCTGGTGATTTTTCTGGTGATTTTTCTGGTTTTCTGGATTTGTTCAGGGTCACACTTTTAGCATGTGTCAGAGACAAGTCTGTAATCCATCTTCCTTGCCTTGACAGTTGAATCTCCAAGAGTTTTTCAAGCTCCATATCCTAGAGTCCTGTGAATGGTATTGTGAAATGGAAAGAGCACTGAATATATTTGCATCTTCATTGCCTAGTTCAGTGTCTGACACACAGTAGGTACTTAATAAATGCATTTTGAATTGAATTGAATACCAAGTCTTACAAGAAAAAGGCAGCTCTGAGCTCAAGCACCTGGTGTCTGGCAAGAATCTTAATCTTTTCCATGAATGAAGATAGATAGCTCCCCTGAACTCTGATCATGTGTATCTACCCTGATTTCACAGAACTTTCTGGAGACTGTCTTTCTGTTCTCTCTTATGCCCAAGTTACACTCTTCTAGTTGTAAATTTCATCCAAAGAATCACAAGAAAGGAAACTCATAAGAAGCACTTTCTTTGTATTTATCCTGGTAAGCCACCAAGGACTCCTTTGCAGGGAATCTATTGCACTAGTATAATAGTTTGTGATTTGGAAATTTGTTTTATTCATTCCTCATCACAGCTTTATCAGATGACCCATTTTTATCTTATTTTTTTCAGACATGGGAAACTGAGTCACTGAAGGACAAATTGATGGACCTCTGTACTCTCACAGAGTGGCACAGTCAATATTGGCATTCGATATTATACACATAAGTCTGTTGTCTGTTTCTTAGCATGTTGATTGTATTCCTCCTGGAGAAAATTGTAAAAACTCAGGGAGAGAGGGCATGCAGAGAAATAAAACACCTCCACTCCCAACACAGACTTGAGATTGTTTGAGCAGAGGTATGTGCCCCGGGGTTCCCTGAAAATCGAACTACCACATCCTCAGAAGAATGGATTGAGTGCCTTTCTCTTTTACATAGGGTGCAAAAATGTTGCTTAGCAACATTGATTCTGCTTGCTGTAACAACTGCTGCTACCCACTGAAACTGACAAGAAAGCTATCTTCGTTTTCCACCTTTTTCACCCATAAAGGAGGGGCCAGAAAGAAGGCAAAGTTAATGAAGAAAGAACATAGTGGAAGTAGTATGAAACAGGACTGGTTGATGTGGGAAGATTATTGAAGAAAGAATTATATTGTTATAAATGACATAGATGCTTATTGATTGAGAAGGATTAATTTTAGTCAAGGCTAGTGAATAAAAAATTGAGAGTAAATTGGACATATATATTAAAGTGGCAAACGTTACTGGTCTGGTGGTTTTCTTGACAACTTAGAACTGAAGTTTCTATCCTGGTTTCCAGAGCATCCCAGTGACAGACCTGAATGTGACAAGTTGATTTTTTTTCTCATTCTCTTTTTCTTGTAATTCTTGGGTTTCCTGATTTCTGAGGTGAGTTAGGCAGGGTTTTTAAGGTGTCTGATTTGGGACAAGATTTTTCTCACCTATCGTATAATGGAAGTAGAAAGATATGATTTCACAGACACTTAAGGATACAGGGGGAAAAAAAGCCAAGCTTCCCCCAGTTCCTTATTTCTTGTGGAGGTATACCTGATTCTGATGACAAGAAGCATACAGGAAAGTGAGGTTCCTACCAGGAACAACCCTTGGTCTTCTCTTCTGTTTACAACCTTGTTTTCTTGCTTCTGTGTAGAATATTCCCAGAGCTACTACATTTAGGGAAATGTCTACATTCTGATTTTATGGAAACAACCAGGACTGTCCTAGCAGAGCCACACTGGGGCACAATCATGTTATAGAAGAGGAAGTGAGTAATTAGAGAAAGCTTATGCAATCCTTCTACCACCCATGTTCTATTTCTGGGATTCTGCTGGCATTTAGTAGATGCTTTAATAAATGCTTGTTGATTGGTTGACTCATGCCAGATTTTTGTGTTGGATGGAGATGACCTTCAACTGTCAAAGGCTCAGTCAGGAGAGCAACAGCTTTGGTAGATCAGCAAGTCAATAGACATTTATCATACACTTTCTTTGTGTTGGACTTTGAGCTAAATGCTTGGGGATGCAGTGAAAGGCAAAAACCAGTTCTTGCCCTCATAGAGTTCATGCCATGCAAATAACTAAGCATAATCAAGATTTTATAGATATATACATTATATATGGTATATATACAATATAATATACACATATAAGTTAAATTGTAATGTATATGAAACGTAATACTTATGTTTATATTTGCATTATAAATTGGAGGTAATTTTAGAGAGAAGTGACTTTTTTATTTTTATATTTTTTATATAATTTTATTTCTAATAAAATAAAAATAAAAAAGGAAGTGAAGAGAAAATAAAAAAGATCTGAAGAAGGTATGATTTGAGCTGAGTCTTGAAGGAAACCAGGAGAGGTGTGTTTTAGGAGGGAAAGCATTCTAGCCTTATTGGACAACAAATCAAAAGGCACAGAGAAAAAAGATAGTGTCGCATGATAAATAGCAACTAGACAAATATAGCTGAATTGTAAAATATATTAAGGAGGGCAATGTTGGATTGGAATATAGGAAGGGGCCAGGCTGTGAGGGGCTTTATATTTGATCCTGGAATCAATAGGGAGCCATTAGAATTTATTGCTCATGGTCAGACATGCTCTTTAGGACAATCATTTTGGCAACTGTGTGGAGGAGAGATTGAATGAAATGGGAAGAAACTTGAGGGTAGGAGACCAGGTAGAAGGCTATTGCAGTAGACCAAGTGGGAAGTAATGAGGTTCTTCACCCACGAGGTGGGTGTGTGAGAGGGAGAGGATGGGATGTAAACCTGAGATGTTATAAGAGTAGAAAAGACAAGATCTGACAACCGACTGATATGTAAAGAGTCAAGTATGACACAGGTTGTGAGCCTGGATGACTGCGAGGGAAGGATTTGGGGAGAAAGGATAACGAGTTCTATTCTGGATATATTGAATTTGAGACACCCATGACATAAAGGAGGGGAAGTAGAGGCAAAAAGTTTAGAACCTGGGGCAGCTGGGTAGCTCAGTGGATTGAGAGTCAGGCCTAGAGATGGGAGGTCCTAGGTTCAAATCCAGCCTCAGACACTTCCCAGCTGTGTGACCCTGGGCAAGTCACTTGACCCCCATTGCCCACCCTTACCACTCTTCCACCTATGAGCCAATACACAGAAGTTATGGGTTTAAAAAAAAAAAGAAAAAAAAGAAAAAAGTATAGGTAACCTGTTTAGAGTTGACCAAAGAGAGGAGTGGAGATAGAAGCCTTTATAGCTATCACCTTCAGTCTCTTAATACTTGATTACTAGGTACTTACTGAGGATTGTTATTCTACTGGTTTTTTCTACACTAAAGTCCGGTTTAGGTCAGATTTTGACCAAAGTTGGTATCATCACTAAGCTATTCACCTGAGTTTAAAAATGAGGAATTAGGATGTTTTATTGTAATAAAAATCTTCAGCAAGTACCAGAATTCAAATACTCAAAATGTATCTGTGAGTTCATCATTTTAGGAGCTGCTTTCAATGATGTAGATTGCATTCTATCTATGCCTACCGATCTCCGCAAGTCTTGTTCATCTTTTCTCACAGTTTCCTGACAGAAGGTCCACCCAATGGGCTAGGCTTTTCTCACTTTTTTTTTTGACATCATGATAATATCAGTGGTACACTCTAATGAGCCACCTGCCATTTATCATTCTCACCATATGACTAACCCATTTCTTCTTTCTATCATACATTTCTTGATGCCACTTTTTTTCTTTGTCCTGGTATTTTGATTGGTTACATTCTTTAGCCTGTTCATACCACCATGCATCTTTTCATTGTCTTTTTGTACAATACTAATTTGGAATTCTTCAGAGACCATTGTTGTATTCTATGTACATTTAACAATACCAGCAGAGTAATGGAAGAAATTACTACCAAGGAGATACTAATTTTGAACATTAAAGCTAAACCATACAATCTTTAATTGGACCATTAGGCAGCAATGTGCCTCATAACATAGATGAGCATAGTTTTCAACATTGATTTCTGAATTCTATGAATGACTTGAGTTGCTGTATAGGTATTTTAATGACAGAGATGACATAATTTCTTAGTTCTATAGCTAGATCTTAATTAGTAGGAATAATAACTCCTCCCCCCAAGTTCAAGTAATATGACCAATTGAGGGAATTTTTTTGCAGTAATCAGGACCCCACTGTACATATTTTGTCCTGTTAACCTCATGCACGGAGATTTTGTCTTCTTGTCCCTTTTAATCAATCAATGGAAGCAGCAGGTATTGACTCCTCAGATGAGAAGTTTCAGATGTTGGAGATTAAATTTCTTGGACCAGACAGACACATCACTTCAGCTTTTTAAAGAATAGATTTTTGATGTGCATTGTAGATGATTTTTTTAGAGTTAAGGAAAAATCAGAGGATGAAATAAATAAGAACTGGGAGGAAACTGAGAGGGGTGGGGGAGAAAACATATGTTTTCTAATGATATTTTAAAATAGATGCAGGGTTGATGAGACAGAGACAGAGGAAAACTGTTCCAGATGGCAGAAGTAGCAGGAATGGCAAAATTGTGTGAAAGGACAGAGACTAGGCTGGCACTAGACAGGTGGAGGAAGTGAGTGGGGAGGAGAGAGAGGAATGACTTGCGAAGTGGGCTGAAGGAAGGATCCATGAAATAAAAAAACTAGTGGTGTTTTGAGGTTATACAGAAAGAGGATTATACTAGATTTATGGTGTTACACCTTTCATTTGAATATTCTACAGAGTAGTTTGATGCCACTCATAATTGATATATAAGAGGATATATCTATACATTAGCTAAACTTGCCTAATTTGATTTCTTTTCTATAGTTGTGAGCAGATCACAACTACCACTACAGTATCCCCAATACTGCCCAGGAAAGGACAGGTTCCTCAAATGGTGGGTGATGAGAGGACAGAGGGAGCAAAGTGTGAAGGATGGAGGAAACTTTTTTTTTAAAAACCTTACCTTCTGTCTTAGAATCAGTACTATGTTTTTTTGTTCCAAGGCAGAAGAGTGGTAAAGGCTAAGCAATGGGGGTCAAGTGACTTGCCCAGGATTACACAGCTAGGAAGTGTCTGAGGCCAGATTTGAACCCAGGACCCCCTCCCATCTCTGGACCTGGCTCTTAATCCACTGAGCCACCTAGCTGTCCCCAGGAGGAAACTTTTTGATAATTTTTGCTGATAAATTTTGCTTGGGATCTTAGAATTTTGATTTTGTTTTTCTTTGTTTGAATACCTTTCCTTTTTAAAAGCTCATGATTGGATGTTGAACAATAGTGATACTTTCCTATAAACAGTCTTGTAAGTTATTCTTTAAACTCAATTTCTGGTTACTAAAAATGATAAAAAGATTCTGTCCTGCTTTCTTTTTGTAGGGGGAATGATTTTCTCCTTGTATATTTTGGCATGATGATTCAATCCATTTAATATTTTTAAAGCACATAATGGATTGCTTGACACTAAACTAGACTTTATGTCCTTCCCTTTGAGATTCATGATCCTTGTGAGAGAGAGAGAGAGAGAGAGAGAGAGAGAGAGAGAGAGAGAGAGAGTGTGTGTGTGTGTGTGTGCGCGCACGTGTGCGTGTGCATGCATGTATGTGTGTGTGCCTTTGGGTTATGCTCAGAGGCTGAGCTGCAGCTCCATCCATGCCATTGCAGTACATTCACCCACCTCTTTGCCTCCATAGAACATTCTCACTGTGTTTTTTAAAATCTGCCTTTTCTAACAAGATTCTTTTCAGTTTTAGGTAATTGTTGGTATCAACATTTTACTTCTGGGATTATAGAAAATATAAAGGATTCTAAAATAGAAAATTATCAATCTATATTCTATGTGAGGTTAGGGCTTAAACATGTTAATTGGATGTCTAGTTTATTAAATAAGAAAAGAAATTGTCCCCCAAAGGTGCTTGCTATTGTATTGCTAGGTTCTTTCTCATGTATCAGTGACTCTTACATCAATAAAGAAGTCCAGCATCTTCATTTATTGTCTAACTATGCATCATGTTACAGGGAAATGCCAATAATGTCATTTGTTTTGGGTGCAATGGTTGTTTTCATGCCAATTGCATCCCAATGTCATCAGGAATCGGCCTCGGCTTATCTTTTTTGTTGACATTTCTCAGGCTTCATTTTGTCTTGCTGTTGCTTCCCATACAGACAGGTTTGTAAATTCATGGTAGGCACTGATAACTAGAATGATAAAGGTAAAAAAACCCACCATTTTAACAAGTCTGACAGTACATCAAAATTTGATGTTGCAGCCAAGCATCGTTAAACTGGAAGTCTATTACTACAGTGTACAGAAGAGATATAATGATTATTTAGTTTTAATTGGCATGCACTGCACATCAAATATTTGCTTTATTTGCCGACAGTAACCACTCCTACTACAGGGTTTTGCAAATAATAAAAATAGCTTACCTTTATAAAATGCTTTACAGTTTGCAAAACACTTTCCTCTTGAACACTCTTTAATAAAGGTAGCACAGTTGTTCCTCACCCCCCACCCCATTTCATGTAAGAAAACAGATGTTTTTGTGGTTCTACTTACCTCACTCTGCACCACTTTGTATTTCCCAGGGTTTTTGGAAATTGTCTTTTTCAATTATATCTCATGGCACAGTAACATTACATTTTATTTATATACAACAATTGTTTGGCCATTCTCCAATTGATGAGCTCCCCCTTGGTGGTTATTAGTCCTTCATCTTTCTTTTCTTCCTCTTCAAGATCAGAAATCTCTCTCTCTCTCTCTCTCTCTCTCTCTCTCTCTCTCTCTCTCTCTCCCTCTCTCCCCTCTCTCCCTATCCCTCCTTCCCCCTTCTTCTCTTGTTTATGAATGTTCTCTAATATTATTCTCCTAACTTCCTTCCATAGCTCATGTGTTTTCCTTTTGAACTTGATATATTCTTTTACCAAACTATGTGTATATGTGCAAGTATGTATATTTCCATCTGTCCTTTGTTGGATTTAGATAATTGTTAGGTTTCTCTAAAACCAGCTTCTCTCATCTCTTCTTTTGTGTTTGTATAACACTTTTCACCTTATGTACCTTATAAAAATTTCACCTCTTTCTCTTTTCTCTATAAGTGTATTCCTTTTATTCACAATTCTCTTTATCCTCTTATAAGCCTCAGAATAGAGTCAATCCATCCCTTAGTCTCTTCCTTCCTTCCTTCCTTCCTTCCTTCCTTCCTTCCTTCCTTCCTTCCTTCCTTCCTTCCTTCTTTCTTTCTTTCTTTCTTTCTTTCTTTCTTTCTTTCTTT
>NC_058134.1:61933640-61970910 GCF_016433145.1 Gracilinanus agilis | reverse complement strand
TCTCTCTTTCTCTCTTTCTCTCTTTCTCTCTTTTTCTCTTTTTCTCTCTCTCTTTCCTCTCCTCCCCTCTCCTCCCCTCCCCTCTTTTCATTCCCCTTCCATTTTCACTAATTAGAATATTAGCACTGCATCATTTTATAGATCTTTCCAATTGCTCATTTACTTTCTAGGTTTTTCTTGACTTATGTATACATAGAAAGTCCTTTATTTCATTAAAAATAGATTTTCTACCTATAGGATTATTCTAAGCTTTTAAAAGTTATTCTCCATTTAAGATTTTTTATGTCTTTTGGATTATTGTATTCTAAGCCATTTTCTCTCTTATAGTAGAAACTTGTGTGATTGTGACTGTGGTTCCTTGGTATTAGAACTGTTTTTTCCTTATGCTTGCAGCATTTTCTTTGATTTGGTAGTTTGTGACTTTGGCTGTAATAGTCTTTGGTATGAAATATCAAAAATGTCCCATTCTATCTAGATTTTTTTTCTTATTCCCCTTTAATCCTATCATATTTCATATTCTTAATTTCCTGACAGTAGTGTTTATTTGTACATTTAAGCCCAATAGTGTCTAATAGACAATATAGTTAAGGAGTATATCGACAAGTGATTTAGAACAAAATATAAAAAAATATAAATCCCTAGAGTACTATTTTATGTCTCATTCAGGGGTAACAAAATGGTATAGTGGATGGAGCTCTAGGTCTGGAGTCTGGTAGACGTCTCTTCTTGAGTTCAAAACTGGCCTCAGACACTTAGTAGCTTTACTAGCTGTGTGACTCTGGGCAAGTCATGTAACACTGTTTGCCTCAGTTTCCTCGCCTGTAAGATGATCTGGGAGAAGGAAATGGCAAATCACTCCAATATCTTTGCCAAGAAAATCCTAAATGGGCTCATGAGGAGACAAAACTACTGACTGAACAACAATTGAACAAACATAAACTTTAACGGTTTTCTGTCCTTGTTTAAGATAAGCTGTAGTGCTTTGACTTAAAAGGATTTTCCGGTTTTGATATAGAAAGTCCTAAGACACATCCATAGCTTGAATATATCTAAACTAGCTTTGCATAAAAACATTCTTGAAAGTGTTTTCCCTAAGTTCTTTGCATATATGCATATATGCATATATCCACATATATGTGCATATATATATATCTTTTGGCAGTGTGGTGAAACCTAAGGAGTTGTCATCAGAATAATGACTTATTGCCTGCATGCCCATTTGAAGGAAATGGTACATTTCTGTTAAAGGTTAGGAAAAATGAATATCCATCTTTACCCTATTATGTTCATGGATTCCCTGAATCCTATTGACCCTTGGAGAACCATGGACCTCGTTTAAGAACTTTTGATCTAGAGAGACATGTAAGCCTTTGTTAGTAAATGAGGGAAACAGCTTTGAAAATAAACAACCCACCCCCCAGAAACAACTTCCTGCATTCTTGATCTGCTAGGCAGATCACTGGTAAATCTCTTTCTCACTTTTGGCCTTGCCTAGAAGAAAGGAAGAGGGAAAACAAAAGATGATTTTTTTCTCCCCAGCACAAAAATACCTCCCTCCCCCCCAAGTTGAGGAATTATTATCCCCAAAGAGTTCAAGATTTGAAATGTAAAGTTGTTGTGTTTAGCTTTTATTTTCATATTTAAAGAAAAATTATTAAAGACTTCCCAGGAAAGATAATGAGTGTCTTAAGTAGGCAAATGTGTATTGTGAATTTCTACATGGAAATATCCACACTAAAGGAAAAAAAGCATTCAGGAAGCAGTTACACTATATAAGACCCTATGCTAGACAAGGGTGATACAAAGACGAAACAAACAGTCCTGGTCCTCAAGGTGCTTTCATTCTACTGGGAAGATAACATGACAAATGTAACCACTAAACAGATAAGTAAACACAAAATATGCACAGAGTAGGAGAGTGAAGACAGAATTTTCATTTGCGTCAAGTGGGCTGTTGCTGTCAGAAGACCGACTTGTGGATAGCTAAGCAGATTTATAGAAACCCATGCCCTAAAAACCAAAGAAAGGAATCCAGAGACCCAGGATGTAGAGAGGTCAATGCTTAGAAGGAAAATTCTTTAAGCCTGTGTCAAACTGAACAACCTAAATTTTAATATATTTCACCTCTATATTATTTTCCATTCAGAAGTTCCCTCATATCATTTTTCCTGAAGAGATTTAGGGAGAAAATAGATGCTGACTTTAAGCATCTTAAAGACCATTTTGTGGAGGAAGGATTAGGCTTGCTTTTCTTATCCAGAGGGCAGAACTAAGCATTGACTAGATGTAGCAGAGGGTCAGATTTGACTCAGTAAAACATTCTTCCTAGAGCTGCTTAAAAGTAGAATCAATTGCTGATGAAGAAGGGAAAGCTTGACTCTGGAGGTCTTGACCACTTGTCAGGAATACTATAAAGAAGATTCCTGTTGAGATATGAGTGGGGCTAGATGGCTGTTTGGTTTCCCCCTACCTTTTGGGTCTTACCTCATATTATTACACATTTTCTGCTCTAATCAGACTAGTCAACTAGCTATTCCTATGGGAGTGCCTTGCCTTGCCATAGGCTGTCTCTTGGTCCTAGAATGCCCCACCTCTTCTCCTTCACCTCTAAGAATTCCTCTGTTGTTGTTGATCCATTTCAGACCCTTCCAACTCTTTGGAAACCATTTGGGGTTTTCTTGGTAAAGATACTGGAATAGTAGCATTTCCTTCTTCAGCTCGTTTTACAGATGAAGAAACTGAGACTAATGGTTAAATGCCTTGCTCAAAGTTACATAGTAAGTGTTTAAGATGAGATTTGAACTCAGGAAGATAAGCCTTCCTAATGCCAGGCTTGGCACTGTACCCACTGTACTACCTAGCTGTCTCTAAGAATCTCTAGCTTCCTTCGAAACACTGCTCAAGTGCTTCCTCTTTAACCAAATCTTTCTTGATCCCCTATGTTGGGAGTGCCCTCTCACTCTTTAAATGACTTTGCAAATGCTGCCGTACTATATAAATGATGTTCCAAAAGTCCCAGTGTAGTTTGAAACTTTAAATGTTTGTATGTAAAAACCTGTTTATCTGTTCACATTTGATTCCTTCCGGAGAATTTAAGGGCATTAAATTAAATAGAATTTGAGGGCAGGGATGATTTCTTTTTTGATTTTGTATTGCTAGAACATAGCATAGTGCCTTGCACTTGATAGGAGCATAATAAGTATTGAATTAGAGTTGAGTAAAGTATGATGTAGTCTTCAAATACATGCTGGTGTTTTAGAGGTTTATTGTTTTAAAAAGAATGCTCAGTTGCCTGTTTATTCTGGGTTACCTTGTACCCTCTGCCCTCAGATCTGATCCCAATGTGACTTGAGAGAGGAGGCTGGAATTGGAGAGATGCCTGCTTGAAGTAGATGGGCAAGATAATGGAAGAAGGCAAGTGAGATGAAGAAAAAAAGCATTCAAGAGTGATGAAGTGGGCAGCTGGGTAGCTCAGTGGATTGAGAGCCAGGCCTAGAGACGGGAGGTCCTAGGTTCAAATCTGGCCTCAGACACTTCCCAGCTGTGTGACCCTGGGCAAGTCACTTGACCCCCATTGCCTACCCTTACCACTCTTCCACTTATAAGTCAATACATAGAAGTTAAGGGTTTAAAAAATTAAAAACAAAAAACAACAACAACAAAAACCAAGAGTGATGAAGCTATTTAACATTTTTGTTAAGAAACATTTCTGCTAAAATACATACACATATAGCACAAAGCAGTTTAAAATTTTTTCTACAAGCCTTTCTTCTGCTGAAGAGATACAATTCCTTCAAGACAAAAAAATCTCTTAAGAAATCTTTCTGGTTCCTTTAAGCTATTGCCTTCAATTATTATTATTATAGAAACAAGTTGTTGGAGAAACTGGTCTGTCTTGGAAATCAGATGATGCTACTGAACTCCAGTTACCCAAGGTAGAATGCTGATGGGATGATGGAACTGGAGTTATAAACCAGTTCCCCACTCCTCCTCCAGCTGCTAATTTGGGATAGGAATTAAGAAGCAGAGACTGAAGGGGTGATCCTTAGTTATCCTTTCACTGGACCCTTCTCCCCCATCCATTTGCCCCAAATTGACTTTGAAGATGTCTCCCATGTAAGACTGGAAGTCTATCTGGGCTGAGAGACCTCTTGTCTCCAGACTTCTTAGAAATGGGCTTCTTTAAGATGAGAATTGACTGCTCCTTCCCACACATCTGGAATAGGGGTGGGAAGAGAGGGATTGCCCTACTAATTATTGTTATTTGTCAGATTAGACTGAAATATATATGTACATATATATATATATACATATATATATATGATGAAAAATTTACTTCAACATGGATTAAGAAGCGTGCTAATCTGGCAAGACTGAGTTTAAATGCAAGAGGCATCATGATGTGGGTGGATAGAGAGCCAACTTTCCAGCAGGGAAAAACTGAGTTCAGGTCTAGCCTTTGAGCAAGCCCCAAGAAACTCTTGAAGACTGTATATAAGTCTTGGCATAGTCAATGATTAGCTTCGATGGAGGGAGTCATCACGAATTCCATATACCACTGAGATCATAGGTATAAGACAAAAAAGTTATAAACATATTTGAAGAGGAAGAACAAGAAGACTTTATTTTGGAACATTTTTGTTTATTAGAATCAAAATGGGGGGCAGCTAGGTGGCTCAGTGGATTGAGAGTCAGGTCCAGAAATGAGAAGTCCTGGGTTCAAATTTGTCCTCATACACTTCTTAGCTGTGTGACCCTGGGCAAGTCACTTAACCTCCATTGCTTAGCCCTTACCACTCTTCTGTCTTGGAATCAATACACAGTATTGATTCCAAGACAGAAGGTAAGGGTTTAAAAAAAAGAATCAATATGAAAATTACATTCTAATGAAATTTAAAAAGACACTAAGGAGACAAAGAATTTTAGAATGTAAAACAGATTTCACAGTTTGATAATGCAAAATGCAAAAATCACAACATTGTGTAATATCCTTGACATTTCCTCCTCTTTAAACCTATAAAAATGTAAAGTTGTTACATGTAGGATGAAAGCAATGCTCAGTCATCTGACTTGGCTTCCTCTTGTTTCAACAAGTAAAACCTTTGGACTTATGTTCTTGGATTCAGTGACCAATTTTTAAAAATAGCATACTTCCTATTTAAACTCAAATATGATTTCCACTCTAATACCTGGCCTTGTTGGGAAGTAAACTGGAAAATAAAGGATGATAAGATGTCCTAAAAGTGTCATAAGGGTATAGAACAACCCATTTTTTTGCATGTGTGTTTGGGTGCACCTTGTCCAGTGGGGAAGAATACTAGCCATCATTTTATGTACCATGTAGCTTGGTCATCATCTTGATTTTTATAGTTTCAAACAATCTGTCAGTTATACATTGTCTGTTCCATTATTTGCCCAGCATTGGTTCTTGCCTTTTTTCTTGCCTCCATTCCTTCCTGTGGTGCTTCCTTGCATAGAGATGATGCCTTCCCATCTCACTTGCTCCTGCTTCCTCCCCTATCTGACTTTTATATATATTCTCCTTCCCAAATTTTGGAATTGATTGATTCATGTCTAGATTCATTTCCTAAGTCACAAATATTGTATATTTATCAGCATATAAAAATAAATTATTGATTTTTTTGGAGGAAAGTGATCATTCTTCATTGTCCACTTTACTTTTTCTAATAAGTTGAGGTATTTAGATACTAAAATAAAAAGGTAATGATTAAAATTACAAGTCTGATTTTATATCACAACATTACTTTTTCTAATTGTTAAGTTCAGATTTTCTACTAACTAGAAATATTTTAGTAGTAGTAATAACAACAGTAATAATGTTAGACAATGTCTTTATTTCAAAATTTTCGGAATGACTTGTTATTCTCTTTTATTAGGTACATCAAAAGTGATTGAACTGACAAAAGTGATTCTTCAAAGAGTTTATGAACATAGTTCTAAAAAGTAATCATAGATTGTTTGAAGTAGGAATAACTTTATAGATCATTAGTCCAATTCCTCTGATGTTATATTTCAATGTTTTTGCATTGCTGGGATCAGAATCAAAAAGATTTTCATGTCCTTACAAATAAGGAAAAGATGAAGCTCATTTCCAGAATTAAGATTCATAAATTATTCGTCTCCTGTTTTTTTAGATGTTAGTCAGCCCCAACAGAAAATTCACTGACCTGGGTACATTGCATCCTTGATCATTGTCTCTTTTTCCACTTAAAGCGAACTTTAGAAAAGAAGAAACTTAGGTAAATCTTGACTCCTAGCTTTAGTACCAGGACTATTAAGGAGGTAAGACAGATAAACATTTCATCTCTGAAGTCATGAAATGTTAAGATACTTCCTCCAAGTTCTGTATTGAGCAAAACAATCTTGGCTTCTTAAATTCTGTCCTTGAATTCATATCTTCTGATATAGAACATGTTTGAATGTAAGCTCTTTGAGGGTAAAGACTTATTTTTATTTCATCTTTATATCCCTAGTAACTAGTTTTTAGTACATTATGTATGGTAGGTGCTTCTTGGAGTAAATGGATTCCTTAAAACCACCCCTGTTTACATGTTTTGGGCCTCACTGTTCTATTTCTTCACTTTCCTGTCATATTCGCTCCTCCCACCTCCTTATCTTTCACTCCTTTTATCTTCTATTCTTTGCTCACTGAGAAGTATATTTATTTGCTAACCTTCACTTTCATATTTTTTTCTATTTTCACTTCTAGAGGGAATTTTACAGCTAGTGCTGCTAATCTTTCTTTCATTCAATATTTATTAAGTTCATGCTTAGTTCAGGGAGCTGTAAAAGTTTCTTGATTGATCCTCATCTTCATGGCCATGCCCATTTCCTCTCTGATTCCACTTAATTTTCTTAGGTTACAGCTTCACTAATTTTAAGGCTTTTAGACTTGCTTAAATATCTGGAGAATGTGCTGCCTCATTTCCCATCAGAAAATTGATGCACATGAACCCTGGCCTTTAAAAAAATACTATATGGGGCAGCTGGGTAGCTCAGTGGAGTGAGAGTCAGCCCTAGAGACAGGAGGTCCTAGGTTCAAACCCGGCCTCAGCCACTTCCCAGCTGTGTGACCCTGGGCAAGTCACTTGACCCCCATTGCCCACCCTTACCACTCTTCCACCTATAAGACAATACACCAAAATTAAGGGTTAAAAAATACTATATGAAGGAAATTGTTTCCCTTTTATTTCCCTAATTATAAGGAAATATTTCCATCATTTACTGAGCCGTGTTACTTTAGGCAATGCTCTGTTGTTCTAGAAACCTCCCTTGTTATTTACCAATTGCAATCTATCACCGAGCACTTTTTTTTCCCATCTAGAAGATGTATATGGTCCATTGGAACTCTGGTGATTTGATGCCAATGGGCTGATTTGAACTTATTATTAGTGACCTTGTGCTGCCAGCTGATGTTAACTGGGGTTTGCAAATATCACTGTCATTAAATAAAATAACATTGGAAAAAAAGCCAATTGCAAAGCAAAACTGAGTAAAGGCCTTTTCTAGACACATAAGAGAAAGGGGAAAATTAAATTGAGTGATGAGGATAAAACTGTCAAGTCACAAATAAACATAATTTTCTGATGAGCATTAGGATGGGAAAACAGTCTTGCAAAAAGGACAAGATGTTTTCTGGTTCCAAGAAAAAAAAACCCAAACAACTCTATACAAAAGAAGGTCAGCAAGAGACTTGGCATGCTTCATGCTGTCTGAATAATACATGTAGTGGAAGCTGAGAAACAATTCTAGGAAGTTTTATTTTTTCTTATATAAAAGATTTTCACCAGAAGCTTTTTTATATGTATACAAGGCAGTAGATTTCTCAAGAAAAGTCCCATTTTCATTTTTTTTCAGAGACTGAACCTAGAAGTGTTGATTAATCTAGAAACTTTTGGGTACTCTAGCCACAGGGGTGCAACTGGGGAACCTTCCAAATTTCTAACTTCAACTAAAGGGAACATTTGTACTATTTACTTCTATGTGTTGAATGAGTTCATCATTTTAACCTTAAAATATATATATATACACACACACACATATATATTTCCCCCATTCATTCCAAGTAATGGTAATGCCAATAACAGTCCTAGCCCATTAAAGCATAATTCTGTCTGGTGAACATTTTCTAAGTTGTGGAG
The DNA here is from genome assembly GCF_016433145.1 of Gracilinanus agilis. Taxonomy (NCBI): domain Eukaryota; kingdom Metazoa; phylum Chordata; class Mammalia; order Didelphimorphia; family Didelphidae; genus Gracilinanus; species Gracilinanus agilis. Next base: position 61,962,748 of record NC_058134.1, on the reverse strand, counting down.
AAAGTGGTTGGGAGAATTGAGCAAAATGTTTCCTCTTACTCCACCATCTTGATTCTGTCTTCTGTATTTTTAAATAAATATATTCGCTTCCATTTTTCTCTTTTTATTCTCAAGGATGTCTATAGGAAGTCAGTGAGGTAGGGAGAATGGGAAATCTGTGCCCATTAATTAACCTCCAATAATATGATTTTTTTATGTGAGGGATTAAATAATTTGTTATACTAAGTGTCCATTTTGACTCTGTTTATAGGGATTAGTTGTTGTGAGTCCTAGTATCACGCTATTATTATTTTGGGGAGCTAGGTGGCACAGTCGATAGAGTGCTGGGCCAGAAATTAGGAAGGTCCATCTTCCTGAGATCAAATCTGACCTCAAACACTTAATAGTGGTGTCACCTTGAACAAATCACCTAAATCCGTTTGCCTGAGTTTTCTTATATGTAAAATGGGTTAGAGAAGAAGATGGCAAACCACCCCAGCATCTTTGCCAAGAAAACCCCAAATGGGGTCATGAAGAGTCAGTCAGACATGACTTAACAACAACAACAGAAATTATGACTTGGTCTTAGTAATACTGTGTGGAGAAGGAAATGGCAAACCGCTCCAGTATCTTTTCTAGGAAAACCCCATGGCCAGTATTGGGGGGTTGTGGTCCACAGAGTCAAAATAAGAATTAAATGCGACTGAAAGACTGAACTACAACAAAAAACAACATAGCCTACAGCATGGATCACTGCTAGCTAAGTAGGGAGTAAGGAGATAACTTGAAGAGACAACAACATGAAGGCTTTGCGTGTCATCTTTAATTGTGTCCTTACGAGAAGATCAGACATGAAGTGGCCCTGAGCAAGCCTATCTGTGACAAAAGAATAGAAATATGAAACAGAGGAAAACGTTACTGTGTATTTTGAGATACTGGATATGCCTAGATCACTAAGAACTGAGGATATACATAAGCATTGGATGTTAAAACTGGAAGAGATGGGGGCAGCTAGGTGGCTCAGTGAATTGAGAGCTAGGAGGTCCTGAGTTTAAATCTGGCTGTAGATACTTCCTAGTTGTGTGACCCTGGGCAAGTCACTTAACCCCAATTTCCAAACCTTTACTGCTTTTCAGCCTTGGAACCAATACACAGTTTTGATTCTAAGATAGAAGGTAGGAGTTTAAAAAAAAAAAGAACTGGAAGGGAACTTGGAAGTCATCCCTACTGCCCCACTGCCAATTTTACCAGTTTTCCAGATTACATAGGGTTCTTGGGTTCTGCAAGGCAAGATTACGTTTTAAAATCAATCAAACATATATTAAGAACCTGTTATGTGCCAGGGACTATACTAAGCCTGGAGAACGTAAAAACAAAACTCAAATAATTCCTACTCTTGGGAGCATGCATTTTAATGGGGGATATAACACATACATTATCTATCTTTATCTTTCTTATACACACACTATCTTTAAACATTATCTATGTCTCTCTAGACAGATAGATCAGAGAGCATTAAGGGAGGGGAGAATCAGGAAAGCCTTCGTGTAGAAGGTAGCAAATGAATTTTTTAAAAAACAATTTTAAATTTTTTATTGATTAATTAAGTTAGAATATTTTTCCATGGTTACATGATTCATGTCCTTTCCCTCCCCTCACCCCTTCCATCTTTCCTGGGGCCAATGATCAAATGAACTGAATTTTAAAGGAAACTGGGGATCCCAGGCACAGAGCACAGGCAATGTAAGACAATAGAAAAATCGGCTTACTAATTTTCAGTTTAGGATATAAAGTCAACTTTACAATAAAAATTAGATTTTCAGATTGTTGTGTGTCTTTAGGCAAATTGCTCAACCTCATTTTCCCTCAGTTATCTCATCTGAGAAATGCAAGTATATAATCTCTAAGGTCCCCTTTAACTTTTGACACGTTAGGAGTCTATAGCAAATCAATAATACAAATATAAATTAAGAAAAGAACAATTTGCCTGTGGTAGTAAGCTGGGCATGAGATAATGGAGACTTTAATTGGAAAACTAGTGTAGAAATTGGGAGGTAGGTTTGAATCATGAGAACCTGCAGATAAATAAATGGCAGAATATTTTGAATTTGGTACCTTACCTTTCAGTCCCATGTCTTATTTTCATAGATCCAGATATAGAACACTTCTTACTTGAGAACTTGAGAAATATTTAAATACAGTGGAAATAACTGTGGTTAGGTAATTAAATATTTTATTATAAATAATATTGGTTCATGGGTTGATTCACAGAATTTTCATAGGAGACTTTCATGAGGTCCAGTGAGACTTTTTTGGATAAGGTGATATTGACATTGTATTTCATTGTCCTTTCACTGGGTAGATCCAGATGTTAGGTATATTGAAGAGAAATAGAGTAAGTTTATAAGTTTATGTATATAATGAATGTTTGAAGAATGCAAAGTTTTGTTGGATTCCTGGGAAAACACTCTCTCTCTCTCTCTCTCTCTCTCTCTCTCTCTCTCTCTCTGTCTCTTTCTCTCTCTTCCCCTCTTTCCTTTTCCTCTTTCTCTCTGTCTCTCTGTCTTTGTCTCTGTCTGTCTGTCTGTCTGTCTGTCTGTCTGTCTGTCTGTCTCTCATACACACATACATATGTACACGGAGAGGCCATCTAATGTAATGCCCAAAATATTGAACTTAGAAAATTTTGAGTTAGGATTTCATTTCTGTCAAACTATCTGTGTCCCCCTGAGCATCTATTAACCATTTAAGGCTTGAAGCAATATCCCAGGACACGATCACTGCTAGAATATTATATATTAAAGATCTTGCAAAGCTTTCATTATTATCTTATTTGAGCCTCACAATAACCCTATCAAATAGGTGCTATTATTGTTCCATTTTACAGATGAGGATATTGAATGGATAAATTTGGAGCTGGAAAAGATCTGAAACTTAATAGATTAAGGATTGGAAGGGGCCTCAGAGTCCATCTAGTCCAAGTTCCAAATTTGACAGATGTGGAGATTCACTGAGAAGTTATTTGTTCAAAGTCACAAAGAGAGTGTAACATCAGAAGTGAGATTTAAACGCAAGTCTTCCTGACTTCCAAATCCCTCAATCTATCACCTGTGCCAGGTTCCCTCTCCCAGACTGTAATTTGCATTGGTAGATGGAATTCTCTCACTGGGAGGTTGTCACACTGACAAAATCACATATCCTTCAGGTAAACATATATTATTTCTGTAAATAGGCACACTTTTCCTTAGATGTTCCTTTATGATTCAGAAACTTAGAAGGGGAGAAATGAGCATTTCTATAGTGGCTACTTTGTGCCAGCGATTGTGATAAGCTCTTTTTTTTAAAATAAATATTACCTTTCTTGATCCTCATAATAACTCAGCAAGGGAAGTGCTCTTATGATTTCTATTTTAGTTGAGGAAATACAGTTTGAAATTTGTCTTGGGTCACATAGCTATAGTAAGTTTCTGCGGTTGGATTTGAACTTAGATTTTCCTGATTCCAGACCAATTGTCCTATCCCCCACAATGGACAGAGCTTTCTGAAGGCATTTCAAGAACTTTGTAGTGTCTCAAGGGCATCATAATGAACTTAGGCTTCAATTCTCATTGAGCTGTTATTTTGAAAAAAGTTTTTGTTTGCCCTTTTGGGTGATTTTAAATTCTAGTCAGTGATTCCCAAAGTGGGCACCACTGCCCCCTGGTGGGTGCTGCAGCAATCAAGGGAAGCGGTGATGGCCACAAGTGCATTGATCTTTCCTATTAATTGCTATTAAAATTTTAAAAATTAATTTCTGGGGGATAATTTATATTTTTTCTGGAAAGGGGGCGCTAGGCCAAAAACGTTTGGGAACCACTGGATCAAAGAGAAATCTACTTTAAAGGGGAGATTCCATTTCCTTCCCCTGTCCCTCCTCCCCCCAAAGCTCTTACTCTGAACTTCAGGTAAGAAGTTCCATATTGGAATCAGGTGGTGAGGTTGGGGACTCAAAATTAGGGATGATATTTTTGGTCACAACTGAGGACTTACTGTCAAACTGAGTAGAGGCAGAGAAGCCAATTGGACTTGCTAACATCCTGAAGGAAGCCATAATGCCCCACATGCAGTTATTAAAATGAAAATGGGAGTGTGGAGGCTGTGTTCCAATATAAGGAGAGCTTGGTCAGCTGTGTATACACTTAAATCATAATTTTAAATGTTATTCTTTTGTATGTTATGAAAATAACTTGGAGTGAATTAGGGAAGAACAACCAGGGAATAGAAGTTCAATTACTGGTGATTTAAAAAGACCATTTACAACACGCAGCTTTCTTTGGTTTTGGTACTCTGCACAGCGACAATCTGTTTCAGCAAATTTTCTAAAGCAAGATTCTCGTGGTGATAAATGCTGTTTTGCAAGTAATTCAATTCCTACAGCATGACTCCTGGAGGCCTTAAGTACCATACTTGTCTGACCTGATGTATGGTAAGGATTCATAGTTCAATGGGGAGCTAAAAGTGTGTGAGTCTGAACTTGGGCTTTTGGTATTTGCTATGGCATTAAGGCAAGCATTGTGTTCGTCTTTATGTTCAAAGGCCTTCACATAAAGACATAAAATTATGGTATATTTGTATTAATGAATCAATAAAAAGCTTAAGTCTTCTGCTATCTGAAATTGATTTTTTTTCTAAATTATTCTAGAGGTTCTTAATGTTTTCCTTCACTGTGGATGTACCAGTGTTTTGGAATGTTAGAGACTATTGGCAGAATGAAGGATGAGAGAAACATTGTCTAGTTGTCTTTTCACCTATTTCAATGATCAATGCCTTTCCTCTTTTTTGCTCTGGGGATTTTTGTTTAGGTTGCTATTTTTTATTTCAGTAGATGTCAAGAAAATAGAGGAACTTCTAGTCATTGACTGCAAAAAAAAATACTGTTCCCATGTAAACTTTCCTGGAAGTTTATATACCATGTCAAATCTCATTATGCCCTTTTTTTAAAATGCAGGTCTTTCTGACCCATTAATGATCTACCTTTTGGAAAATTCCTTCCTTTTTTTCTCTAGGAAGACAATAGACAGATGAATTTTTGGGAAAGAGATTGTGAATTTAAACCTGGATTTGTGTTGATTGGAAAATAGAGGTGATCTAAGTATATTTGTACTTTATTTATACATGGATATGTTCTTGAAAAAATGATATGTGTAAACTTAATTTCTATAAATTGAAGTATGTCTTAAGGCCCCTAGATTGCTAAAGAACTCTGCAGGGACTCATTTAGGGACATGAAAAATTTATTTTTTATTATGAATAATCACCCACTATAAGGTCTGTTTTGTGTTAATTGGGAAACTTTTAGGATTCCCCCCATTCCCCACCTCATCCCATGCAGGATTTTCCTTTGTAATCCTAGACTCAAAGCTTATTTGTATAAGATTCTCCTCAACCTATTCTAATATAATATAATATAAACTGGGGAGAGAAGGGCATGATTGAGGTGTCAGTGTGTCTACGTATCAATTTCTTCTAGTCTTTCTCGTCAGAGATCTGAAGAATCTGGAATCTCATGATTTCTTTCTTGAAGATGGAAGCCCAAAGACCAATATCTCCCTTCCCTTTTTATATCTTGTAAACACTGATCCTCATGCACATAGAACAATGAGTAATCAATCTCCTCCAATGAGGAGATCCTCATGCATTTTTTTTCAATGGGGAAATTTATTTTATTTGACTACACATATAAGTTGCAAGGGCTTCCTTTTTCTTGAGGAAGGAATTGGGGAAGAAAGAAGGCTAGTCAGGGGGAGAGAAAAAGGGAGGGGGTGTTGTTTTTTTTTTTCTTTCAGGCAATATCTTGTGTTAAAACAGGCCATAGGGGGCAGTTGGGTAGTTCAGTGGATTGAGAGCCAGACCTAGAGACCGGAGGTCCTAGGTTAAAATCTGACCTCAGACACTTCTCAACTGTGTGACCCTGGACAAGTCACTTAACCCTCATTGCCTAGCCCTTACCACTCTTCTGCCTTGGAACCAATACAAAGTATTGATTCTAAGATGGAAGGTAAAGGTTAAAAAAAAAGGCTATAAAGTGATCTCAAGATTCTACAAAGACATTGTCTCCATCGCTACCCACAGTTAGTTATTTTACATCCCCAAAGTCTTATATGTTGTTGGGCACATAGTGATTACTTAATAAATGCTGGTTGATTAACTGATTTCATGACAAAGATACTTTCTAGACTTTCCTAAAAATGTTGATGCTGGTAACAAATCTCATTAATTTTCCTGAGGGACTTTCCAGTGCTGCTGGGCTCATAGACCTTCTGAGGGCTTCTTTAGCCATAGTAGAGGTCAGGAGGTTAGTTCTTGGACTGAGAGACTTCCAAAGGGAGTAGGAGAGTTATTGATTCTCCCTGGGCAGCTGAGCTTTTGGAGAAGCTTAAGGGAAGGTCCGGGGTGATCAGCATGCCCCATCACTTTATTGGAACTAATAAGGCACTCCAAAAGACAATTTCATAGACTTGTAGACTGTTAACTTCCTGAATTCTAAGTGGGAAGAGAGAACGAGACAGGGTCAGATGTAGCAGGAGAGAGTACCAATGAACAATTATTATAGGCAAACACGGACATGGTCAGCTTTTGCCCTGGTTGCTGGTTAAGCTCAGCCACAGTGGCTGCTTCCTATTTTTCATATTATTTCTGGTGTGCTTTTATTTCCTGTTCTCCAGTGCTTCCTTCCAAACTAAATTTGTATTTGCTTTGTATGTATTTTGCATATAAATATAGATAGGCAATTCCAACAAAGTCTCAGAGTAGCTTTAAGCTATTAAAGCCGCACTAAGACTTTTGAGACAACCTTTATTTACATGCTATTTCCTTGCAACAAAATGGAAGTTCCTAAAATGCCAAGGCTGTTTTCTTTTTTGGTATTTTTTACCTTCAGCGATTAGCACAGTTCTTGGCGCATAGTAGGTAATTAATGTATGTTTGCTGGTTAATTGTTATTCATGAGATTCAGAGAATGACTATTTTTGTGAAGGCAACAAGGCCCAAGGATGGACCCATGGAGTTGGAAACAGATAGGTTTACTGTTAGGCACCCAAGAAGGGTACCTAAGCTACCAACATCTTTTCCTTTTAATTAGAAGCTAGAGAATGGCAGTTTCAGGCAATCCACTCTATAGATGGATGATAATGCTTTTGTTCACCCATCAAGTTTGCCTGGAATTTCTGCTGCTATGGGTCTTATTTCTGACGGATAATTTCTGATCTTTGGGATTACTGCAGGGTTGTGATAGTTTAGGAATCTTCCTAGGAACTTGTTTTCCTCTGAGTGGCCCTGAGGGTAGGAAGTCTCTGGTTTGATTCAGAATTTCTGATATTTCTTAGAATTTGCCAAGAAAAGTTCTTATTATAAAAGTCTCAGCTCTGCCATGGTTGGCATGGCAATCCACTTTACTGCCCTGTTCCCCATTTTTCTCATTTATATACAGAATCATGTACAAATTCTACCTCTTTTGGGAGATTGCAATCTCCGGGCCAGAGTAGATCTGTCAGTTCTGTGTAATTTGGATGAAGAGGCTGGAAAAGTCTTATGAGTCTATTAAGAGTTGTGCTCTGACTCAAGTCCTTTAAACTCCCATCCCCAAATTCTAGGATGCTGCTGTTCTATATGTGATGGCAAGGGGGTCCCCCTGAGAATACTCTAATTGTTTTTGTATCCAGCTCTCGGTCTCTGCCATAGTTGATATGGAAATATGCCTCACCCTTCTGCTTCCCATTTTTCTTATTTGTACATAGATAGAATCATTTGCTTTTCTGTTCATGGTGAAGGTTGTACTGGTTGGTATTTTCATAGTAGCAGAGGTGCTAGATAAAGTCAGTGATTGGTTAGTTTTGTAAAGGTGGCAGATAAACATAAGACATTCAAATCCATTCCATTTATTAGGTCCATAGAGGTTCAAAATTTGAAATGTTACAAAGTGTTAAGGTATAAAACCATACAGTTTGTTATTTTTGAATGAGGTAGCTTGTTGTTGAAACATTATCTCTTCTTCCTTAATAGGAATAATAATGATTATGATATTGGAATATACTCAAATTCAACAGCTTTGCTTTAGGTTCATTTCAAAACTTAATCATCCACAATGTCCATTTATTGCACCTTGTAAAACAAATATTAACCCTTTAACTATTTAGTACTATCTTCTCTCCTTATTTGCTTCAGGGAAGACAAGTGTATTTGAAATTATTTGGCTGAAAGCTCGTGTATTTGCAAGGGAATTGTAATTCATTTGACAAAATAAGTTGCATATTAATCACCTTACTTAATTCAGTCTTCTAGAAACATCTAGTGAGAGTAGGAGACTCAAATATTTCAGTAATGCTAAACTGGATACTAACTTACATGTACTGTATTTAGAGCCTAGCTTGAGTCAGGCTGGATTTTAAGAATAATTTTCTAGATGTTTGCTTATATTTATTTAAAAACCATAGATATGTCTCTGTACTATTAGAATTAGTATAAAAGTGCTTTTTGAATTAGTTAATTCTTAGTTTCTGTGGGAGGCCTCATAGGCAGTATTTTCTTGATTTTTGCATGTGGACAACTTAAATACAGACATCGATTATGTGATCAGTCTAGCATCACAAAGCAGCAAGAATAAATCAATAAAATTTCAAGTGAAAAATTTTTTTTTATTTTCGAGTAGATTTCATGTAAGTTGTCTTTTCTCAGGAACAACTTGTACGATAAATTGTACCTAAGATGTTTTATCGTGTAACCCCCTTGTTACTCTAAGATTTCCTGCAACCTTAAGTAGGAGAAACCACTCTACTTGCTATGTGAATGTATATAGAATGAGAGGAGAAGAAAAACAGAGTTCAGAGCTAAGAAACTATAAGTAAATGTAGGTCCACAAATATATGTTTAGTTGTATATATATATATATATATATATATATATATATATATATATATATATGTCAGCTCTAAGAACAACCATGAATCCCAAGCACCAATGCCAACCTTATTATTATTATTATTATTATTATTATTATTATTATTGCCTTACTCCAAAGAAGAAAATCTTTTAGGTCTTAACTGTAACCTTTATATACAATTTATTGATTATTTTATTTTATTTATTTTTAAGATCAAAAGGATTAGAGGCTCCAGGTTTGAAGGTGAGGAAGAAGCCTGCCAAAGGCCAAACATGCAGAAAATAGTAAGGAATTACAAACTGCCAACTTAATAATAGTCATGGAGGAATTTAGAAAATACCTTTAAAACAAAATGTATAAATGAATAATATACAGCAGTTTGGGGCCATTTAGTGCAGGGTCAAAAATCCCTTGGTACTTCATTAGTTTTGAAGATTTCACTGGAATACAACATACTCTGAGAATTGATATTTATAAGGATATTTCTAAGTTACGAAGAAAAACTTGTATGCCAAATATTCTTGGGCCACATTCCACCAGATATAATTAATCCGTTCCACAAAAACATAGGATTAGACAAAATAACACTATAGGTCTGCTGAGTTTCCTAGTTAGCATGTCACAAATGTGAGATGTCTTTATGGGCTGCCAAAATTCAGAGTGAAAAAGCCTTTCAAATGAAATCTTTAGAGAGATCAACCACCATATAACTCTCTTACACTTATATTGATTTGCCCCTTTGGACTCATTCTCCACTAATTTCTTCTTTCTCCCTTCCTTATCTCTACGTACCTAGGTTTTCTTACCTGACAAGTAGGGGGTGGAATGAGTATGAGGTATTCCATACATAACTACCTGAATCTCTTACTCTAATATGAAGGGTGTTTAAAGAGGAAGGATGGTGAGGGGTGCCATGAGTGTTCAGCTAGTTTCCCCTTAAAACTTTATGCATTTTTATAGATAGTTTACTACCATCCACAGGAGAAGAAGCCTGTGAAAAGCAGCGTGTATATAGTTCAGAGGGGGAGGAGAAGGAGGGTTGGGGAAAGGGGACTGCTGAAACGGATTCATGCATTGGTGGATCTTAATGATTCACTGGTATTCTCTGCCTCTTCCCATTGGAATGGTTAGTTTTTAAGAAAAAAGTCTGGAGCTTAAAAGCAGTAAAGCTTTAGTTATTAGGAAAATTCACTTATATAGAATTCCCTGACTGTGCTGGATAACTAAGGTGTTATGGTGCTTTTAGTAAATTTAACGACACGTCTCTTGACTAAATAGTCAAGGGACGATAACCTTAGAAATCTCACCTTAGCTGGTTTAACAACTTTTTCTATTTCATAGTAAATGAGTGTGAGGAATTTATAGAGTTCTAGGAATTAGAGTCGAAAGAAGCTTAGAGGTTATCTAGACCAATCTTCTCATTTGTTAGATAAGGAAAATGAGTCAGAGCTGGAAGAGTTCAAGTGGCTTTCTCAAGGTTACTCTGATGGGAAGAGGCAGAGCTGCAGGATGAGACCAATTCTTGACTCTAAATGCAGTGTTCTTTAGTATAGCTCACACGGTCCCTCACTAATGTTTTCTAAGCTATATAATTTAGTGTATATAACAGGAAATATGGAATCTAGTTTAGATACTATTATTTAGAAAATTATTCTTATTTAAATAACCTTTTTTTTTGGAGGGGCACGTAGGAAATCCTATTTCAGAGTTTCTAGTAGAATTTAAAGAATTAATGTGGTATTATTCATGGGCATCCAGCCTTGGAACTGGGAACACCTGGTTTCAAATCCTGTCTTGAAGAAGCAATTTTAATACTTTAATATTCTGAATAACTCTCTAAGATTATAACTAGCTCCTGAGTCTCCAATCTTCTGTTAAAAGAAGTTTTCACAGTGAGACCTTCACACACTGATGAAATCACAGACACTATCATGACTTTGGGATGTTACCTATATCAGCTGGTCAAGAGTACCCCTAAACTTACCTGTCGAAAAAGCTTCTAAAACATATCTTAGTTTAGAAAAGTTAGAGAGGTAAAACAAAGTCTATATTCCTATTTTAAAAAACCCCAGATATATGAACACTCAACATTTTTGGATATGATCAAAGGTTTTTAACTTGGGATAATTGAACTTTTTTTACATCATATTTTGATGACTATTTCAATATGCTTGGTTTATTTTGTTAGGCTAGATATTTTGTTTTACATATATAAAACATGATTATGAGGAGGGGTCTGTAGACTTTACTAGGGGTTGTGGCACAAAAAGTTTAAGAAGTCCTGTCCTAGGATCTTTGGAATAGGGAGCTATTTGCAAATAACTTCTCAAGAGTCCTTCTAAGATATAATTTAAGGTATGCCTACAACATTAAATATTTTTACATGATTTTCTCTAGTTATGTTGCTTGGTTTTTACAAGACACTAGGTATGAGGTCTATATTCATTATAGTTGTGCTTTGTGGAATGCTAATATATGATCAGATACAACATGTGTATTGGTTTTGCTGAACTGCTATTTTTCTCTTTTCTTCTCTTTTATAAGACATGGCTTATTGGATAGAGCATGAGGTAGAAATATATTTGGAAAATGAGGTGATGTAAAAACAAAATGGCCATTAAAAATGAGGTAGAAGGCCTTATAAACACGACTTCCCCTTACTATTAAATATTTATGAAAGAGATTAGTCAATTATTTTTCTTCATTCAAAGACTCAGATAGTTAAAAATTTTGTTTAAATCACTGTCATTGAAAACTGACTGGTTGTTAAAAACTCTTTAACTGGAGATAATGGGAAAGCTTACTGCTCTGACGATGAAAGAAACAGTTTTAAAAAATGACTTTAATATAGCATGTGTCATAGGCTAAACTAGACGTGGCTATCCATAAGTAAGAAAATGCATGGCCTATCAGCTCAGAAAGGTGATTTTCCTAAGGTTTGCGGTCATTTGTTTTCAGCAGGAAGACTGAATGCATATGTAGGAAAAAACCATCTGGGCACATAAATCACAACAAGCAAAATAATAATTACCACAGAAGGGAGGAGATGAAACTGTCATAATCCTTTCCCATTTGTTTTTTCTTGTCCACAACCTACTGTTTTCTCTTCTAAAAGCATTCATGTACAACAACCTTATCATGCATACTCTTCCCCACCAAGCTTTCCTAAGGAGTTGACCAAGACCCATGACCAGGACCAGGTGGTAAAAGAATGTAAAATTTGGGCAAGAGACAAACTTGAGTAAGACTTCTTCTGCATCTGACCCGGATATTTTGGCTTGAATGATGCTGGTGACTTAGAAAGAACAACGGTGACACTATTTTTTTGATCTGGTATTTACTGATTTCTAGAGTTTATGGGATTATAAACCACCAAGATTAGAATCTAAGCAGAGAATGAAAGCCCAGCAAGAGATACAAGATATGATTCAGAAGAGGCAAAGTAGTAAATCATTGGGGATTTATTAAGCCCCTACTATGTATCAATAATGTGCCAGCTACTGGGATCACCAAGACAGAAACAAAATAGCCCCAGACCTCAAGGAGGTCGTGTGTGTGTGTGTGTGTGTGTGTGTGTGTGTGTGTGTGTGTGTGTGTGTATATTCCAGGGAGATGGATGGGAATGTGGGAAGTGAAAGATGCTTTAAATTGTAAGGAAATGCAAATGCAAAGGCAAGGATAAGAGATGGCTGGGGAAAAGGTGAGAGCAAGGAATGCTCTACTGAAAGATGGTCGTTGTGGCACGTGAATTGGACATTGAGGGATGGGCAGAAAAATAAAACTGAAGTGGGGGAAAGGATGGAGATAGTTCTGCATTTCTATAAATAAACTTCCTTTGGACTGTGTGCAAATTTTCCATAGAATAGAAGAATGATGTGGTTATCTTGGTTGGCACCATGAATATGGCTGTCCATTGGGTCAATGAACAATCTGGGATCAACAGTGCCACCCTGTGGCATCAGGTTAATAAGCACTTTATTAAACTGTAATAAGGAGGAATGTTTTCAAGTACCACAGCAACCAGAACAGCTTTTTTTTTTTTTTTTTTAGGATGAGTTTTTTTCTCCCTTCTTTTTGAAAAGAAGAAGTTGCTATAGGAAGTAAACCTTTTGCTGTCATGGAATACTAGATCTTCTTCTTTTATTTATTTAAATCATTACCACCCTCAGCAAAGACCTACCTGCTGCATCAAGGCTTGTTATTATCCATCTTCCCCATGCAAATGTGCACACTTCCCCAACATAGAAGAGGTTTGAGAGAGCCTGGAGGAGTCACTGTGGAGTCCTGTTCGTGTTTGTGTCTGAGGCTCCCCGCACACCTCAGGGTGTTAAGCAAACCAAGGTGTGCATGGACCTGCAGATAAAAGCATACTGTGGACTGTCTCAGGTCATGGAATAGCTATTTGTACATGTGTGTGAGAAAACAACTCAACGCCTTCTTTCTCACAATTTCATTTTCTGTAAAAAAATGTTCTACTCATATTTGTTGTGTAATTGTTGTTGCTGCTTATAGCGTGAAAAAAAATCACCATTTTTGTCTAAGATGCATATAAAAGTCACTTTCTTCCTGCCTTTTTTCTCCATCGGGAGCCATGCTTGGTGGTCCTGATATTATTTTATGGTATAGTAGGGGCAGAGAATTAATTTAGATGTCTAATCGAATAAGCAAAATATAGAGTAAGCTTTCATTTTTATTTCTTCACCAGCTGTTCTCATCTGCGCTTCTTTTTTCTTTACTCAGAGATTTATTTTCCTTTCCTGATTCTTTCTCTTTTTTTTTTCTTTTCTTTTTCAAAGACTACCCAAGTTTTCAAAATACAGCTGGGATCCATAGCTAGAGCTCCAGAGTTTTCGGCATCCTGTTGCCATTGAGGCCACTTCCTATACCCAGTCTACATTCCACTTTTAATCTTACTTGTTTATGGCTACTTTAAATAGGCAAAGACACTCTCTCCTCCTGCTGCCCCTACCGAGGCTGAGGTTAGGCAATTATATTCATAATAAAATATTTGCATTTTTGAGCTTCCTAGGCATCTGTAGTTGACGATATCCTATTGCCTCTAAGTACATTATTGAAGGAAGAAGGGGAGGTACAGAGTTGATGCAGAGAGTGTATGTATGAACGAGGTATAATGATGGCTGACTATGTGTACTATGCTTTCAGCTGTGCCACATACTTTGCATCATGTCATTTGGTCCTCAGTAGCAATCCTCAGATAATTTGGGCATTATTATCCCTATTTTCCACATGAGGATGGAGAATGAGAGACTGACCCATAATCAGAGGAGATGTGAAAACCAGGTATCTCCTGACACCTGGAGAGTACAGGACTTTTCTGATTTATGAGGTGATTACTCAGCACATGGGATGGGGTACAGAGGAGGAAGGATGGGAGAAAGTTCAGGATTAAAAAAAACTGAAACAAGATTATAATGGAAAAATCACAACTTAAATTTGTGGAATTGATGCACTTTTAAATTAACTTTTTTTAAAAATATTTTTAAACCCTTAACTTTTGTGTATTAGTTCCTTGGTAGAAGAGTAAGGGTGGGCAATGGGGGTCAAGTGATTTGCCCAGGGTCACACAGCTGGGAAGTGTCTGAGGCCGGATTTGAACCTAGGACCTCCCGTCTCTAGGCCTGGCTCTCAATCCACTGAACTAACCAGCTGCCCCTTAAATTAACTTTTTAAACTAACTGACTATAGTTTTGAAATTTGTATTCTGAAGTGAATTATTTGTTGGATACTTTTAAACTTTAGAAAATGCTTTTTACAGAGTGTAACCTCCCCCCCCCCCCAGAAAAAAACAAAATAAAACAAAACAAAAACTCAACAATGTCTGAGCTTGCATTGAGCCTTTGTGGGTGGTCATAGAGCTTGCTAAAAATTGAGAGGAGAGAGACTCCTTCCGCTGGCTCTCACTATTTAGTTCAGGAAAAGTCTTTCACTTCAAGGAAACCACTTTTGAAGGATAAAAGAATACTATTAGCATATCATGGTAAAACAAAACAAAACAAAACAAAACTCCTGTTCTTTAGTTTTCCATCTAGGCTTTCAAGGTTCACTCGTGATGAAGGTGGGGGACTGGAGAGGTGGTAAATTGAGAGAAATTAAAGCCTTATGGTTGAGTTTCATATCTTTCCATAGTGAGTTAAAGAAAGATCCCTTAATATTAATCTGTTTGCATTAGATACAAAGGAAGTCCTGGGATGTTTTTTTTTTCTTGGCCTGATTCCTTTTGGGTATGGAGGTTGTAAAAGCTCTTTTTAGAACTTTTGGTCCCATTTCATTGAGGGACATAAAAATGACTCTTTAATATGCCATTAAAAAAAGGTAGAGGTAGAAGAAAGAGGGAGGGTTGTAGAGAAAGCTGGTAGGAGTTGAGGACGGCTTTTTAGTACTTACAGAAGCATTTAAAATAATTTGGCAAGGCATCTAGATGGGTTGAGTACTTTTATTATTGATTCTGCATGAAACTTTTATCGTTGCATGTTTTGATTTTGTATGCTGTCCTTGGAGTATCATGCTATTTTTTGAATCAAGGGAATGGTTTTTCTTTGATCTCCTGTTTCTTTCTCCCCTTTTAATACCTTCCTTAAAGTTAAAAAACCAAAACCAAACTGAAAAAGAGGCTCTACATGGATATGCTACATTTGTTTGAATAAGTGTTTTGGCCAGTTAGCATTTAGTTTATTACTTAAAGTACAGTGCCTGGCACATAGTAAGTACTTAGCAAAGGTTTGACTTAATGCAGTCGAAGAACTCTTTTGAATATTATGGAGAAATACCAACTGAAATACCTTAAAGGGTTTACATCTGGATTGGGGAGGAACAACTCAGAGTACTCATCTAAAAGGTCAAAATATTAAAATTACTCCCCTCCCTACCTTTCCAAGTATGAAATAATATAGTATAAACCTTGTATCTATTGCTGAATGCTGCATAATAGGGGAGTGGTTAGACCTAAATAGAATTGATTTACAAGAGTTTTTAGTAGAATTTTGAAGAAAGGGAAGGCTACGGATTATTATGAGAATGGTATGGCTATAGAGATACAACAACTGGATAGGCTGCTTCCATTTTCATTTATAAAAAAGAAAGTGATTGTAAAACTATGTTATTAAATACAATTGGTTTTTTATTTATGGAAGACAGTAGTGGATAAGGGACAGCTAGTTGGTACAGTGGGTACAGTACCAGGCCTTGGAGTCAGGAAAGCTCATATTCCTCAGTTCAAATCTGAGGTCATGTGTAATGAGCTGGAAAAGGAAATGATGAACCACTCCAATATCTTTGCCAAGAAAACCCCAAATGGGGTCATGAAAAGTCTGACATGAATAAAAATGACTCAACGATAACAATAGTGGACAAATCTTTAAGGAGGTTATAAGATAAATTAAAAGTCTCTGGAATGTTAATCTCTGAAGTTCCAATAGGCATTTATTAGACACCCATATGCCAGACCCTGTGCTAGGCACTGGGGATATGAATACAAAAATGAGATTATCTCTGCCCTCAAGAAGTTTATACTCTACTGGAGGAGAGAGGACCGAAAACCACATGTACATACATAAGTAAATTCAAAACCAATTTTGTTTTTGGAGGAATAACTCTAGGAACTATGGGGGAAAGGAAATGTATTAATGAACAGGTGGTACTTGAGCTGAGTTTTGACTTAATTCTTTAATTTTTATCATCTTTACTTAAAAAAAATAAACATGATATAGTCCAATGGAGTAAAACTTGGATAGAAACAGATCCCTACAGGCTTTAGGCAGAATGACCTAGAAAACAACACACTAACATTATCTATATTGTATTCTATCTTTATTTATTTTGTTCAACATTTCCCAATTACATTTTAATCTGATTCAACATAAATGAGGCCTGGGTTTGATACTCTCAATCTAGATAACCATGAAACTCTGCCTCTCCAAAGTGAGAAGGGAGGAATTATTAATATCTTGAATGAGTTGTATGATTACTCTGCTCTACATGTCTTGATTTAATGACAAAATAGTTGTTTTCTCCTGACTATTTTGGGTAGGAGATAGAACAAGTCAAACTGATAGCTAAGTGCTTTGGACGTAAGATAATTTAGTTTGTCTGGTGTCTAGGCTACCCTTCTGTTGTCACATTCATTCTGGTCATCCACACCACCACTGGCCAGTTGTCCCTTAAGGATTGGCTTCAGAAGAAATCCCTCTTTTCTCTCCCCTTCTCTTAGTAGTACCCTTGGTCAGCTTCTATGCTACTTATTCTACAAGTGGTTGGAATCTGACAAATGGAGTCTAATATAGAAGGAAACAATTTTGGATCTGGGAATCTGGAAGGAACCCAACAGATAGTTCATTCCTCTGTAATATTACAGAAGAACTAATTGAGACCCTAGAGGGTTAAATGACCTACCCAAGGTCATGTTAGCTTTTAATAAAGCTTAGGTTAATTTGAATTTATATAAGAGAGGAGTGAGGTGAATAGACAAACAGTTCACTCAAGGGAGAAAAACAGTTGACCATACATTAAAATTTTAGGAAGAAGGCATTGAAGTGAATTTATTCCATTTTGTGGGGTTATGAATGATGGTGCTTCCCAGGGTAGGTAGAACAAGAGTGTTCTTTTTTCTTGTTCTCCTCTACTTCCTGTATTTTCTCAGAGGCGGGTTAGCTCTTTGGACATCTGATAAGGAAAACAAATGTTTTTCTTCCTAGATTATGTCTACCAGGTTAAAATATTTACAGTTTTAATCACTATTGAAATGAAGATGAACATTTTACTTATTTCCTAGAGAAACCAGAACGGATTCCAAATCTCTCTAGTGCAAAAGAATTAGATAAGTGTGTTTAAAGTTTCTTATTAGAGGTAAGTATTTTTGGTAAATATAATAAAAGATTTATTGTTCAGAATTACTGCTTACAGGAGAGTCCTCTGAAACAGTGCCTCAGTTTCAGGGATACAGTATTAAGTCTAATCTCCCCACTTAGGAGTTATCACTCCTCTGGAAACTCATAAAGATAAGGGTTCTTGGATAATTAGGATATTATGCACTCTTTCAAACAGCATGATTCAGGCCAAGTAGGGATTGCTGAGTCCCTAAATTAATCCACTAGGGAACAAATCAAGTGTATATATTACACATGTATATATGTATTATATATAATAGATGTATATATTTGGCACCATAATAACTTCGAGTTTTTCACACTGATCTCCAACCATTTAATTGAATCAAGATAATGTGTCTGTGATTAAAACATATCTAGAAGATCAGAGGCTAAAGAAGCCTGCAGAGGGATTTACTTAAATGATCTAATCAGTCTTTCTTTTCACAGAAGACACAAAACTGAGAACCTGACAACTTGAGGTCATTAACAATTGCAAGGCACTTTTCATAAAAGTAAGAGTATTTAGCCCCAGTGTCCTGGCCAAATTCCAACTCCAGTAATTCCATTTTGCCTCCTGAAAAGTACCCCTGTGGCTTCCGGTGGATGCAGTGTTATTGTGCCCTCCTTATCCCAAAGTGTGTGGCTTTGTACAGGGATAGCCCTGTATGCTGTCAAACAGATGCTCCATTCCTGTTACACGACCGCATTATGGATGGAGGGCGAAGCTGCCTCTAACTGTTGAGTGCTTAGTACGGGACAATTTCATTGTTGGCCGTAATGGGGGTTACTCGGGGTAGATTTTATTTTTATTGATCATTCCCTCCTATTCCCAAACGTGTGATAAGGAATACTAGCATAGAAGTGTGAGTGATGACCACATACAATGTCTGTTTGTAATTGCAAATTTGGGTCCATAGCAATAATGTATTAAATTCTGTAGCATGTGCAATTGTAAAATGCATCCTAAAACCTTTTCTTTGTTAAGATTAATTTTAAAGCCTTCTTAAGTGAAATTGTTCATAATTTAATATCAATGAATCAGTGCTCATTAAGAACCTACTATGTGCAGGCCCTAGAGACGGGAGGTCCTAGGTTCAAATCTGGTCTCAGACACTTCCCAGCTGTGTGACCCTGGGCAAGTCACTTGACCCCCATTGCCCACTCTTGCCACTCTTCCACCAAGAAGCCAATACACAGAAGTTAAGGGTTTAAAAAAAAAGAACCTACTATGTGCAAGGCACTGTGCTAGGCACTTTGCCCTCTAGGAGCTGACATTCTGTTGGAGGAAAGCAACAAGTAACAAATATGTATAGAATAATTACAAATTGATTTTGTAAGGCGTTGCTTGAGGATCTCTAACCATTATGAGAACTAGGGAAGGCCTTTTGTAGCAGGTCACACTGGAGCTTAGCCTTGAAGGGAACTGGGAGTTCCAAGGAGAAATGAGGAAGGGAAGAGCATCTCTTCTAGCCAGACCAGACCACCCAAACTCATGGTGACGTAGCACTAAAGAAATGTATTGGCTTGAAGTAATATGGTCATTAAGCTGCTCTTGATGATAACACTCTTTCCATTATCCAAGAATTAATTTATTTTAGCTTGGACAATGGATTCTGACCAGCAGAACTGGTATCTGGACCAGGAGATTTCAGACTTATCCTTTTGATGATTCTCACCTAGACAATGTGAATAGAAGAAGGCTAAGTCTCAAAAGAAGCCAAGTCCCAAGTGAGAAGTATAATAACGGGATCAAGGATATATGTGGGATTGAAGGGCTTAGCCTTGGTAAGGATGAAAGCTGCCTTGCCATCTCTCTTGCCATCGGCCATCTGAGGGAAAGAGAAATTATTGGAACGTTTCAAGGCGTGGAGGTTGGGAGATGAAAAGGTTTGAGTTGGATAGCTGGCATCTCTTCAGTAAAGGAAGGGGTATGGCCATCTGCTGGCAGGGAAGAGACTGGGGTGATGTTCGTGGAAAGCAGAAATGTTTTGGAACAGTTGCTGTAGACCAATAGGAAATGCATAAGAGATATGTTAAAGATTGTTTTAATTTGTAGGGAACCCAGTCAGAACACTTTTGGGATTTTCTCTTGTGTACTCAGAAGTATGAACTAAATAAGGTAGACATCAGAACTTACCTAAAGTTGGGAATTAGTAGTGTAGTAGTGATGGAAGGACAAGGGATTGTGGACAATATAAAGATTGAAAAGAGCAGACTGCTGAAAAGGATGACCACTTGGTCAAGACTGATTAAAGAGGGAGATTAAGTAAGAATAGGAGTGATCATTGGGAAAAATCAGTGGTGTACCTTGACTCTCTTTCCCAAAATCTCTCTCTCACAATGGGTCAAAAGAAAGTCATGATGAATGAGGGCAAAGAGCAAGTTCAGAAAAAGTGAAAATGTGGGAAAATTGGAAGGGGAGAAGATTATGATCAGAAAGGGGAATATTAGAGTTCAAGATCTTGGAGGTAGAGGTTTGTTTACCAAGGACACAAGAGAAAGGACTGCTTGAGGGTCAGGCAAAAGTAGACTGAGACTGTCTAAGGTAGGAATGAATTGAAAATGAATTATTTTTTAATTCATGGGAAGTTGGAGTAAAGGGATTTTTGCTTAAGGTGGTAGTTCAGAATATCAGAAATTGGGAGGAAGAGTTTGGGAGTTGAGCTAAAGGGACATGTTCAGATTCCACAGGGAATACTTCATAATCAGAATTAATTAATAAAGGAGCTTGTAGAATGAATCAATCCCCCAGATCTAATTAGAAATTCTTGATGGTTCTTGATAGTGGTAAGCCTCCACAAACTGCAGAAATTGGGAAAATTTTTCTCAGCTTGATGTCCTGGGTTGATTGAACAGGTCATTCACACCCTACTATTGAGTTGTACTGAGCTTGCAGTCAACAAAAGATGTTAGGTCTTTTCTGGAGACTTTCTAGAATGTTTTGTAGTTGATTAAAAAAAATTTAATTAAAGACTTTTCATTTATTCTTCTTTTCACTTTCCTAGTTTCTGCCTTTATTCACCATGCTAATATATTTTTGAATCCTGATTTTGGCCCTCATTGCTATGTGTCCTTCTCAAATTTTGTAACTTTTTCCATTATATTTTTACTGAAATTGTTTGTAAAAGTGATGAAACATGATAGGGCTAAGTTCACAACCTTTCAGCATACCACTGGAGACATCCACAAATCAAACTTAGGTTCTTTACTTACTACACTCTGTAGTTGTTTAGCCATCTACAATATACTCAACTGTTTCATACAACACACACACACAGTCCTGTTTTTAAGGATATTGAGAGAGATTCAAATGCTTTTTTCAAGTAAAGATTATGTCTATGGCATTCCCCTGATTCACCAGTTTAGTAATTTTGTCTAAAAATGAAATGAGATATATTTGGCAAGTTTCAAGACATACTTATAACCACTTTCCCTTGGGTTCCTTCCCTCCTTCCCTTCTTCCTTTTCATCTTCCTTTTTCCTTCTTTTCTCCTTTCTTCCCTTTCCCTTTTCCCCTCCTTCCTTCTTTTCCTTCCTTCCTACTTGCCTACATTTCCGTCCTCTCTTTTATCTCTCTATCTATATGCCTTGTGGCTATAAGGATTTCATTTCTCTCATTAATCTTCAAAAGTTCACTCCATTCACTCAGTCAGAGAGAAAGAGAAAGGCAGGAAAGCTTAGAATGATGCATTAACATACTTGCTTAAAAAATGTTCATCATGCAGATTAGAAGTCAGAGGAGAAGAGGTCTGTAGCTACTTTTAATGTTTACTCTTAGTCTACTATCACCTTCTTTTCCCAACAGATAAATGCACATAGAAGCCTGTATAAAATTAGAATAAAAGAATCTGAGTAATCAGGGACTACAAAGAAAGCTCTTATACAAGATACTCCTTTGTTTATATAAATAAAATTAATATGATCTAATTACCACACATAGATCCTTCATTTGTCAGGTTATAAAACAATTTGGATCAAAATAAAATTTGTTTAATTCGTATTGAAGGTATTGTGGAGCTGACAAATGCTAACATGAGACTTCATATTTTTTATATAATAAATGAAGTGATTGCAAACCCACATATTATTATTCTAGAAAATGCAAGCCCCTTAAAATGAATATCTTTTTCATGTTTTGAAATATTCTATAAGACCAATCAAGTGAATGTAGTGTACTGATAATGATTCTGATCCATTCAATAAAACAAGTAAATTTAATAGACCAGCAATCTCTGTTTAACATGAGATTTCAATGTACTATCCATGCAATAGAACAAATGAATAGAGATTTAAAGTGATTTTTCTTTTGGTTCCCTCTCAGTGGTGTGACTGTGTTGATAGGATAATTTTGAATAAGGAATATGAATTTCCTGAAATACTTGTTTTTTTAAAAGACATGACCAGCTGTATATTTTATTTGATTTATTTAGTGATATTGCTAGTTTGTCCTCTAAGATGGCCGTAGCCATTTAAATGGATAGGTTCTCCTAATTTCCCTTCAGGTATTATAGATATATGCATCTTAGCTGAGATGTGTATCTTCACATTTCTTTGCTTCCTCATCTAAATTTAGACCTTTCATTTCTCTCAGATTAATTTTGATGTAATTCTTGACATTATGATTAAAAACAGCAACAACAATAATAATAGCAATGGTTTGTAATAATTAGCACGAATTAAGTGTTTATCTTAACCAAACATGAATTACTGTAATTTTTACAAGTGATCGCCACCAACTGTAATTTATTCATATAAGATCTTTGTATATTTACCAGATCTTAACCACTGTCTATCACTATGTTTACAGCCTATAATTTATTCTTGTTACACTTACCTGTGGTCGGCAGTACTTACATCAATTATAAGGCAAAGAATGGACCAGCGTCATGTACTCCATTAGATGAGAAAATATGCTTTATTTCTGCTTCTGTTAATGATGTCATGTGCTTTGTGTGTTCTATAGGTTGAGATAATAGCTAAAGGAACCATATGTCAATGGTGTGGAAACTCAAGATAAACAACTGTAAAAACCTTTGAACTGATTTGACTAAGAAGTTTGATATCTTTATGAATCACATAATTATTATCTTAAGGAAGAGAGAAACAATGAATGTTTAACTTGTCCTGAACTTGGAAAGTATAAAATAGGAGTATATGATGGAAATAGAATTGGATTTGGGGAACTTTGCTTTACTTTCTCCCATTTTCCATAAAGGTTATTTCGAAGGTGAAAAAGATTGATAAATCTTGCACTGGTCATCTTACTGGTCATCTGGAAGTATGCCTAGCAGGGATTAGATGTTGTATGGAAAAAGGTAACATGAGGATTTGCAGCTTCTGATTGTAAGACTACAAAGCCTGCATGTCAGGATGGGGAGGGGATGAGGGAGGTTCTTTTAAAACCCCTCACATATCCCTTGTCGATGGTCTTACCTAATCCAGTTTCTCTTCCTGTGACCATTCCAAGAATAATGTGCCAGATGGAGTGAAAATGTGCCATGCTGGTTGGTACTGGCCCCATCTGTTTGTAGTCCCTGGGGGCTGCATCTGCATCTGCAGAGCTGGGGTTGGAGGGGCAGAGCAGAGGGGAAGAAGACAGTGGCAGATGGGAAAAGGTTTTATATTTGGTTTGTCTATGTGGGGAATCGTCCCAGATGGCCCCTCCTTCAGCAGCAATCATCTCATAAGTATATGTGAGGGAATGGGGAAATTTCCAGTGGGAAAACTGGCTGCTCTAGGGGCCGGGTTCTTCTGATTTAAACTCTAAATCCTACCCCTAGTATTAACATCCTGAGTTAAGTGACCTTTTCTTCACTAAGCAAACTCCATCTATTAAGTTCATATAACTAGTTGCTGTATCCTGAACTGAATTTCTTGTTTTCCCTCCATCTTTATGATGCCACATAATAGGAGAACATGTACCTGAGTCTTGGTAATCTCCTTCCTTTTTATCCTGCCCCACTGCTCAACAAATCAACTCAATCGACTTTGGTCTCTGTCCCTTGGCATATTCTTCAGTGACCTCCTACTCTCCTACAAAAGGACACTAAACAAAGGGAAGGGGAAAGTGAAAAAATGAAATTGGAATTGCTGGTGCTGGGTAGCTTCCCAGTTGAATGAAACCACCAATGAGAGAAGGGACACTAGTGTATATAGAATGTAAATACAAAGTAATCGTATTAGGATGGTGATCTTGTGTGGGAGTTTGTATTTGATCAAAATCTGGATTCAGAAATGAAAGGTGACACGGAAGTGTATTTTAGATAGAGATAGGGAATAACTTGTTCAAAGGTATAGTGGTGGGAGATTCATTATTTCACAAATTCATAGTTATACTCTCTCAATCAAATCAGATAAAGTAACAGCCTGGTTTAGCATTGTCTACCTACAGGGTCATCTACTAATATCATTAATTTTAAGGGATATTACTATATTTCTCCATTTTTGTTTTTACTCTTTATTGCTTATCACATTACCAACCACTCAACTTATCTTTTAATTTTCAAAGTTATCAGTTCCTATTTTTGTGTGACATGTAACAATACTCATTTTAGTATTGGCATTAATTGTGCTGTTTATGACATGATGAACAAATTTGGCAGTAAGGAAGTGTCATTATTTTCCCCTTCCATTTTAGACAGGTGTATGGATAGTTGTTTAATTTCTAAAAGAACTAAAATTTCTAAAAATGATCTGTTACTTTTTTAGAAATACCTTTGTCACAGTCAAGGACCTGTGATTTTGTAGGTTGCCTGAGGCTTGGAGTGACCTATCCATGGACACATAACTAGTAAGTATTAGAGATGGGATGGGAGCCTCGGACTAGTAATTATTCCAATGCGATACACTGGATGTTCACGGGCAAGGTTACAAGGATAACTCTTAAAACCATATTTTCCAAAAAAATGCCAAGGAAATTTTACAAAGGAACAAACTATATTTAATTATATGCTGAGCTAATGACCTAATTAGGGCAGCTAGATGTAGAAATGGATAAAATACAGGATTTGGAGTCAGAAGACCTAAGTTCAAATTTGGCTGCAGATGCATTTGCTTTCTGTGGACCATGGGCAAGTCACTTACCTGCTGTCTGCTGGTGATAAAAAGAAAGAAATGCCTTAATTTTTTCATATGTAAAATGGGGCTAATAATAGCACCCACTTCCCAGGCTTGTTGTGAGAATCAAATGAGATCATATTTATAAAGCTCTCTGCAAGCCTTAAAATGCTCTATAAATGCTAGCTATTATTGTTATTTTTTTAGTTGACTTTAAATGGTTGTTAAAACCACTGTTCTGTTCACAAAAATGAGTTGTATTAGTATTTTTTTTCTTAGAGCTTTATATCCTAAATTAGAAATCATGGATTTTCTTTTCAAAAAAGGCTCAGCTATTGTGTTAGGTCTTTGTAATAGTTGATGACCTGGATTGTTTGGCTGGGAACAAACGTAACACCCTTCCCCTGAGAAAATCAGTGCTTATCTTGACTTTGCAGTAATCACTTTGAAATACTTTAAAAGTTTTAAAGAAAAAGAACAAATCTGCAGAATTCAGTGGAAATATCTTTCTTTAAATTCATTTGAATGCAAACTAAGTTTTTTTTTTAAATCTCAGCTTCCAGTATGTATTTAAATGTGCACCCGCTGAGTATTTTTAGCATCCATCATTACAGTATTTGTTTAAAAAAAACTCCTTAGGATCTTTGAAAGGTTTCCTGTTGCTGCAGTAAGAATCTGAATTATAACATAGATGGCATTGATTTGCTAGCTATAAAAAGAAAATGTTGGTGACCTCAGTTGTGTTTCTATGGTTTTTGTTAAAGGGACATTTTCATAGAATTCATTATTGTGGATCTTAAATTTAGTCACACATCTTACATGATCTAGTAATTGGTTTAGATACTGATGATTGATGTTTACTATTGTGTTCATATTTGTCAGTGCCTCTTGTGGGCTAGGTGATGTATAGAACAAAAGACCTTTGTCTTCACTGAGGCTTTGGTCTTGAAAATAAGACAGTATGGTTGAACTGACACCAACTCTGTGTAATGAAGCAAGTGATGTGGTATATCTGTACTCGGAAGTTAGTGGGAGGTTATAACAGGGAAATGATGGTCAAAATCATGAGTGAATTGGTTTTAACTAATGGTTATTTATAATTTATAGCAGAGCCTCCTTCCCCTTCTTCTACCCTTTTTGGTTGAGAGTCTGCAAAACCTTATTGTTTAAATGCCAGAGGGTTTATCATGTCAATTTGTAGTCATCGTGGCAGCCTGAGCATATGCAGACAACAACTCATCTGAAAATCCTTCAGGCTTCAAAGCATCCTCTCATCACAAGATCATAGACACATAAAGGGTGAGGGTGAGAGAGGACCTCAGTGATGCTAGATAAAGGCCAGAGCAGCAGCAGGTCTTCCTAGGCTCCAAAAGAAGGACAGAATGGGGGTGACCTTGGTACACAACAGTTCATATGAGAAGGTCTGGGCACTTTAATGGTTTGCAAGACTCTATTTGAGTCAAGTGTGATTTGGCAGTAAAAACAAAACAAAACAAAACTGAGTGATCACAGGTTGCATTGTAAGTGGTCTAGTATCCATGATGTGAAGGAAAATGACAGATCAACTGGACGATGCTCTGCTCCACCCAACCATATTGAGAATGGTGTGTTCAGGTCTGGGGATGGGGGGTGCCTCTAGGTAGGAAGTACATAAATAAGCTGGACAGCATCCAGCATCCAGATAAGAGTGCTTGGGATGTTGGGGAGACTGAGCCAGACAATTTAGTATACCTATAGAACTGCCTAGAAGCAGCCAAGTGGGCTTGGAGCCAGGAAGAACTGAGTTCCATTCCGGCCTCAGAGACTTATTAACTGTGTGTCCTGGGCAAATCCCTTAACCGGTGTACAACTCAGATTCTTCAGCTATAATTAGTGTATTAATAACATTTGTCTCCCAGTGTTGTTATGAGATCAAATAAGAGATTTTTTAAAGTGGTGATTTAGCACAGTCCTTAGAACATTGTAAGTGCTTAATAAATGCTTGTTTTTCCCCACTTCCTCCTATAAATGTACTTGTTATCTCCCTTAATTAGACTGTAAACTCCCTGAAAGGAAGTTCCCTTTTGTGAAAAACACTTTTGTGTATTCCAGGACCCCACTATAGTCCCTACTGATTGGCCGAGTTGGGTAATTGAAATGGGGGATATTTAGCCTAATGGAGAGAAGACTCAGAGCAACCCTTAATACCATAAGGATTTTGTCCAAAAAGGATTATGGATGATTTGCCCAGAACCACAAATATTTAACTGGCAAAGAGTGTAAAGGGAGGGGCATATGATTCTATCCTTACCCTTCACCCTCTGACTCAGTCCATGCGGTCACAGGATGTAGCCATGCATTATTTTTCAATGTGCCCAAGAAGTGTAACTAAATCCTTCGATCCTTTTGAGAGCTGTGAACCTCCCTGAGCCAAAAAGAGAACTTCCTTGGTTCCTGCTGCTGTGATGGGTGAGGGAGGGGACCAAGGACTGCCCATGCTATTTGCCAAAATGCTGTTTTTTTCCCCAGTACCTCATTATCCTATGGCTGGAAGTAGCCAGGTAGATGAAATGTTGAGTCACACATGAGCATGGTCAGAGATAGGAAAGGCACCTTTATATAAGTTCCTGGAGGTGACCCTTGTTGCACCATCCTCTGCACATCTCTAGTCCCATCCAGCCCCAGATCTCCATATGGACAATTTCAGGCATCACTGGCAGTAAACACTTTCACTCTGATGGGTCATGCTGAGACAAAGCAGCTTAACAGAAATGCTTCCCACAATCTTAAACTGGCTTGGAGTTGGCAGTCTGACTAGCTGAAGAAGACTGGCAGAGGCTCTGCCCAAACAAACATGATGGAAAAGCACCACTTGATGTTGGGGATGATGATGATGATGTGATAATGATAATGAAGTTGCCAATCTTCTTGAGAATTCTGATGAGTCTCCTAAGAACTAGACAAACTGAATTGAGTATCAACCTGAAAGTTAAAACTTGAAAGTTAACAGGTTCCGGGTTAAGATAGCGGCAGAGTAAGAAGCAGCTCTTAACCTCTCCTGACCGAAACACACAAAACTCCTCAAGGGGACATAAAAACAAGTCCAGACGAACGGAGGAACCCCACAACAGGGCACAGCGTGGAAGGTACGTGGAATCGAGACATTTCCAGGCTATAAAGGGCTCTCACTAAATCGCGGGCTGAGCAACCGCCCCACCCCCACCCCCTCCACACACAAGATCTAGAGCTCTGAAGCCAGCTAAAAAGAAATAGAGCAAGTTTGGGGCACCCATCGAATCATTGGCAGCTCCGGGGCCTGTTCCTGAGAGCAGCAAGATTTAGGACCCCATTAAGCCAAAGAACGCAAGCGAAATCTGAGCACCAGAGCAGAGAGTGGATGCCGGACGTAGAGCGCAGGCTGAGAGTACAGGCACGGATGGAGGCGTGGGTGGAGGCAGACACAGCCAGGAACTAAAGCTCTGAAAACCTGAGTGGGGAACCAGTGCAGACGGGTATATGACTGTGGAAGCAGCGCCCTGAGACTTGTAAAGGAACCTCCTGCAGAGGATCAAGTAAGGGGGTCCACCAGGGGGCTTGACCTTGGAAAAAACCAGAACTCAGACCTCAGGAGCCAATAGACAGCGGACAGACACTGACCGCGAGGATAAACCTGAGAAGCTGCTGGGCTAATGATGGCTACCCAGACTCAGGAAACTCAGAAGAGAAAGAATAACAACAAGAAAAAGAAGCCTTTAACACTCGACAACTTTTACACAGAGAAAATCCAGACAACCGAGCAAACAGAGGAGGAGAACAAACAAGCATCCGGACCCTCCTCAAATAAGGAAAACTCCTCACAAGCTATGGAAGAGTTCAAAACTGAGATTATGAGGAAAATGGAAGAGATCTGGCAAGAAAATAACTGTTTAAAAGGTAAAATCTTGCAATTGAACACCAGAAATGACCAGATTGAAAAGGAATACCAGAAGATTATGGCCGAAAACCAGAAGATTATGGCCGAAAACCAGAATATTATGGCCGAAAACCGAAAGATTATAGCGGAAAATCAATCCCTAAAGGCTAGAATTGAGCAATTGGGAGCTAATGATCTCTCAAGACAACAAGAACAAATAAAACAAAGTCAAAAGACTGAAAAAATAGAAGGAAACATGAAATATCTCAATGAGAGAGTGACAGACCAAGAAAACCGGTCTAGAAGAGACAATTTGAGAATAATTGGTCTTCCAGAAAAACCAGAAATTAATAGAAACCTGGACTCCGTACTAAAAGAA
>NC_058134.1:61856617-61924352 GCF_016433145.1 Gracilinanus agilis | reverse complement strand
TTTATAACCATATATTCTCTCTCCCTCTCATCCCTCCCGATTAGATAATAAACCAAAAAGAAAAATAAAATCCTCATAATAAATACAGCGCAGCAGAACAAATTCCCACATTGGCCACAACATATACTTTAATACTCAGTGGTTGACCACAATGTAAAAAGAGGGAATGAGAGATGAAAAAAATTATTAAAATGCACAATTCAGGCTTAATGAAAAAAAATAGTCAAAGTCTTACAGATTCTACAGAAGCTTTGCCCATTTACATCATACTCGCTCAAAGAAGATGGTTGGAAATTGTTGGACATGGCCAGCACTGCATAATACCACACAAAAGAAAAAAACAGGAAACAACTGGTTGCCAGTGTGGAAGTCATTTCTACATGACTAAGCACACCTAAAAAATCATCGATTTCTCAGAGCAATGAACAAAATCAACCAAATGACAACAAAGGATCAAAATGAGATGATAATAGTGGAATGTAATGGAGAAACTAGATTCAATAACTTGATTTATTTTAATTAGTTGTTGATACCCCAAAGTGGGAAATGGTTATGATTAGACATTAATAGACCATATTTCCAATTCCTTGTATTTTTCTTTTTTCTGTCTTTAATCATTTGGGAACATTCTGCTGTGATTCTATTCTTGTTTGAGAATCCACAGGGTGCTTAGGAGATGTTGATTAATTTTGTTTTGTCTTATTATATATACATATATATATATATATATCAAGAATTATTTTTATTTTTCTTGAATTTTCATCAGTTTCATATCTTTGGAAATTTCAGACTCTAATTCTATATCTCTCTATTGCTTACTTTCTGAACTTTCTGACTCTGTCCCCTTTGATGGTATCCCTGAGGATTGGTCCTCAAAGTTGTCTCAGTCTCTTCCCACAGTGGGGAATTAACTCTTCACCAGCCCCAATCTCTCGTCAAAATAGCTTCTGGGAAAGGGATTTAACTGACCTCAGCTAGATGCCAGTCTGCTTTCCCTCAGGTTGGTGGAACCCTCTGCTTCTTCATGCGCACACTGGAGTCTTAACCCCATTTACCCCTACTTCTTAGTTCTCTAGTTTTTTTATCACTGCAGTTCAGTATATTCTCTGCTAACCAGGAAGAGCAAACTTTTTTTTTAATGCCTTTATGTCTTTTCTATAGGGAAGGGGAGACAGAGTTGAGTTTTGTTGATTGTTATCATAGAATGATGAAAAGAGGGCAGGATCAGAGGGTGGTGTTTACTGGTAGAGTCTTTAGAAATAGCTAAATTCTTTAAAGAGATTCTTTAGGAGATATTTGAGAGGTCATGAGTTTCAAAGAAAATATCTAATTCTTTCTTGGTGGTCACATGATGCCATTATCATTTCCTAAAGAAATTTTAGCTGTATAAATCATTTGCCCCAAGGAGGGAACCTAAAGAGCTTATAAACTGCCTGTTAGAAAACATTTGTTCTCCTTGCCAAGCAAACAGATACAGAAGCCAAAGGCAACACAAGTTTCAATATTAACTTGCTTGTAATGTTTAATGGAGGATGATGGTGAGAGAACATGAGAAAAATAATTTTATAAAAGAGTAAGAAACAATGGAGGGAAAGCAACAATTCTGTAAGTTTGGCGACAGACCAATCAATATCATCCCAAGGGTATTTAAGGACAAAACTAAAAAAAAAGGACTAGTGGATAAAATGCAATATTCTCTTAAGATTTTTATAGCAGAGTCTTTTCTCCATTAATGACTTTGGAACCACCATATTTTAACTTGGACCTCAAAGTCTTTAATATATACTGTAAATAAATAGAAATGACCCTAAAGAAAACAGATATGAAAAGAGCTGCTGGACAAGGCCAAGTGCTATACACACAGGGGATTTGTACTGAGGTTTGGAAATTTTTGAAGTACTTGATCTGTTTCCAAGATATCTCAAATAGAAATGAAGATACCAAAAGCTTGGGGGTAGGGAACTGTATTTTTCTTAAATTAAAAAAATGACCAAGACAATATTGATAATCATTGGCTAACATATCTAGTTTGCTAGCCCTTTAATATTATTTATGAATATATGATGAAAGGTCATGTAGGTTTTCACAATATTTACTATCATAGAGAATATAAGATGTCCATTGCAAAAGAAATTTTCTTGACTGGACCCAAGATTTTAATGGTTTAGAAAACCTCCACTGTGGAATTTTCTGTAATCCTACAGATTAGTACCCTTTCTGCAACTTAAAGTCTTGATAATGTTTTGGGGTGTTGAGCAATTAAGTGACTTCCTAAAGATCATAGCCAGCATGTGTTAGAGATAGGACTGGAATCTAGGACTGCTCAACTCTGAGGCTGATTCACTTTTCACTATTTTACTTTGCATCTATTGGTGAGTAATAATTATAATAATTATACCTGGCATTTATGTAGCACTTTGAAGTTTACAAAGAATTAAAATGAGACATCATCTCTTTTAAGCATTACAATAACCTAGTGAGGTTGGTAAGATAGGCATTAGTTGTTCTCACTTTATAGATGAGGAGACCAAAGTTTAGGGAAGTTAAGTGACTTATTCATGGTCAGATGATACATTTAAAACTTGGAATTTGAACTTGTGTTCTTGACTAATATCTGAAGCTTTAGATACTAACTACATCATGCTGCCTCACAATAATAAAGCATCTGATACAACGGAATCAAATGGTCCATAAAAGAGTCTCTTCCAGTGAGATGTCTTCCTTATATAGCTTGAAACCCTTTGAGGGTTACTGACAGATATAATCACAAAGATAATTTTGTTTGATGACACCCTGATTATTAATATCCAGGGATGCAGAAAATAGAAATAAATGCATGTGAAAGATATTTGTCATCATCACCTAAGATGTCCAACACAGAATCCAAATGATTCACTATGGAGGATTCTCCAGGAATAGGGAGTTTTTCTAGATGTTCCTATTTGTGGATCACACTTTGTTGATTCCATCATGGTTCAGATCATTGTGTTTTCTAAATGAGACCTATAATCATGCAAAAGAATTAGCTTAAATATCCACATGGGAAAAATCAAGTGTTTGAACAATAGTTATCCTTCAGACTATGATAAATATTTGAATGACAACCCCATAGAGCTAACTTAACCCTATATATATATCTTGTACAGGATGTTCTAGGTAGACAAACACCTGTTCCCAGAATTAAGTAGAGAAAAATAGTGGGAGGGAATGAGCATGAGAAGTTTAATGTTTTTGATTTTTAAAAATTTTTTATCAAAACAAATACTTGTTTTAATACAACATTCTTCTAGTCATGCTATGTGCTAAATCTTGGAATACCCATCTTATTTTCTAAAAAAAATTGTTATGTCACTCAAAAGGCAATAAAGAAGCCCCATTTTGGGGCATGAGCAAGCTGGATTGTACTACCAATGCATAGAAGAGATAGGAAGTAGACCCCTGAACTTGACTAAAATAATGGCATGCTCTGCTTTTGCATTTTTAGAGGAATGTTCCAGTGGTGTCTCTGTGATGCCAAGAGAAGGGACTCCTGCTTGTTAGGTTGCCATTTCTCTTTTATATTGAAGAGGGCCAATGGCATCACAGATGAATTGGATTTAAGTGAGGCAGAAAGTAGTCAGCCTCACTCCATCTCCAGTCATTGAAATCCAGTAGCAAGACAAAGGTTAGGATGAGTGGCGATAGCCCAGGATGTGGACGATGACTGGCATCTTTGATGTTGGACCAGGCAGCTGCTTCAGCCCCTTTGATGGATATTGGAACACATGACTCTTCTCTGACCATTCCTCCAGGGGGAGTCTTCACATGCTTGGGGTAGACATCTCCCTCACAATTAGTTTGAGACCTGCCAGTCACTCTCAACCAACCGGGCTAAACCATAGCCTGTCTGCTGAGCTGGTTTTTCTAGACTGTGTATGCTATAGCTTCTTGAAACTACAGGTGAGAGTTGAGTGCCAGGTAGACAGTAAAAGTGTATGAGCAGCCCTGAAAAGGACATGCCAGTTTCCACTGAGTATCCCATACTCTCAGTGTGTTGGTGGATGTTATATGAAGGGCTTAGGAGAGGTCATGGAGAAGAGTTGCACCAGTTGGGAATGGGTGGATGGGTTGTGAGCTGCTTTGGAGGTAATGCCCAATTGAAATATTGAAGGATATATGACTTAAAAAACTTTTTAGCTCTAATAGGGTGTAATTGACTTTATATTACCCCATCTTGTCCTACTTTTATTTCTAAAGCATAAATACTATTTGGATCTGTGGTTTTGGCGACTTGTGTATGCTTCTAACAGTTCCTATTGATCCATACCTTCTAATTCCACTTAACTCTTATTCTCATCCCTCTTGTAAATTTTTCATAACATTTTCACCCAATGCTCTCTTGACTTTCCTATAGATCTCTTGACATTACACAGATTTGAATGGAGCAAGTGGGCTGTCATTCTGACATTCTGTGCTCCTGTTCCTTTTCTGGTCAGACATTTCCTTGATAGATTTAACCTCTTTCTGGAATACTTACCCCACCATAGACCTATTCACTGTAACAAACAAAAACAGTTAATTATAAAGTAACCAACATCATGTGTGACTGTATCTGAAATAGTGTGTACAAAATTCTTCATCTATAATCTTTCCCTCCTGAGAGAAAGGATTGCCTTTTAACATCTGTCCTCTGAAATCAAGATTGGTCATTTTTTTTGCACACACTTCATCATCGGAAATGGGTTATAGCCTATTTATACCTTCCACACTTCAATGCCCTTTGAGTAGCCCATGATTTCTTTTTCTTGGAAAATGAGTCAGTCTGATATTTGCAACCTTAAAGCATCCCTAGAAGAATTTTGGTATTAAGAAGAAAGATTTTAGTTTCAGAGATAACTGGCACCATTGAAGTTGTCACATAATTTCCCAATGTAATCCAGTCAACCCTTTTTTTCCTCTATTCTAGTCTCAGTTTCTTGTCTCCAGTGTCTGTTCAACATGTAAGTACTGATTAACCAACTCTTAAGGCCACAAATTAGTTTATTTCCCTTGTTGAATTAAGTATTTTTTTTTATCATAGACAAGCCATTTAATTTTTTGTCCTCAGTTACCTCATTTGTCAAATGGGGAGATTGGATTTAAATTACTGTGAACATTTCTTCCAGCTCTAAATGTATGATTCTAGTATGAATACACTGTTGTATAATTAACATACTTCAGTACCTTAAGGATCCATAATTTTGTTGTATGTGGATTTCTTCTAGTACACATAGATCACAACTCATCCATTATTTAGTACAATTCATGACTGCTGTGAAGTGTTAATGTCTGATGATGAAGCTTTCTGTTCTTAGCTAGGCTGAACCTTTCATGATAGCCACAACCTTAAGTCTGGGTATAGAAATTGTGAAACTCTTCTCCAGGACATGTGTTTCTATTAAATCCATCTCATGAGTCTTGTGAGTTTGGGGTCTTTTAACTTTGGCCACAATGCCTCTTCACTTGTACTCAACAATTCTTACTTTCATGAGGTTTTCTTTTAAAGCACAAGATTGAATTGAGAAGATGTATAGAATTAATGGGACCAATTCAGTGTTTTGAGATAATACATCAAAGCCACAGCCCAGTGCCAGGCATATTATAAGCACATAATAAGTCTTTATTGATTATTATGGCTTCAATGTACCTATCATGAGCATTCCAAGAGTTCACAGGTGAGCTTTCACATTGCAACCTGGGATCTTACTGAGATCCCAGAAAAGAGAGTAGGAATTGAAAATGGTTTCCTTAAAAAATGTAATTTAAATTTAATTGCCTTCAAGAAATTTGGAACAGAACTTATATTTTATTGGTATATTTGGGCTCCTCTCTTATAAATATAGATAGGTACCTTTTGTTCTCCTTTGTGCTTACATTAAGACACATAGAGAATGTGCTAAGACTGTACACTGTGCGAACATATTAATTGGAGAAAAGAGGTAGCAAGAATCAGAATTAAAATATGTTAGTTTTTTTGTCTAGACTTTATAGTTTATAGAGCACTTGTGTGCACACTTTCTTATTATTTTACCTTTCATATTGTATTTCAAGGCACATAGGACAGATATTTTTACACACATTTAGCAGATGAGGTAACTGAGATTCAGGGAGTAAGTGACTTGTGCAAGGTCCCATAGCTAGGCACAAAATCAGGACAAGAACCCAGAGTACCTTGTCCAATTCTCTTTCCACTATATTACTTAATATCTTACAAAACAACAAATCCCTTTTGGTTAAGAAATAACAAATTTGGGACTTTGTGCTATTTTTAGAATATTTAATGGATGTTTGAGTTCTAAATTTCTTTGTAAGCCATATTGATATCACTGATAGATGTGCTGCTGTATGCAACTCTTAGATGGTATAGCTTGATATTGCATCTGAGATATTTTTGTTTGCCTTAAATGTTTGATTTGATAGGTGTGTTATAAAACAACATTTATTCTTTCTAAGGAAGATAAAAAACCCTGCTTAAACACATTGAAACTTACTCTGACCATTGTACAATGGTTTCTTAACTATAATTTTTAACTTACACATTTTTTACTATTGAGTTTTTCTAATGGCACAGTTGTTTTCTTTCTTCCCATTCATATTCCTCCTAAATCATATTTGAATATTTCAGTCACTGTAATAAATAATAAATAACATAAAAAAGAAATATAAAAATGTTTGTTTGGCTTAAATCTTTCATTGCATCATGAACAATTTCAGAATAATTTGCTGCCAAATTGAGTTTAAAACACTCTCAAACAGAAAATTGATTTTAAAAACACCCTCAAACATAGAAAAAATGAACTGTCTGTGGTCTTTTGGGACACAAGGAGTATATGCTATCCTCAGCATTGCTGGAGAATGAAAGGATACAAGTCCAACATGTTCAGACTTGTACTAGCTTTTGACCAAAATCAGAAAAACTAATGGACTTTGGCACTGTTAGCCAAGTCTGATAACCTGCAAAATGAATGTTATTCATTTAGATAGTAGCTGCTCTTAGTAACATTTCTGAGAAAACACACAAAACCTTATTGCAGTCGACTTATAAAAATGGCTTTACATTTGTACATTTCAGTAATTCCTTGAACTTTTCAAGTAAGAAGGCATCTCCCTTTTCTTAATGTTGTGCTAAACTGAAGATTACTTGTTTAGTTGTTTTTCAATTGTGTCAGGTTCTTCATGACCTCCTTTTGGGTCTTCTTTGGACAAAGATATTAGAGTGTTTTGCCAT
The DNA here is from genome assembly GCF_016433145.1 of Gracilinanus agilis. Taxonomy (NCBI): domain Eukaryota; kingdom Metazoa; phylum Chordata; class Mammalia; order Didelphimorphia; family Didelphidae; genus Gracilinanus; species Gracilinanus agilis. The sequence continues at coordinate 61,917,106 of NC_058134.1, read as the reverse complement.
TTTCTTCTCTAGCTCATTTTACAGATAAAGAAACTGAGATCAAGAGGATTTAGTACCTTGTCCAGAGTCCAATACTGGATTTGAACTTGGGAAAGATGAGTCTTCCTGATTTTAAGCCCAGTGCTCTAACCACTGTGCAACTCAACTGCCCTTGAAAATCACTAGGATATTATCAGTGGCAGTACTGGCATTTCCATTTGTTGACTATGAAAGTGTATCAGACTCAGGAGAGCAAAACATAGCTTTAAATGTTCCCTTCCCATAAGCAGTCTCTCATGCATATGTTAAGATCTTGTGGATTTCTTTGATAAATGCAACTAGGAAGATAAATCTATTCATTGGTCTTCTGATTATTAATGTTAAGCAAATCCAAAAAGAAGATGTAAGAAATCTATGAAGTTAAGGGGAATACCACAGATGTACCTTTTACATAAAAATTCTTAGATCTATAATGTATCTGGCTCTAGGCTCTCTCCTAAGCCCTATTGGGGCTTTGGTGTCACTAGCTGCCTTTTGGGTGGCTTGAATTACATTTTCCATAGGCATCTTTAACCGCACATGTCCAAAACAGAACTCATTATTATTTTCTCCAAACCATAACGTCTTCTGCACTTGCCTGTTATTGTTGTGGGCACCGCTGTTCTCTGGTTCATCCAGGCTCTCCATTTCAGTGTCATCTTTGACTCTTCACTTTCCTTTCTTCTCATATCTGATCAGTTGCCATCAGTTTATATTTCTAACTCCACAACATCTCTTGCTTCTAAAGGTCTCTCGTTTTCTATGAACATGGCCACCAGCACAATTGACTCTGTTATCATCTCTCACTGGCCCCATTGGAATACAATTTTAATTGGAGTCCCTGCTCATGTCCCTCCTCGCTCTCATCCATCCCCCATTCAGCTGCCGAAGCATAGTCCTCATCATAGATCCCTTCCTCACTCAAAGCATCTTCACTAGTTCCCTACAGCAGCTAGATGTTAAGATAGATAGAGCTAAACTGCTAGGAATAAAAAGCTGTCTACACTATCCACTTCCCCTTACTCTTCAACATCTTACTCTTTCAACACTTTGAAAGTTGACTTCCTAACATCACTTGACTGAAATTCCTCTCTCCATAATTATTTCTCTTAATTGCCAAATCTCATGGTCCTTTTTTTCAATCTTAATCTTTCCTTAATTTATCTCCTACTTTTGACACTGTTGACCACCATCTTCTTTCATATATTTTCTCTGGATTTTTCTGATACCACTTTCTCTTTGTTCCCCCCTTCCCCTTGGTCTGTTTTTCTGGTTCATCATCCAAAACATGCCTTTCTAAGTGCAAGTGTTTTCTCAGGTCCTCTATCTACTCCTCTCTCTTTACCCTTGATTCATGATCTTATAAGTTTTCATAGGTTTAACAATCATCTCTTTGCCATTGACTCTCATTCTATAGGTCTAGCTTTACTCTTTCTACTTTACTTTAATCTAGCAACACAAGCTTTTTTTCTTGATTATTTCAAAAATTTCACACTGGATATATCCAAACCAGAAATTCTTATCTTTCCTTCCAAAATCACTTCTTTTCTAAATACTCTGTTTTTGTCACTACCATCCATTCAGTCGCTCAGGTTCATAACTTTGACATTATCCTTGACTCCTAGCTCTCTTCCCCCTCATTCTTTCTACCCCACAAAGACAACACCTTAGATCACAACCTCATCACCTCTTGCCTAGATTATTGCAGTGAACTAATTGGTTTCTCTGCTTCAAGTCTCTCCCCATTTTCTTTGCTACACTGCTATCCAAGTGATTTTCCTTAAACAGAGACCTGACCTCGTTATTCCTGACTCAGGAAATTTCAGTTGCTTTCTACCATCTTTAAGATAAAATACACACTTCTCTATTTATTATTCAAAAATCTTTTAGAACCTTGTCCCAACATATCATTCCAGCTTCACTGGACATTAATTCCTCTAGTTTTGCACCCCCTCCCCAATCTTTGCTCCAGTCAAATTGACCTCTGATCCTTACATATGACACTTTCCTATCTCCATACCTCAAGTTCACTCTCTTCCCAATAGTGTCTCATAGAATATTTTTCATCTTCTATGAAGGAGTTCATGTAGCCCCATGAAGACTTTTCTGAGGCCCCCTTTTGTTAGTGCCCCCTCTATGAAACTACATTATGTTCATACATTTTGTAAATGATTGTATTTATTCTCTTTATATTTACTCAATAGTACTGATACACATTCTTCTTAGCTCCTCCTTACTTACATTAGAATGTACTCTTTGTGAGTAGAGCTTTAATTTATCTTCTATTTCTAGCACTTATCTTGACACATAGTAGGTGTCCACTATGGGTTTGTTGAATGATTGAAGGGATTTGGGTCATAAATATATTTTAGGAGGAAAGAATAGTGGATTTAGAGGATTCAGGTTTAAGTCCATCTGTATGACCTTGGCAAAGAAACTTAATGTCTCGAAGGTTTTCGTTTCTTTGTTTGTAAAATGAAGGGGTTGTACCAGCCGAATGTTTAGATCTCTTACAGCTCTAAATCTCTGATCTTAGGTTTCTTCTCACTCTAACAGTCCATTATTCTTGATTTTACTTCTGGGGCCAGCAATAAAAATGGCTTCTTGGCATATACACTATGAAAAACTGCTTCACTTTTAAAGCATGGTAAAAATCGTGCTTGTATAGCTCCCTCTCTAGGCCATTATTATACATTTTGGGTTAAGAAATCACTGATTTGAATGTATGCCCAAGCTGAGAGTTTCTCTCTTTGAACCATAAAAAGCATTTTGGATAATTTCCCTCCATTCTCACATGATCTTCACATATATTCACACATAATAATTGTAGCTATTTTTTGATATGGTAATTGAGTTAGATTGTCAGGGTTACTTACTTGTAATTCAGTTTTACAGACCTGGTAGATAGATTTTCGAATTGCAGTTGGACGGTCAATAATTATCTGAGGCTGTTGGAGCATAAGAGAATTAGAATATATTTATGTCATGACATTGTGGGAATCACATTTGACCCCTACAAATTTTGTTTTTAAAAAGTTTCATAATATGTATGCAGTAGGAGTAATGATGCCAAAGGTTTTGGAGGAGGATGGAAAGGGAGAGAGCTTTATGCTTTTGGTTGGATTTTTTTTTTAATATTCATGTTAACTGAATGTTGTTCTTTTTATAATGTCCCCTGGGGATGGTGAGAGTTCTTTTAAACCTACAAGTACTCAAAATGAAATTATTTGGAATCATAAATGTTTTCCCAGAAATTGTGGGTTTTAAAAGTTTTTCTTGGGCTTTATTCCAATCATTTAGGCTTAGTTCAAGATTATGATATGCCATAATGTATCAGATAGAATTAGGGAAGCATATGTCTTTCCAATTTTCCAACAGCAGAACCTTCTTATAAAAATGACAACAGTGAAACAAACACAACTCTGCTTCTTGCTACTGCAAGAACCTTCTCCCTTATTTCAGATATTATGAAGTTACTAGTATTGCTCTCAGTTATTAATATGGCATTTTTGGTTTGATGTGAAACATATTTAGAAGTTAATTTCCCTTCTGCAAGACAGTAAATATTTATTAGTTAGTGTTTTCAACAGAGAAATGAGAACTATTAAAAAAAAAAGGCTCATCTTGTAAAGTAAATACCAAACCATCAACCTCTATCTATCTTGGTCTTTTCTTAAAATAGAATTCATCTTTGTAGTGTCTAGGCAGTTCATTCTCAAGTTTATATGACATTTTTGATATTTGGAAAGTTTGGAGTAGAATACTTACACTGTATGATTTGGAGTAAATGCTAACTAGTGCAGGTCATAAATTTCTTTCTAGCCTGAGTTACATTGAAATAAAATTCCTCTGAATGCAATTAATAGGGGCTCTCAGGCAGAACCAAGCAGGATCATGGTGGGTTTTTTTTTTCCTTTAAAAATTCCAAGAACAGTTTGAAAAAACACATTTAAGCTTTCTACAGAATCACCTCCCTGGGTTTAGACCTGTGTGAATTACAGTAAAATGTCATTATTATTTTTTTACACCTCCATTGAGTGTTTCCTGTCTCCAAGCAAACAGGGAAAGCCAGTTCACTGTTCTTGTTCTGTAGTCAGAGAGAACAATGACCTGCTCACTGACCAGTTGCCTTAGAGATAGTGCTGAGGCCAGAATGCTCAGCAAATTAATGTAGCAAATCAGCTGCCTTAGAAAATGGTTCAAATTAAGTATTCAGGACCATGCAAGGCAGCCACCCACCTGCGCAGAAACTCGCCTGGAAAAATTGGTATTCATTTTGTCAACTTGGATTGTGTTTGTGTTTTTTCCTATGTTATTCCTAAAATGTGGGGAAAAGAGAACAGCCACCCACAGGGTTATATTTAGGCTATTTCTAGTTCATTACTCACAATATCACATCCCCTAAGTCTTGTGGGAAGGATATCTGGAAAGATTCCCTTGCAAAAAATGTCCCAAACCCTGGATTTTCATGTAGCAATTTTGAGTCTACATTTGTAAATGGTTTTGGCTGTTATAAACTCTAGTCCATAAACTTGCTGATAAAATACTCTACAGAGTGCCAAAAGGAGCTCTGTTGCATTGCTACTTTCCCTGTATTAATAGGATCCTAATTTTGGATTTTGACCCCTCCTGGGGAATTAAGGAAAAGTGGAATTTGCTAAGAGATTTTTTTAAGGCAATCAGGTGGTTATTCTTAAAAAAATTTTTTTTTCTTCAAAACTTTCAGAGCTCTGTAGCATTAAGCTATATAAACTGCAGTGTTGAGATGTGCAAGGTATGGCAAGGATTGATTGACAGTAATTCATCTGAAAAAGTTCTGGACTTTTTAGTGGACTATAAGCTCGGTATGAACTGACAGGGCACTATTACAGTCAAGAAAGCTAATGAAAACCCAGAAGCAAAGAGCCTCATTTTGGCTCAGCTTCAGGAAAAACTTCCTAATAATACAAGTTGTCCCTCAGCAGAATGACTTCTTCCTTGGAAGGCTTCAGACAGAAGCTGGATGACCCCCTTGTTGGGTATGTTCTAGTGGACATTTCCTTCATGTATGGATAGAACTAGATGACTGCTAAGATCCCTTCCAACTCTCAAAATGTATGATCCTGTAATTCTCTGAAGCTCAAGACCATTACTGTTCAGTGCTCAGAATCATAGCTGGAATATTCTGTTTAGTTTTTGGTGCCATATTTTTGGAGTGACATATTGATAAGTTGGAGAGCACCCAGAGTAGGATGACCAAGATGCTTGACTTCATATCATGTGAAACCTGGTTGAAGGAACTTGGGAAGTTTGGGCTGGAGAAGAGAACACAAACTTTAGAAGTCATTTTGTCCAACATCCCCATATTACAAATAAGGAGTGTATGGGTTTTCAGTGAGGACTATCACCTCTGGTGTGAGAGCTTGTCAAAGCTCTTTTCAGGACTGTTCATCACCTTTGGTTTCCAGCTGGAATTCGATTCTTATCATATCAGTGGCTCCACAAAGCTATAGCATGCCCAATGGCCACACTCTAGCAAACTATCATGACAAATGGGCTAGACCAGGTTGAGTATAACTATGGGCTACAAACTCATTGGTGAGTTTGGGAGGTATTTACCTGAAGCATATGAAGACTTCCCCCTGGTGGAACTTGACAGATGAGAACAATTTGTTCCAGTGGCCATGAAGGCAGGAGAAGCAGGCACTGTGGAAAATTTAGACCTTGGTTAGACATCAGAGGTGGCAAGGTCATCCCCTGTGTGCTGAATTAACACCAGTCATCCTGATTTTTGTCTTGCCACCAGACTTTGATGACTTTGGAAGAGAGAGTGAGGCTTATGACCCTGCAATTCTGCCTTACTCAAAACCAATTCATGTACAAGTTAAGGAATCACACTTTGATATCATTGGTCCTCTGAAAACAGAGGACAATCAACAACATTACAAAGGAGGAAATGGAACACTAAGGGGATAATTAGTTGACCAAGTTAATTTAGTTAGTAGCTATGTGAGATGAAATTCAAATTCAGGTCTTCTGACTCCAAATTGGGTTATCTTTCCTTTGCTTCTGAAGACCATTTCTGTGGAAAGTAAGCTGAAGAGTAATGATTTGCAGATTTTTCTCAGGGATCTGAAATTTATGGTTATTTTACTAGAATTGGGGAGTTTTACTATTGGCACAGCTGGGTTAATTTCAAACTTTTCCTGCTTTTCCTTTGCAAAATAACGCACACATATATTTTCTTCTTTTCCAATTGATATATTTTAGTGATGAATTCTCAATACACTGGGAGAGGTGAGCTTTGTTGGCAGTAAGGTAGGCATTAGCTTCTACAAACACAAACACACACACACAACTTGGCCACAAAGATTGTCATGTCAAAACTCATGATACTTTTCAACTTTATCATCATCTGACCCCACCAACATTGGGATCATATGTGTTTCAACTCCAGAATAAAAAAAAATGTCACAATAGGTATAGGAAACTTCACTACTCCTTGGAAGAACCTAAATTTGCCTGCTATAGATATGAATTTTTAGTTCTTACTGATTCTATGGTGAGCATGATGGAACCACTTAAATGTATTAAGTACTTTTATGCACCGATCCTATAAATGGGTCCTTAGGGAAGATAAAATGTTTAGATAATGTATGTATTTTACCCTTCTAGAGCTAATAGTCAAATAACTATGATAAATATACTAGAGAAATGCAGAACAAAGTACTTTAGTACCTAAGATAATAATTGTAAAGCATTTATCACAGTACCTGGCATGCATGTGCCATATAGATGTTAGTTCTTATTATTAGCTATTTTCCTCACATCTATTGAGATTTTATATTCCTACTCCTTTTTTGCTTTCTCCATCTCTGTGATATTGAACCCTAAATTGCCTAAAAACACATACCCACTTCAAACACCTCACCATAAACATTCCTAGTAGTTTGCTTCCTTATTTTCATCCATTTCAACTTTATTACCCCTTCTCCCCCGTGTCATATTCCAGATCTGTCCATCTCTTCCTCTTTAGCCTTTAGAACTCCCTCTCCACAATAAAAAACAAACAAACCAGTTTATTTTAGACCCTTTTTAAAAAATCTTCTTTTTTCTTGTGGTGTTCGCCAAGACCTGACTTCCTTCAGGTGACACTATATCCCTGGCTATCCTTTTTAGAACTATACATTATCTAATACTTCTGACTCACTGATCATGGTGGGAAAGTAGAATATTCCTTACATCCATCCCTCTTGCCACTATTAGACTGTCCATCTAATGCCATAATTCAGGAACCTTTTAACATTCATTCTATTCAAATTTGTCACTCAATATAGATCCTGGTGACCACTCTATAAAACTTTCTTCCTTACAACATTTTACTTCATCTCTTGTTGACTACATCATCTGACTCACAATGCCTTTCCATCCATACTCCTGCCTTCACACTAGAGGACTTCAGCATTCAAAATGATATTCCCACCAAAACTCTGAATACTCAAATCCTCAGTTTACTGAATTCCTATGTCCTATTCTTCTATGCCAAAAATACACAGGAATGGGGGCAGCTGGGTAGCTCAGTGGATTGAGAGCCAGGCCTAGAGACGGGAGGTCCTAGGTTCAAATCCGGCCTCAGCCACTTCCCAGCTGTGTGACCCTGGGCAAGTCACTTGACCCCCATTGCCCACCCTTACCACTCTTCCACCAAAGAGCCAATACACAGAAGTTAAGGGTTTAAAAATTAAAAAAGAAATTAAAAAAATACACAGGAATGGTCATATCCTTGATCTTGCCAAATCCCACAAATATTCAACTTTCTTGTTCAAGAGTTCTGAAATTTATCTTTAACTTATCACAATCTTTTATCATTCCATCTCTCCCTGAGCCTTACTAAATCTTTTCTTTATCTTCACTGTGTTCTCCAGTCCCTCCATCTTTAGTACTTTCTCATCCTTCACTCATGGTCTGTATACATTTTTCTCTCTTTCTAATCTTAAATTAGTTCAACTCTACACTAACACTATCCTCTATTATCTAATCCCTTCCTTTCTAGGTCTGTTTAATCCTTTCCAAAGTTCATCTTTTTCCAAAGTTCAACTATCTGTTACTTCCATTATTTGCCTCCTTTGCATATAAACATACATATGATATTTTAAAACTTTTTTTCACATAACAAGCACTTATTAACTACCTCCCTCATGTCTCTCCCCTCTCTCTTGCCCCGCCATAATTAAAAAAAATCTTGTAACAAAATGGACATAATCAAATAGAGCACATTATCATCTTTGTTATATATAAAAATGCATGTCTCTTTCTGCATCTTGAGTCTATCACTTTTCTTCTCAGGTGGTAGAATGGTTCATCATTGTTCCTATGGAAGTATGGGTGATCATTGCTTTAATCAGAGTTCTTAAATCTTTCAGAGTTGTTTGTCTTTAAAATTTTGTTGCTGTTGTATAAAGTGCTATTCTGGTTTTACTCACTGCATTCTGAATCAGTACATTTGGATCTCCCCAAATTTCTCTGAATCTGTCCCTTTCACCATTTTATATGGTATAATAATATTCCATTATACTTGTATTCAATAATAATATGTCCGACTGTTCCCAATTGATGGGACCCCTTTTAGTTTCCAGTTCTTTGCTATTACCAAAAGAATATCAATGCTTTAAATATTTTGTACATATGATTCCTTTAACTCTTTCTTTGATGTCTATAGTTATACAGACCTATGTGGCATAATTAGATTAAAGTATATGCACAGTTTAGTGTCTTAGTTCCAAAAGATATCATTCCAAATTGCTTTCTAGAATGGCTTTGTGAACTCCATAGCTCTACCAACATTGCATTAGTGTACTTAATTTCCTGCATCTCTTCCAACAAAATGTTGGTTTTGTCTACTGGTTTTGAAACGAGACAGGTCATTCAACAGTTGACAAAAGGAGATTATTCAAGGATGTTGTAGCACTTAGATTGGGTAGGCATGGTTTTCTTTACTGTCACTTGGAAAAGAGGTAACAGGTGACTGAGGCAATCTTGGAATATTCATCAATCCCAAAGTGGGTTCCCTTTTACTTCTAGTGCTTTTGCTCTGTTGATTTATCTTGTTTATAGTTTATCTTGTATATAGCTTATTTATCTTGTATATAGCTTATTTATCTTGTATATAGCTTATTTGCACGTGGTTGTTTACAGAGACAGTTATGAAAATACTACCTGTGTTCCTAAGGGCTTCAGTGTCTTTCCCAGCCTTTATAATCCTTACTAATGATCTCTAGATGTCACTTGGGCTCATCATTTGTGTCTACAGAAATCATTGGAGATGTGCTATAGTCATCAGGTTTGATGAGATCAGGAGTTTTCCCATCAGATAGATTATACAGCCTACCCCTTCATTTATATAGTTATAGAAACCAAGTCAGAAAAAAGGTTAAATGATTTGTTTCATGTCACAAGACAGTAAATAAAGAAAACCTGTGACTTCAGAATACTCACCAAGCAGGGTTGTCATCACAAATATTTAACAGTGACCCAAGCTATAATAAAATAACATCTTTAAATCCTACTAAGCAATAGAAATGCCTTAATATTGCAGGCTGCAGTGCCATTTCAGATATTGTGTCATTCAAGCTTTTTTCTCTCTTTCATTGTCAAATACTCACAGTCATTTCTTATTCCTATTAGTGTGATGCCTTTTTTTCCTGTGTAGTTTTCTGCTTCTAATCTGCTTTGGACTAGGAACCAAAGCATCAAGAGTGTTAAATTTGTTTGTAAAGTAAGAAATAATAGGTAATGACTAAAGATGTCCATCTCTAATAAAGGGCATGCCTTTAATGCTTGAATTTTATGGCACTTGTTTGATATTTTCAGAGGTCTTTGTGTGTTTGTAATTCCTGATTTTTAGCACTGTTTAATTTAGGTGACTTTTTATTGCTAGTTACTAGCACAGGCTCTCCTAGACATTGAACAGATCAATACAATCTCTAGAAAATGTATAATACCCCAAACTTAAAATAAATGAAAGGTTTCTGATTTATAAATTAATGCTATGCATTTGAGTAAATGTGAATTAATTCATAATGTCAATTAAACCCTGAGTGAATTGATAACATTTTATTTCTGAATTGTTATGTCAGGGAATTATAGAACTGGAAGACTCTTAAAAATCATGTAGTTCAACTATCTTATTTTGTAGATAAAAATGCCATTTATGGCAGAACTGAGACTAGATACCAAGTCTCTCGATGTATAATCAATCACTCTTTTAATGATAATTAATAATAATGATGATGATGTCTAGAATTTATATAGATGTATAAGGTTTATAAAACACTTTAATAATAGCTAATAATAATAGGTAACATTTATTTAGCATTTATTATGTGCTAGGCACTGTGCTAAGTGCTTTACAGTTATTATCTCATTTGATCCTCACAACTACCCTGGGACGTAGGGGCTCTCACCTCCATTTTATAGATTAGAAAACTCAGGCAAACAGAGGTTAAGTGACTTGCCCAAGGTCACACAACTAGTAAAGTGATTGAGGCTGAAATTGAACTCAGATCTTCTTGCCTCCAGGTCCAGCACTCTATTTATTGCATCCGCTAGCTGACCACTTTAAAAATATTATCTCATTTAATCCTCACAACAACTTGGGAGGTAGGTGCTATTATTATCCCCATTTTGTAGAAGAGACAACTGAGGCAGAGAGAGGTTAAAAAAACTTGCCCAAAGTCACACAGAGAGAAAGTTTCTAAGGTCAGATTTGACTCTAGTCTGCCTAAATCCAAGTCCAATACCCTCTTTTGCTGTTGTTCAACTCTTGGGTCCAACTCTTAGGAACTCTGTATGGGATTTTCTTGGCAAAGATATTCAAGTGGTTTGCCATTTCTAGGTCTGGTGGGTTAAGACAAACAAGTTAAGTGACTTGCCCAGGGAACACACAGTTAGTGAGCATCTGAAGTCGGATTTGAACGCGGGTCTCCCTGATTCTGGTCCAGCACTCTCTCCACCCTGCCATCCAGTTGCTTCTTGATGCCTTATACTTCCTTTGAAATAGGAGACATTGGATGGTGGCCCTTTCACCAGGGAGCCATCATGCCATGAGACTCAGGCAGAAAAGCCAGTCATATCTTCACTGCCGATGCACACGTCTCTAGTGCACATCTCTGAGCCAATGATCTCTCTGCTTTTATTTAATTTGGGTTTATTTTGTGGGCAGTTTAGTAAATGTGACGTACGAAGGGATCTTGAAGGAAGAATTACAATCCAGGCTCTTTTCTGAATGGCAGCAATCAAGAGCTGTCACGGTGAGTCTGTGCTTGCATGTTTTTAAGCTCTGGTTTTCAGGATTTGTGACTCTCCTTGGAGGAATTGGGTATTCAGAAGTCGATAAGTAGATTACATTGATCTGTAATGTAGGGTTGTCACCATGACAGATGGAATACCAACTATTTCAGAACAGTGTGTTAGGGAGAAAAACAACAGGGCTGAAATTGCTCATGCAAATGATGCTCAGAGCCTCGAGAAGACAGCGCTGCGCAGCCTTTGTTTGGAGGCTGCTACGCTTCAACTTTTCCCAAGCTCTGAACTTTATCTATTGAGATGGACCACGGGGGAAGGAAGAAGGCCTTATTGTAGAGTATCGCAGCTGTCGCCGCCTGGACTCTTAAGCATCGGCCCGATCTAGCAGAAGGAACACTGGCTTTGGAATGAAATGACTTGGCTTTTAAATCCAACTTTGCTACTTTGCTCCTGCTGTGTGTCCTTGGGCAAGTCTCTCAGCTTCTCCTGACTTCAGTTTCTTCACATGAGAATGAGGAGGTCGGAGTAAAAAGTTCTCCTCAGATTTTTCCAGTTTTAAATTCTATGATTCTACTGAATGTGAAGGTGGAACCAGGACCAGAACTCCCGACTTCCACTCTGTTTGTTAAAGCATTCATATATAAAGGCATAAAATAGGACATTTGAGATTAGATGTAATTTATTCAATGGGTCAGCAAATATTTATTAAGCACCTCCTATGTACTAGGCAGCTAGGTAGACCGGTGGATAGAGGGCCAGCCCTAGAGTCAGGAAGACCCGAGTTTAAATCTGGCCTCAGATACTCACTCGCTGTGTGACCCTGGGCAGGTCCCATAACCCTGTTTATCTCAGTTTCTTCATCTGCAAAATGAGCTGCAAAAGGAAATTTTGCAAGAAAATCCCAAATGGAGAATCAGGCATAACTGAACAACAACAATATGTGCTAGACTAGGTTAAAAACAACCCCTACTCTCAAAGGGAGTGCATGATGCAAACAACTGTGTATAAAGATGCTCTATGGATAACCCTGAAATGATCAACAGTGGCATGGACAAGGCTGGAGGCTCAGGAAATGCTTTTCATATAAAGTAAGATTTTAGTACTTGAAGGAAGTCAGGGAAACCAGGAGGCAGAGATAAGGAGGGAGAACCTTCTGTGTGTCTGGGACAGCCGGTGAAAATGCCCACTGTTGGGAGATGAAATATCTTGTTCAAGGAACAGCTAGAAGGTCTGGGTCACCAGATCACGGAGTAGGGGATGGGGAAGGAGTGGCGAGAAGACTGGGGAGGCAGGGGAGGAGGCGATGCTGCAGCCATCATTTAGGCTGTATTTTACAGCAGATTCTAAGGACAATTGAGGTCGAAGATGGTCTCAGTTCCTCTACTAGGTAGATCTAGTATGTAGTCTAATAGACCCTTGTTTCTTTGAAAGTCACTTTTGAAAACTTCATTTGGTTTTCTCAGCATGAACTTGGTAAGGACTTGGAAATGAAATGATCCATAAATGACAGGTTTGTTAACAGTGCAAATGTAGGTTTAGAGCTCTGCTATCAAACTGAAACAAGATGGGGCCACTGATTGTATGGAATGATCCCTGAGGGCTACCTAGTGACTTACTTCTACAGTGTCATATTTTCTATGATTTGTTATATTTTTATTTTTTGTTAAACATTTCCAAGTTCTATTTTAATGTGGTTCAGATTCACTCAAAGAGTGTTGTGGGCAATGGGTAGCCCGCTATATCCTCCCTTTGATACCTCTGGTTTAGAGCATTAGTCTTAGAGTTTGGCAGGCAAGTGGCAAGGCAGAAATAGTGCTGGTTAGGAAGTTTAATCATTTCTGTCATGTCTGACTCTTCATGACTCCACTTGGGGTTTTTCTGTCAAAGATACCGGATTGGTCTATTTCCTTCAGCTCATTTTACATTTTGTAGATGAGGAAACTGAGGTAAAGAGTGTTAAATGACTCTCCCAGGGTCACATAACTAGTAAAGTCATATAGTGAGGCTAGATTTGAACTCAGGACTTTCTTACTCCAAAGTTCAGCACCCTATCTGTTGTACCACTTAGCTGCCCAGCAGGAAGTTAGGAAGACCTGAGATCAAATCTTGTTTTTGATGCTTACTAGTAGTGTGACTCTGGGTAAGTCAGCAAATTGTTAGAGCCTCAGTTTCCTCATCTATAAAAATAGCACCTATTTCATGAGATTGTTGAAGATTCAACTAGATAACATATAAATTGTTGTGAAGAAAGTGCTTTGTAATTCTTAAAGTGCTATATAATTATGAAATGGTATTCTAGTTAACTTTTCTTTCAAAGGCAAACAAATGCAATGGGCAGAGTCCTTTAAATATTTTTATTGTTCCCTCTGTCTTTCCCTCCAATCTAATTTAATAGCATTCATAGGATCAAAGACATGGAGATGAAAAGGCCCTCGGAGGCCAAGGGCACACACATCTAGAACATGTCTTTGGGTTAATAGATCTCTGCAAAAATAAACATTTGACTCAAGTATAAACGTGCACATTAGAGCAGTAATTTCTTATACTTCTTGAAGCATCACTATATTTCTTCATGATTCCTTGTGGTCTCAGAATAAATTAACCAAGACATATTTTATTAAAAGACTAACTGCAGGTGACTAATTCTATCATTTTTTCCTGGATAATTCATTATTCAGTTGTCATTAATGATAAGCCAGTAGCATCTCTGTAAACTGTTTTATAGACACAGCGATATATTTTTGTTATATAAATTATAATCATTCTCTTAAAAATATGAGACTGTGAATTTGACCATAAAGGGATTAAAACTGTGAAATACATTTCCTTTTCTCCATCAAAGGTGAATAATTTTCCTCTAAAGTTTAATGGATGTTTGTAATAACTTGATCGCTAGTGAAATAATAATGGTATTTAAATTATTATCTTTAAAGCTCGAATTGAAATAGTGCTTTCCTGGATTTTTTTTTTTGAAAAGTACAAAGTATTTGAAAGTGTAGAAATTCATCTTTATTTCTCAGCTACTGAGGAATTGTTTTTTCTTTTCATATTTTTTTCTTAATAGTGTTTTGGAAAGTTTTGGATAGATTCTAAGGTTATATTTCTCTGTATTTTCAGTTTTTAGTGGGTAGAACTGGGCATCATAGGTGTAATTGCGAAGGTTTTAAGTGAGGATTTGTTTCTTTAAAGGAGACTATGCTATAATGAAAGAACACAGGATTTGTAATGCCTGACCTTGGGCAAGTCACTATAATTCAGTAAACATGTTAGGCACATTTTTTGTGCCCTTCACCGTGCTAAGTTCCAGGGGTACACAGACAAAAATCCAAGGGTCCCTGTTCTCAAAGACCTGGAATTATTTGTTTTCTTCTCTCTAAAATAAGGGGGTTGCCTAGATAACTTTTAGGATCCCTTCTAGCTCTCTCATCCATTAAAAAAAAACATTATTAGGCTTTTCCTCACTATAATTTGACAAGCATTTAAGTGGTCAAGTTTAGGCCTGTCATTTTTGAGGATTTACTCTGGAGTGTATGGGGTGTTCAAGGAAGACTAATACCTTAGTGTGAGGGCTTGTTGAGCTCTTTTCAGGGCTGCTTTCCACCTTTGGTGTCTACCTAGACTAGTTCTCACTTGTGGCTCCAAGAAGCTATAGAATGCTTGGTGGCCACCCCTTGGTAAAACCATCTTGCCAAGTGGGCTAAACCAGGTGGAAGGTAATCCATAGGTCTCAAAGCTGTTGATGAGTGAGGGGGTGTCTACCCCAGGCATGTGAAGACTTCCTTCATGGAAGGGGTAGATGAAAACAGTTTGTTCCAAAAGCCATGAAGGTGGCTGAAGCAGTTGCTGTGGAGTGCTTAGAGCTTGCCAGACATTGAAAATACCAAGGCTATCCACTGCATCCTGGGTCATCACTATTCATGCTGACTTTTGTCTTGCCACTGGACTTCAATGACTAGAAGAGAGAATAAGGTTGATAAATTTGTGAAACCCTTGTCTCACTTAAATCCAACTTATTTATGAGTTACGATATATCATGAGTGATGTCATTTTGTTCTTCTTTGAGTACAAAAGACAATGAACTCTAGATGCTTCTGATTCCTTTATCATCTTTCCCTTATTTTTCTAAATTTGAAAGACTAAAAAAAAGTAAGTTAATTTCCTTTTATCAAGGGAGTAAAGTGTCCAGTGGGTTAATTTTTCAAAGTTTGATCTCAAAGAGGAAATTGTGGAAAGTATTGAGGAACAAAAGATAAATTGGAAGAAGAAAGTTGACTATAGCAGTTTAATAAAAAAAAGTTTTAAGGAACCTTTTAATCTCAGAAAAAAACTTCTTTTTTCTTCTAGTGATGGTTTTATTTTCATTGACTTGCAGGTATAGACCAATTTTACAATTCTGACTATTTTCCAGACTGATTTCACATTGCCCTCTCTTATACACTTGACATTCCATCCAAACTGACCCATTTGCTGCTCCCTGTATGAGATAGTCCATCTCTTATCTCTGAGTCTTTGATCAGAGGCTGTCACTCATGTGTGGAATACTCTCCCTTCTCACCTCTACTTCTTAGTACCTTGAAGGTTCAGCTCTGAGGCCCTGCCTGAGTTCCTAGGAATTAATGTTAATTCCCCCTAATCCATTACCTCCAAATAACTTGGCATAATTGTGTTTCTTTGTATATGCTTTGTATTTTGTAATTCTTCTACCCCCTAGAACATAAACCCCATAAGGGGAGATGCTGTTTCCCTTTTATCCTTGTAGGCATAGCCTGATACTTTCAAGATTCATTAGGGGAACTTAATGAATACTTTTTTTATTGAATTGAATTAAGGGTGGTTGGGTACTATATGAATGACATTAGTATTGTGGACAGATTCTGTTCTCAACTGACTCAGGTGAACTTTATGTCCTCGTCTGTTAAATTTTCCTTTCCAATTCAAGTACTTAGGCTAAAATAATGTGTAAGGCCATTTTATCCAATCTAAACCCTAAAAATCTAATGAAAATCCCTACCTTATGCCAAGGTAAATATCTAAAAAGATCTGCAAATGGTTAGTGCTCTTGCTGATTTGTTCTAATGGAGCTAAGTAGTCATAACTCATTCTTTTTAGCATTTGTATTCTAAGACCCTGCAATTACAATTGCAAAAAACCTCCTGGTGTAGTCCATTGCTATAAATCAAATAAATAATGAGGCACATGCACTTAGTTTTAATATATCTATTTAGTGTAGAGACAAAATCAGGTAAACTCACCTCCTGTTTTTTCCTTCTGTTTTAAAGAAGAATCATTACTAAAGCTTATTCGACACTCCTGGTAAGAAGTGGGAGAAGATCTTTTAAACTATTGTTATTTGAGTCTGGAATAAGAGGTAAATTCAAGGCTTTAAATGAATAAAAAAGGAAATCCCTTTTCTTGATGTGTGTCTGCACATGCACCCACATACATGTCGATGTCTTGATTTTATTAAGGAAGAATTAAGGTTTGAGCAGGGTTCAAGAATTAAGGTTGAACACAGGGAGCAGCTGTCCCTCTTGAATTGAAAAGTTAAGCATTCAAATAAAGGAGCCAATTATCTTGTTCATTGTGTACAGGAAGCACAGGGGAAGACATCTTGATCTTGGATTTTTATAAGATTGCAGGCTTTCAATATTCTGACAAGGCTGCTTTTAAATTAGTCACTGTTGAGTGCTGCCTTTTGGGCAGGCTGACAACCGGTGAGGAGCGAGGGCACTATTTGGCTGAAAAAGAAAAACACTCCAAATGGCACCATCAGCTACAGGATATGAAGTGTTGCATGGTGAAGGTGGTGACATGACACAAGGAAATAGAGATTTTGAAATGTGCTCTGAATTCTTTAGGGAATGCTTCCCCCTCCTATTATAATTTGTTATATTTATTGTGTTATCCTGTACTCATTAGCTTTTTGGTGACAGACGACCTTTGCTTTCAAAGTTAAATCTTTTTAATGAGATGGAGGAGGCAAAGCTCTTTGTAGCCATTAAGCATCATAGAACTAGGAGTTGGTATTACAAATTATATTAACAATAATCAGTATCCAGTTAAAATGCATATTGACACCATCCTATAATATCTTTACTACTATGTTTTCTTGGGAAGTTTTCCTTTCCTTCCTTCCTTCCTTCCTTCCTTCCTTCCTTCCTTCCTTCCTTCCTTCCTTCCTTCCTTCCTTCCTTCCTTTCTTTTTTCCTTCCTTTGCATTTGTTATTTTTGTGCTACTTGGGGTAAAGTCTCTGCAGGATTAATTAAATGGTAAAATCCAGTTAATATCTATTCCTTTCATTTGATTTAATTGTCTGAGAATTAGTAAATACTCTTTAACTATGATAGACGCTTTTGTCTTTGTTTTTCAAAATTAAATGTGCAATTTTGATCAAGTACAGTCAACTTAATTTAATTGTCCTTTAGTCAAGAGCAACACAGTCAAATTGCAATGAAAAATTGCATAATTATCCAGTAAATGTGAGCTATTTGTTCAGATTGGTTGTCTAGACAGCAGGCCAGCTAGATCCAACTCCTACTTTGTATTTAGTCTTTGTTTCTATTCTCTGACCCTGTTTCAAGGGAGAATCGATATTGATTTGTGCCTTGAATTGGCTGACAGGAAAACATGAGAATCCATAACACCTGAAGACATTATATAAAATCTGCAAATGATCAATAAATGCCATAATAATAATTATATGTGAATATTTTTGGAGTCTGGTCTTGGTTAGTAAAGAAAATGATACTAGCTGACACTGAAATAGTTCCTTAATGGTTGTGATATTCTTTACATATTTATTCTAATTTGAGTCTTTCAACCCTGCGAAGTGGGTATTTCCAACATTATTATCATCATTTTACAAATGAGGAGATTGAGGCTCAGTGACTGGCTTGTGTATAGCATTATAAGCTAGATTTGAGACTGGTCTTTCAGTAGGGATTGTGGATAGAGAACAGTAGCATCAAATGATATTTGCAATCTAGTAATTTTTAGGTCATTGTTTCAAATTTCTTTCTAGAATGGCTAAATCAACCTTTAGTTATACCAATAGTGTATTAATGTGTCAGTTTTCTCATAGCTTGTTCAACATTTTTTCATTTTGCTTTTTTGTCTTTTTTTCCCCCAACATGATAAGTATGTGTGGGAATATAGTTTCAATGTTCACTTCTCCAATTATTACTGATATGGAACATTTTTTTACATGGTTGTTGATTTTTTCTATGTCCTCTTTAGAGAACTGTATGTTAATATCCTTTGACTATTTGTCAGCTGGGGAATGACTCTTATTCCTAAAACTTTGAATTAGTTCCTTATATATCTTTGAAATGAGATCTTCTTTAAGATCTTCTCTAAATCATTAACTTTCCCCTCCCCCCTTCAATAACATCATTATTGGGCCTATGCCCCAAAGAAAGCAAAGAAAGATGGAAAAGATTGATTATAAAGAAAAATATAGTAGCTCTTTTAATGAGACCAAAACACTGGAAACTAAAAGATTGGGAAATGGATGAACAAATAAATATATTTGAAAATAGCAGAATACTATTGTATAGTATTTAAGAAATTATGAAAGGAATGATTTTGGGGGAATTCTGGAAAACATGTGTACTGATGTAGAGGGAAGTTTTAAAAAAATATCCTTCTCTTCCTATCTTAACCCCTTATCTTGTAAAGGTCAGTTTCTCTCTTTTTTTCCTATGTTTCATTCTCCATCTCTATGACCTTCTTTCTGGTGATTTTACAAAGGAGCTAGGAGAATGCTAAAGACAAAATGGAATCTAATTCATCAAAATTTTCCGTTCTCTAGGTATTGCTTTTAAATTCAATTCAGTTCAAGAAATGTTTAGTTATTTATATCCATTGTACGCAGAAATATGTTTAATCTGTCAAGCTTACAAGCATTTATTAATGCTAACTTTGTGTTAGACACTATGCTAGGCAAGCAACCTTTGCCCACCAGACACTGTGATAATGAGATTAAATCTACTCAGCCTATCTTTAGATTTAATCACCAAAGGTGAAAACACCTCCATTTAACTCACAACTTGGGTGGTCTGTAACTGTCCTGTGCTAGAGTGAGTGACAAATCAGAATTTACTGACTGCCTTCTGGGCAGTCCTAAGAAAAGCATCTGTTGTGATTGGACACGTAAACTAAGAGGAAGGCACAGGAAGTGACACAAAAGAGGCCCCTTTAAAAAGAGAGTTCAATGAGCTGAGGGCTCTTCTGGTTTGGGAATGGGACCTGAAGGAGCACTTCTGGTACATGACTGGGACCTGGGACCTTAAGATCTTTGTGAGACTGTTCTTAAATCTTTCCTTTGGAATTCCACATGGTGAGTATAAAGACTAAATCTTCCTGAACTTCTCTTAAGGAACTTTCCTTTCAAAAGAGACTCTGTGACTAAAGCTTTTACTTCATATGCCTCTGGGGCCTTCAGGCCTTGGTCCTCAGCTTGAGACTTGTCCTTTTTCCAATTGAGGACTAGTTAGATCTGCTTGGGTTATACCAGGGACCTAAGCGAATTATTTAATTTATCAGGTTAATTTATCCTACCTTATCCTCTCTCTAAATTTCTTAATTTCTCTCTCTCTTCTCATTTGTAAATAAACTTCCATAAAAGTAATTTTGACTTGAGGTTATTTTTAATTGGAAATTGATAATTATTCAATTCCCTGACGACCAAACATTTTAATATTCAACCTATCCAAAACCCCTTTTTACCCCTTACAACACACACACACACACACACACACACACACACACACACACACACACACACACACAGATGGTGAAATTGTGTTTGTAAACTAAAGTAGACATAAAGCAAATAAAAGCTCCTGGAGAAAGAGATGTTTGAACAGCTTTGAATAAAGTAAGAGATTCTAAGAGTTGGAAATAAAGAGGGAAAGGATTTTAGGTTCTGGATACAGTCAAGTCAAAGGCATGGAGATGGAAGGTGAAATAATTGTATGTCAGAGACAGTGAGTAGGCCATTTGGGTCATGGTAGGGTGTGTGATATGGAGTAATATGTAATAAATCTGGATATTTAGACCAGAGCAAGGATTTTTAAATATTGGGGACACATATACAATTTAGATATTACATGGGTCTTCTTTTAATGTAGTTTCCAGTCTAGTTTGAAGATATGACACACAAAGAGACTGATTTTCTTCCAGATCTGTGTTTTCATTAATTCATGGAACTACCAGTGGGGAAACTCCACTTACCAAAGCAGATCTGCGAATATTCTGCCACCTGAAGAGTTATTTGTGTGACTGAGAGGTGAGGTGAATTCCCTAGTAATTTATAGTCATTTCAAGTCGGAGATGAAACATGAACTTGTCTTCCAGAATCAGAAACTGATTATTATTCCATTTTTAATCTTGGATATAAATATAATAGGCAAAAATGCATGATAAATATTTTAGAAAAGTACAAAGCTCCACCTAACATCTGTGAGGGAAAAGCTATTACCAACAGATAGGATCAGAGGAGGTTTCACAAGTAAGGTACCTTTGGAGTTGAACTTTAATGATGGCATACAGAGGATGAGTGTGCTACAGGGTGATTGGCCTTTAGGGAGTTAGGGGAGAATATAGAAAGGAGTTATGAGTCAAGATCATCTGTTCTTAGCTCAGCCCAGCTCCTTCTTGGGTAGACTTTTCTCTCTCCCCTCCTAACCTTATACTGGTCCAACCAAGACCTTAGATATGGTGGTACAGAAACCTTAGAGTACTATGTAAATGTTAGAATTATTATCAAAGGAATATCAGGGAAGGTATGTGAACCAAGCCAAATTAGATTACTCTTGGCTAGCTGTATCCTTTACAAAGGTGATGTTTAAGAGTGATGCTCTTATGGGGGCAGTGAGGAGAGGGGAAAAGTTACTGGTGTGGCAACTCCTGTTCCTAACAGTTCTTGAGACTGTCCCAGAAGTAGCCAACATATTTTTCCAAAACAATGTCAAAGGTGAAAATAGCTGTACCTAGGTATGGATTGAATTGGACTCTTTGAAAGTATCCAACTGCAAAGCCAAAACTGCCCTCTGGCAAACCAAGAGTTTGGAACAGTAGTACTTTTTTCCTCTTCACAAGTCTACATTTTAGGAATAATACTTTGGTGGTTATATGGAGAATAGACTGAAATGTAGAGAGCCTGGAGGCAGAGAGATCCATTAGAGTCTATCAAAACCATCAAGAGAGATCACGAAGGTTTGGAGAAGGGTGGTAGACCTATGTATAGAGTGAAAGATGCATATAGGAAATGTTAAGGTAGAATTGAGAAGACTTGGCAATTGACTAAAAGTGGCATCAGGGGGACTTCAGAGTTTCATACTTAAATTTGAATAATGGTGGTACTCATGAAAAAAAATAGGGAAATTCAGAAAAGGGATGGATTGAGGGGGAGGGGTGGGGAGACAGAAAGTCTGTATTGAATTTATTGAGCTTGAGATGAGCATAGAATTTCCAGTGGGAAATATTGAAAACAGGGAATGTTGGGGGACAAGAGCTCAGAATAGAGAGTAAAGCTAGAAATGTAGAACTAATGAGGTCAAGGAGAGAGAGCAGAAACTGAAGAGATCCCAGGAATATACCCAGAGTTAAGAAGTGAGAGTAAGATCAACCAGCAAAGGAGAATGAAGCCAAGGAATTAGACTACTCTTACTTGTTGAAAACTCAGAGAAGAAAGAGTATGCAGGAGTATATCAAAATGATAAGAGCTGGATCTTATCTTTTTTATGTGATTCTTGGCTATGACTTTCTGAAAACTTTCCATAAAATATCTAAATAAAGCAGGTTCTTAAGTTTTAATATTTAGTCTTAAATATTTTTCAATCATGAGTAAGATTTTTAAAGAAATCATTAAAAAATTTTTTAACATTCATTTAAAAAATTTTTGAGTTCTAAATCCTTTCTTTCTCTCTGACTTTGGCCCATCTTTGAGAAGATAAACAATTTAATTTTTTTTTTTTAACCCTTACCTTCCGTCTTGGAGTCAATACTGTGTATTGGCTCCAAGGCAGAAGAGTGGTAAGGGTAGGCAATGGGGGTCAAGTGACTTGCCCAGGGTCACACAGCTGGGAAGTGTCTGAGGCCAGATTTGAACCCAGGACCTCCCGTCTCTAGGCCTGGCTCTCAATCCACTGAGCTACCCAGCTGCCCCTAAACAATTTAATTTTAATTATACATGTGAAGTTATGTGAAACATTTCCATATTGGCTGTGTTGCAAAAGAAAATATAAAAATAATAAAAATTAAGAAAGTTAAAAAATGTTTCCATCCTTATTCAGAATTTTGCTCTCTACACGTTACATGAGTTCATATAAGTCTTCCCAGGTTTTCCTGACACCATGTTGGTTATCATTTCTTATCGCATAATAGTATTCCTTCACAATCATATGCTACAACTCATTCAGCCGTTGCCCAATTGATGGGCATTTCCTTGAATCCCAGTTCCTTGCCACCACAAGAAGAGCTGCTATAGTTTTGTACAAATGACTCCTTTTCCTTTTCCTTTGATTACTTTGGATTTAATCCCAGGAATGGTATTCCTGGGCCAAAGGGTATGCACAGGCTTATAACCTCCTGATTTTCATTACAAAGTGTTCTCTAGAATTATTGGACTAGTTTATAGCTCCACCAGTAGTACATTAGTTTCCCAATTTTTCCACACCACCACCAGCATTTCTCATATTCCTTTTCTGTCATGTTAGCCAATCTGATGTGAGGTAGTTTTTCAGAGTTGTTTTAATTTGCATTTCTCTAATCAATATTCATATATAGCATTTTTCATGTGACCATTGATAGCTTTGTCTATTGTTTCTTCTTTGTCTGTCTACATCCTTTGACCATCTATAAAAAGTGGAAAGTTTCTTAGTTTTATCTCAGGGCCTTATAAACTTGAGAAATGAAGCCTTTATCCCAGAAACATGTTGGAAACTACCCCCACCCCCTGTTTCCAATTTCCTTCTAATTTTGAGTGTATTTGTTTTATTTATGTAAAGATTTAAAAAAAATTCCATGTAATCATAATCCCCTTTATCTCTTTTTTGAACATAAAGTCTTGCCTTATCCATAGGTCTGACAGGTACATATTCCAAAAGCTCCCCATATTTACTATGACATTACCCTTTATGTCTAAACGTTTTATCCATTTTGACCTTATCTTGGTATATGGTGTGAGACGTCGTTCTATGCCTAGTTTCTACCAAACTGCTTTCCATTTTTCCCAGCAATTTTTGTCAAATGGTGAGTTTTTATCCTCACCGCCTGGGTCTTTGGGTTTATCAGACACTAGATTACTATGATCATTTATTTTGTGCATTGTGTAACTTATCTGTTCCACTGATCCCCTACTCTATTTCTTCAGTTATTATTTAAAAAAAAAATTTAGTTGATTCTTTAGGGTTCTTTTATACCATCACATCATCTACAAAGAGTGATAGTTTTGTTTCCTTACTGCCTATTTTTATTCCTTCAATTTCTTTCTATTCTTATTGCTACAGCTATATAGCATTTCTAAAGCAATATTGAAAACTAGTGGTGATAATGGTCATCTTTGTTTCACTCATGATCTTATCAGGAAGGCTTCAAGTTTGTTCCTCATTAAAAATAATGCTTGCTCTTGGTTTTACATAAATACTTCTTATCATTTTAAGAAATATACCATTGATTCCTGTTCTTTATAGTGTTCTTCATAGGAATGGAGGTTGTATTTTGTCAAAGGCTTTTTTTGTATCTGATGAGATAATCATATGATTTTTGTTGTTATATTAGCATAGTCAATTATGCTTATGGTTTTCCCAATATTTAACTAACTCTGCATTCCTGATATAAATCTCACCTGTTCATTATGTATAGTTATTTCTAATATTTATGATACGTTGCTATAATCTCCTTGATAATATTTTTATCATTTATTTAAATTTTTTGTATTATTATTTGTTAAGGAAATTAATTGTTAGTTTTTTTCTGTTTTTGCTCTCCCTTCTTTAGGTATCAAAACCATATTATATCATAAAGGGAATTTTGTATAACTTCTTTTAAATCTATATATTTTGAATAGTTTATGTAATAGTGGGATTAATCATTTCTTGAATACTTAGTAGATTTCACTTGTGAATCTTTCCATTTTTCCTGAGAATTTTATCTTAGGGAATTCATTGATGGTTTTTAAATTTTCTTTTTCTAAGATAGAATTCTGTGAGGATTGTATTTCTTTTACTTTTAATCTGGTCAGTTTATATTTTTGTAAATATTCATCTATTTCTCTTAGATTTACTGGTATAGAATTAGGTAAATGAATTTCTAATGATCATTTTAATTTTCTCTTTGTTGTCCATTATTCATTTTGGGGTCTTCATGACCCCATTTTGACTTTTCTTTATAAAGAGTGGTTTGACATTGAATTCTCCAGCTCATTTTATAGATGTGGAAACTGAAGCAAACAAGGTTAAATGATTTTCCCAGGATCACACAGCTAATGAGTGTCTAAGGTCATTTAACTCAGAGTGTCCTTATTCTAGGCCTCTCACTCTACTCACTATGCCACCCAACTGCCCCCATATGAAAATGTTGGACTCTGTGATCTGGGTATCCCTCCCAGATCTACATCTAAAGGTTCTGTTTTTTTAGCCTTATCTTTCTCTTTCTGTCCCTCTTTTTTTAAAAAAAAATTCAATTACATGTAGAGATAATTTTTGATAATTGTTTTAAATTTTGTAATTCAGATTTTCTTCCTTCTTCCTCTCACCCCCCCCCCATTCTTCCATCTCTGAGGTAGTAAATAGTCTGATATAGGTTGTATTGCTTTCATGAAATATATTTATTTCTATATTCCCCATGTTGTAACTGAAGACATATATTACATATACATTAAAAAATTCATGGAAGAAATAAAGTGAAGGATGTCATGCTTTGTTCTGCAATCAGATTCCAACAGTTCCTTCTTGAGCTGTAGATAGTGGTGCTTAAAAAGTCCCTTGGGATTGTCTTGGAAACCTGTTTTGCTGATAATAGTTTAGTCCTTCATAGTTGTTCATTGTACAATATTTCGGTTACTGTATTCACTGTTCTGGTTCTGATCACTTTGCATCAGTTTATATAGGTCTTTCCAGGATTTTCTGAACTCATCCTGCTCATTAATTCTTATAGTGCAATAGTTTTCCATTTCAGCCATAAAACACAGCTTGTTCAGCCATTCCCCAATTGAAGAACACTCCCTCAGTTTCTAATTCTTTGCCTCTACAAAAAGAGTTGCTAAAATATTTTTGTTCATTTAGGTCCTTTCCTCCATCTCTAATCTCTTTGGGATTTAGATCTAGTAGTAAGTAGTCTTGCTGGGCCCAAACTATACATAGTTTTATGGCCCTTTGATCATGGTGCCATATTGCTCTCCAGAGTGATTGTATCAGATCACAATTCTACCAACAGTGCATTAGTTTCCCAATTTTTCCCAATCGCCTCCAAAATTTACCATTTTCTTTTTTGGTCATATTAGGTACTTTGATAAGTATGAGGTGGTATCTCAGCCTTGTTTTATTTTGCATTTCTCTTATGAATAGCGATTGGAGCATTTCATCATATGACTATAGATAGTTTAAATTTTTTCATCTGAGAACTGCCAGTTCACATCATTTGACCATTTATCAATTAAGAAATGCTTGGTATTCTTATAAGTTTGGCTCAGTTCCTGACATATTTGAGAAATGAGGTCTTTGTCAGAGACAATTGCTAGAGATCCTCCTCTCCCTAATTTGTCATTTCTCTTCTACTCTTAGTTGCATTGTTTGTAAAGAAACTTTAAAAGTTAATATAATGAAAATTAGGAGGGTTTGAGTAAGCTAAGCATCCTTTTTATCACCATTTTAGCTCTTAGTATCCTGTCCCTCATTTAACATCTATTTTGCTTTTGACCACTCCCTTCTTTTATCTGTCTTTCCTTTTATTCTCCCCCCCCCCCCTTTTTTTCTTTTATCTCCTTCCTTTCCTATATCCTTATTGGGTAAGTTAGCTTTCCTTAGCCATTTCAGTATGTGCATATATTTGCTCTTTTGGGACCAAGTTTAATGTGAGATTCAAGTATAGCCTACTCTACTTGCTGCATTCTAATTTTTAAGGAATTATTTTCTTTAGTGAACTTTTGTTTTTAAAATTTTTGTCTATTCTACTTTATAAAGTATTAGTTTCTTCAGTACCTTTTGTGCCTCTTTTACCTAAACATTGTTTTTTCATAATTTTCTTCTTCTGCTCTGATTTCTTTACCTATTTTTTCCTGTATTACTCATTTGATTTTGAAAATAATTTTTTAGCTCTTCCAGGAATTCTTGTTAGACTTTTGTCCAATTTATTTTTTTTTCTTGGAGGCTTTGCTTGTAGCTGTGTTGACTTCATTGTCTTCTGCTGAGTTTGTGTTTAGATCTTTCTTGTCACCAGAGGAGCTTTTTAAAGTCAGGTTCTTTTTTGTTTTTGCTCATTTTCTGACTCTTTTTCTCAATTTGGGAATTTATGTTAATATTGGGCTCTGTTCCTGATGTGGAAGGGAAAACATTCTGTCTCAAGCTTCAGACTTTTTTGTACTACTATTTTCAGAGCTAATTCTGGGGGTTTGGAAGTTTTGGGTGCTTCCAAGATAGTGTCATCTAGGGAGATGTGTGGTCACTGCTCTTATGGGCTGCACTCTGATCCTTATCCTGGAAGGGCATCTGATCCTTTGGGATTGCTGTAGATATTAACTCTCCAGGCTCCTCCTCCCTTGGGAGTAGAAATGATATTGTTTCTCAGGGTCACTGATCATTTGTAACCAAAATCAATACTTCCTTTCTGGTCTTATGG
Organism: Gracilinanus agilis; assembly: GCF_016433145.1. NCBI lineage: Eukaryota > Metazoa > Chordata > Mammalia > Didelphimorphia > Didelphidae > Gracilinanus > Gracilinanus agilis. The sequence goes on along the minus strand of NC_058134.1, from coordinate 61,889,964 downwards.
TTCTTCTTGACTGAAAGTATTGTTTTTTGCCCTTGAGCTATGACCCAGAGGTCAATATAGGCAACAGAATGTTCAAACAGCATCTGGTCCTTCATCTAATGCTAGTACAGTGGTATCCTGTAACCTTTTACTGACCACTTGCCAAGTCCTCTTACTGTCTTTGTCATGGAACCTCCTGAAGCTGCTGCTGCTTCAGTCACCACCATCTTGTTTTACCATCAGTATTTCATTTATGTGGGCTCTGCATCAATTTCTCTCTTTTTGATGTCCTTTATTGTCTTGGCCTGGAAGGATGTCTTTGACCTTCACTCTCTGTCACTGTCTCTGTCACTGCAGGGTTTGATTTGAAATATTATTTTAAAGTTGTTTGGAGGGCAATATTGGGGATAGCTTGGCTGAATATTTTTTTATTTTGCCAATATTTTTTATTTGCCCCACTTCTTAACGTTTTTTGAGTGTATCATTGATCGATTTTACAGTCTGATGAAACCTACAATCCCCTTCCAAGAATGATGGCTTTTTTTAATTGAAGGAAAAGCAAAATTTCAGTTAGAGGGTAGGGAAGGTAAAAATGTAATATTTTTTCCTGTTCAAGTTTATGGACCCCCCCAAACCCACCCAAATCTATCGACAGTATCCATGAATATTGGGTTAAGAACACTTGGCCTGAAGCATTGACTCTCTTTTTTGGTCCCTTATTGTTTTAAGACCACCATTTCAGCAATCAGGCCTCCTCTTTATTTCATTTCATTTTTGATACCTGACCAGATCATCTCCTAAAAAAGGATTACACACATACTACATAATACATGAAATACTGAAATAATTATTTAATGATAGACAGTATCTATGTGCTGGATAAATAACTTTATATCTATTTTCAAGGCTGTATTATACTAAGAATTCCTTAGAAAATGTACTGATACCAGAGGGAAAAAAACCTAAACTTTTTTTTTGTTTAATTACCTCATCTAGAAAAATGATACATTTTTCTCTTAGTGTAGGCCTATTCTTGTTCTAATAAAATGAGATATTTTCAAGTTTAGAATACTTTAAAAAGTTGTTACTCATGCTTAACAATTGCTTCAGATAGTCCAGTTCAGTTGCCATTGTATATAATGGAGGGATCCTTAATTTTTTTTCTTTTGTAGTGCCATTCTTGTACTGTGGTAAAATCTTTGGACCTTTTCTCATAATAATATCCTTAAATGCATAAAACAAAATATACAAGATTTTAAAGGAAATCAGTTATATAGAAATGATGTCATGAATTTTTTTTATCCTAGTTTATATACTTCCTAAAATCTATCCATAGGGTAAGTGTTGGTGTAATGGAAAGAGCTGAGTTCATAGTGAGATGAAGAACTGGGTTTGAATCCAGCTTCTATACTCTGCTGATACTTACTACATTTATGACAATGGGAAAGTTGCCTATACCCTCTAATGAGGATGATATGTTCATTCCTCACAGGATTGTTTCAAGGTCCAAGTAACAGTGTAAAGTTCTATATGGATGTCTGCTCTTGTTGATTGCAATTATATTGCACTAATAAAATACAATATATACCTTTTCATCCTTCTAAGAATTTTATCAAAGTAAAATTTTATTCTTATTAGTAATTGGCCATTTGCTTCCTGTGACCTCTCTCTCATCTGATGTTCTGTTTAACCTCAGGAAGTACTAAGTACTAGTACTAAGATTCTGGTGGTTTAAAAATAGACTTTGCTTTTTGGTTTAATAAATATACTGAAAGTATAGGAAAATAAGGACAACTCAGCTTTTGTTTTTTTTAAAGGAGTTGGACATCTTTTTAGATAGTTAAATTCTGTGTGTTCACCAGTTTTCTTTTTGACAGTAATCATTTTCTAAAGCAAAATCTGAGCTGTTGAGTGTCATTTAATGCCTTGTTTGGGCATTAAGATTATCAATAAAATGAACAGCTCCGGGAATGGATTGTCTCTGCCAGCTCTTGTCCATCATAAATAGCATCTAGTCACACAGGCTTTTTTCTTTCTTCTTTTTTTTTAAACTTAGCCTTTTGGATTAAAATAAACTTGAATATTTCATATACTGATAATAGTTTCCCTGAGATTGTAGTAGTTTTTTAGGGTGGTAGATCAAGTTTTTATATGTAATGCTTTTGACAATGGCTCCTCTAATAAATAAAAGGTAAATGTTACTATCTAGTCTTGCTGAGGAGGTAGAGCAATAGGTGGCAAGTCATTTGACTCATACAACCAGAAAACAAATTTGGTAAATTGTTTGATGGCTTATTGACTGCCCTTTGGAGTGTCGGTGGCCTGGGGAGGGAGGGGGGCGTTATAACTCCCTTCAGCAAGGGCTTGTATTTCATGTATGAGAGGACTATTTTATCATAATCCATTTTTCTCCCTTTCCCTTAATCTTCCTAAGACAATGCTCTCAGGTCTCCTTTTTGAAAGGCATTTAGTATTTCCTGGTTATTATTTCTATCACTTTTTCACCTCAATATTTATGTTTGCTTACTTCTGACATCAGTCATGAGGTATGTAGTGTGGTAGGCAGTATAGGGAAGAAAAAAAGGTGTAAGTGATCATTGTAGTAAAGAAATTTATAAATCCACATCATTTAAGTAGCTCATAGTTCTGGACCTGGAACTTGTCTTCCGGTGAGAGTTTTTCAGAAGCCTTTTCATTGGTTTCCCTGCTTCTACCCCCAGCTTTCAAAGTGTTTTCCTACGGCATAGGTCTGACCTTGTTATTCATTTGCTCAAAAATGAACTCCAGGGGCTCCCTGTTACCTCTATGTTCAAATACAAATTCCTCTGTTTGGCAACAAAAGCATCTTATGATTAACTTTCTAGACACATTATTTCCCTCCATGCACACTCTCATATCACCAAGTTGTCCTTCTTGCTGTTTCTTGTTCAGAGCATTTTACCTTCTATCTTTCTGCCTTTGTACAAGCTGTCCCTCTTATCTGGAGGGCACAACCTCTCACCTCAGTCTCTTAGCTTAAAGTTCCGCTCAAGGGATGTCTCCTACAAGATGTCTCCTCCTTACTTGATCCCGACTCTGCAACACCTCTTGCTTCCTTATAATAAAAACTACCTTTTATTTATTTTGTCCATATTTTATATTTACTTCTCTCTTAATAGAATACAAATGCCTTGAGGGCAGGGCAAGCTTTTTGTCTTTGTATCTCAAATACTAAATTTAGGGCATGGTTCACAACAGTTGCTTAGTAATTGCTTGTTCATCAGTAGAAAAGGATATTCTAAAAGATCTATATTATTAAAACTATAATGTCTAGGGGCAGTTAAGTGGCTCAGTGGATTTAAATCCAGGTTCAGAGATGGGAGATCCTTGGTTCAAATATGGCCTCAGATACTTCCTAGCTGTGTGACCCTGGGCAAGTCACTTATCCCCCATTGCCTCACCCTTACCTTACTTACCTTACTTCTGCCTTTGAACCAATACACAATACTGATTCCAAGACAGAAGGTAAGGGGTTAAAAAAACCTATAAGATCCCAAGAGAACGTATTACCACCACAACATGTTCCTTATTAACAGTAAATCATGATAATAGTATGAATGTGTTTTTTTACATAAATGGCCCCAATAAGTACAAAATATACTCCCTCATGATTGACCACAAAAATAAGTGAATGTGAAATTCTTTTAAGAGGCTGATTTATTTCACTAATATGAAAGGGGGTAATGCTAGATTTTTAATAGGACTAAAAACTTTATTACAAGAACTACACTTATGTCATTTCACATATGTAAAAATATAATGCTAATAGAATTCAGTCAAGGTGGAAAACTTCCCAATTTTGACACTCTCATAAAAAATACCTTTCCCATGCCTCTCTCTCCTTCCTTACATATTCTCTTGAAATAGCAAACACAAGACTTTTCAGGTGCAATAAATATAAGCTCTAAGATTTGGTTTCAGGGAATGAAATGTCAACAAAGATTATGGACAAAAGTATGTACATTTCTTACTTTTAATCACTTTCCCATTTGAAAATATAGTTTATTAATGAATACATAGGGTTAATTTTTGGGGGTGAGAGGAGGAACTGCTATGGTTTTTGAGTTTAGTTTTGATGAATTTAAAGCAAGTTGGAAAATAAGCTCTGTCAAATGTTTCAGAGTAAAGTGTGTTAAAGCAGTAAAAACATTTGCAAAGGAAAATGTTCGATGATTTAGGCTCTTTCCATGGCATGGTACTGAGTTGACTTCCTTCCAACTTTCACAGGAATTAGAGGATGCTTCTCAAACAAATCTGTTGAAATTTTCATTTTTTTTAAAGAATACCAAACAAAATATAGATTGCAATTTCATCAGCTCTGATTTCTGAGCTGAAGTGTCTCTAGATCATACCTTACCTTAGACTTCTGTCCAACTCTATGAAGTATGGTTTTCTTATAACAACTGCATTTGGCTTAACATTCAATATGTATGTCCACTAGTGCTAATTTAAAAGCATGTAACACATTTTTTATTCCTATCTATTCTAGGTAAAGAATTCTGTATCCCCTTGTTATAACTTTTTAAACTGATTTATAATCATGACCTTTTTTGATGTCATCTCCAGCTCCTGGTTCTTCCTCTCTCTCTGTAAATCTTCAGTTTCCTCCACTCTCTAGCATCTTAGAAATGGTCTTGACTCTTAACTTCCCAGATAAGACTAATGCTACCAAAAAACTCCCTCCCCTCCCTTTCCCTATTCTTCTAAACCTCTTAATGTCCTTATTTCTCTCCTCTTTAATCTTGGAAGAAGAGGTACTCCTCAATTCATATCCTTTTTTCTGTATTCTTGAGTCATGCCATAGAGCTTTGTATCATCAATCATCCCTTGTCTCTCATGCATCTTCAAGTTTTCCCTTAAAGTGCTAAAAAATATCTTCTTAATGTTATCTATTTTTCTCATATTTTTCATTGTAGCTGTGATAGAAACTATCTTGGGACAAGTCATATCCTAATATTATTCTTTTGTATTTAATGATCTATGCACTGTTGCACAGGTGATAAAATATCTACTTTTTATAGTTGCATAAATGTATTAGAATGGAAACTCACCCTCTGTGGGCTCAGTCAAATCATCTTTAGTGCATTTCCAATAGAAGACAGGACAACAGGGATGACACATACCTTATCTTGTTCCCACATCATTTTGATCTCTCCTTCTTTGGCTCTATATTTTGAAAGCTATTTAGTTCACAGAGCTTGGAGGTTGAGTATTTAGTATAGTCACATCTTGTAAAAACATTATATTTAGGTATCAATGCAGTATCCAGGCAACTGTGGGTAACAGGTTAGTCTGTGAAAAAGGTCTAATTTCAGGACAATTTTCTTAGTTCTCCAGAGTATCTGTTATGGTATGAGATTTTGTGATCTCTCAGTTTATGAAAAGTAGTGAGCTTTCCATATGTTGTTGTTCAGTTGTGTCAGATTCTTTATAACCTTGTGGATCATAGCACACCAATACTGTCTATGGTGTTTTCTTGGCAAAGATACTGGTATGGTTTGCCATGACCTTTTCCAGTAGATTAAAACAAACAGAAATCAAGTGACTTGCCTAGAGTCACATAGTATCTGAAGCTGTATTTGAACTCACGTCTTCCTGACTCAAGACTAAGTGCTTTATCCATTGATCCAATATAATAGTTAATGGCAAGCTTCTAAGATAAAAATTAATAGTAACAAACATTTATTTAGCACTATGTGCCAGGCACTGCTAAATACTTTACAATAATTATGTCATTTGATTCTCACAGTAACCTTAGGGAGGTAGAAGTTGTTATCATCCCCATTTTACAAATTTTACAAATTTTCACAAAATTTACAAATTTTACCAAAAAAAATGAAACAGAGATAAACAGAGCCCAAGTGATGTGTCCAGGGTTACATAGATAGTAAATATCTGAGGTTGGATTTAATCTCAGGTCTTCCTGACTCTGGCTATGGAGCATTTTGTACCATATTACTAGCCACTGAGTCTTGAGTTTCTAGGAGCTAAATTGTTGCACAATTTCTGCCATTTTCTTATATAAACTACATTATTTGCTAAATTCAGTCTTCTTAAGGAGAATTCTTCTCTTATTTCTGGTAGCAATGACCTAGTCCTGAATTTCTATCAGAAGTTCCTCCATTTCCTCAATTTGTATGACAGCCATTTATTTGGTGCTTTTTTGTTGACAAATTGGTGCTGCAGTAATGTAGACCTTGCTAAGTGGTCCTTTTTTTTCCTTTCTTGGAACTTAGCTATTTCTAATGCCCCACATGAGGCAAATCGTCTCTGGGGATATTGGAAAATTTATTCCTTTTATCAATCTTTATTGTTGTTTGATAAAGTGATGTCTAAATGTTTCAAAGGCATTTCTTTGGGTTTTTGGCCTTTTTAACATGTGCTCTAAGAAAGTATATCAATTTTCTTTCCCCATTTTGATGACAAAGTGTTAATCTTTAGCTGATTGGTCTTGCACTTTGTTAACATAGTATAGATTTTTGTTTCAACATCTATATTCATTGTTGTCCAGTCTACCATGTCAGAAGTATCTGTTACAACTCATATTGTACAAATGACTATTCATTGCTCTAAATATATTTTGTCCATTAAGCTTTTTATTTTTTATTTTTCTATTAGGCTTTAATGGCTTTCATGAGCTCTTATACACAGTTTCAGCTTTTCCCCTGAAAGTCTTAGGAACAATATGTCTAGTCAGGAGAAAATGGAGGGATTTGTAGGTGTCTCATCTAACCATTGGTTCACTTTGACCTCTAGTTTCAAACTTGAAGCCTCCAGTTTTAGTTATACTTAGATGCATATTAAGAATTATATACTTCTCAATGCAGTTGGCTATGGGGAGGCGAGGAGGGTAGAGAAAGAAAATGAATCATGTAACCATGGAAAAATTTTCTAAAAGATAAAAAATAAGATAAAATAAAATAAAATAAAATATAAAAAAGAATTATATACTTCTGAAACCCAAATGATATTTTAATATGGTATTGCTGGAAAGTGTTTCTGTGAGATGAAATAACTATTTTATGTAATTTATAGTGGCATTATAATTTGATGTTATCCATGTACTAATTGGTCATGATATGGCACTCGTTTTGACCTGAAAGTCCTAGTCACTTCTATTTAGAAGAGATGATAATGGATTTGAGGTTAGGCAGAAGTTGTTTAAATGGTCTCTGAGGGAGATACTACATTTTATATCAGCTATTTTTTTGGTGAAGATGAAGATATTTTATTTTACCAACTACATGTAGTAACAATTTTCCACCTAAGTTTTCTGAAGTTTTATCATCCAAATTATCTCCTTCCCTCTTTTTCCTCCCCCTTTTCTTGGAGATGGTAAGCAATTTGATCTATATCAGCTATTCTTGACATTGTGTTGGAAGCATGTTTTAGATAGAGAATGGGCATCAATCACCCTACCATTCTCAATATACTTGATCTATTTTATATATTTTCAGTGTAAGATTAAGCTGTAAGTGTGGAACTGAGTCAGAGACTTAAAAATATTCAATTATGGTGATATAAATGTTGTCATTGATGGATAGCTTGTTTAATAATCACTGAATCAATAAAGAACTACTCTTTGGGGGGCAGCTGGGTAGCTCAGTGGATTGAGAGTCAGGCCTAGAGACGGGAGGTCCTAGGTTCAAATCCGACCTCAGATACTTCCCAGGTGTGACCCTGGGCAAGTCACTTGACCCCCATTGCCCGCCCTTACCACTCTTCCGCTTAGGAGCCAATACACAGAAGTTAAGGGTTTAAAAAAAAAAAAAAAGAACTACTCTTTATGTCTCTGAAGCTTTTGGGGCACATGGATTTTGTTCCTCAGGCACTTTGAAGAGGTTGTTTTCTTGTGTTTGTAGTTTTGAATGACACAGGTTGTGCATGTCTCGTATAAAGTATACAAACACATAATTGGCCTTTATTTAGAGGAATTGCAGGCATTTTCTTCTTTTTTCCTAATACATATACAATTTTTCTGTTAATAAAGATAGAGTTAGGCTTATTGCACTGTGTAGCATTTGAATCAATAATTATGGATATTATCTGAACCTTCCACTTTTGAATAGGAACTATAGTTTGTAACCTGTCTTGACAACCATTTTGTTGTTCATTATATTTTTGATAATGTGGGCTTTTTGCTTCACCTTTGATCCAACTTGTGCCTTGTTATGTTGGACTTATTTCTATACTTAGGGGACTAGAGATTTTTCCATATCCTCAGCTCAGACCTATTCAGGTTTTCATAGCATAGTATTAAAAAAATAAAGATAATGTAAATAGTATTTTCTTTTTAATGTTGCTTTGATCGCTTATGTTGCCTTAATTTTTTTACTTCCCTTTTAATTTGCTGATTAAGTATAAGAAGCAATGCATAAAAGGTTCAACTTGAAATCAGAAGATGTGGGTATGAATCCTGCCTCACATTTTTACTAGTTGTGTGATCCAGGGCAAATAACATAACTTCTTTGGTTTTTAGTTTTCTCACATGTAGATTAAGGAGCTTGGGTCCAGTGACCTTCCATGGTCCTTTCCAACCCTAAATGTTTCATTCTGTGACAAAGAATTTCTTTTATATATGTGTGTGTGTACATATAAATACATATATGTATGTTTGTTTATCATATTTTATTTCTCATTCTTATTTTTATTGTTTTAATTGTGATAGAGTATTTCAGTTTTTTGCAGTACTCACTAGCTCGATATTCTTCCTTTAATGATTTTCTTCAGATCTTCAGTAATTTAAAAAAATGTACTCTGTTATGATAGCTTTTGATATTTAACCTTAAGAATACTCTTGGCCCACATTTTCTCTTATGCTCATATCCATTTTACATGTATATCATATATATGTATGTATTATATATATAAACACATTATTATTTCTCAATTTAATGTTTTTCTGACAGCCTACAAATATAATCATATCTGTTTTATCTCTTAGGGGCCATTAGGTGAAGTGACTTGCCATGGTCACAATAACCGTTAGGACTTAACTCCGTGTCTTATGCCTCTAAAGCTAGCATTCTTCCACTATAGCATACTACCTTTCTAGGGAATTAGGTTAATTTTGGATAAGTTGGGTTTAGGGTAGAAATGTCTTGTAGGCAGCAGGAAATATAGGGCTTTGTCTCTTGGAATGGAAGGAGTTACAGGACTCAGTGGATAGAGTACTGGGCCTAGAGGCAGGAAGATCTGAGTTCAAATCCAGCCTCAGACACTTACTAGCTGTGTGACCTTGAACATATCATATAACTTCTATTTGTCTTAATTTACTGGAGAAGGAAATGGCAAATAATTCTAGTATCTTTTGCCAAGAAAACCCCATGGACTTTGGGGTCACAAGAAATGGACATGACTTAAGTGAATGAGCAACAACAATCTTTGCAAAGAAGTTGGAAGTATAATACAAATTTTAGAATCATTGACCTATAGTCCATAATCAAAAGCTTGGGCATGTGTTCACCAAGGGAAAGAGCAGAGAAAGAAGAAAAGAGACTATAAGTAGAACTTTAGGATATCACCTACATTTAAGAGATAGGAAGAGAATGTGAAGCTGGCAGAAAAGCATCAGTTAGGGAGGTGAAAGTAATGGCTTCATAGAAACCATAGGAAGAAAAGGTATCAAGGAGGAGAATCTGGTCATAAGCAATAAATATTAGAGAAATCATTACATATGAGAATGGAAAATGCTGTCATATTTGTCAATTAGTAACTCATTAGTGGTTTTTAAGAGAATCATTTCAGGAGAATGATTGAGAAGAGAAATTATAAAGCATTCAGGTATGAATGGATGGTGGGGAAGTGAGAGTAGTGAGTATAAGACTACTCTTTCAAGAGACTTGGTAGAAAAAAAGAGAAGTAGAAAAATTATTTGAGGAAATGGAATTTGGTGTCATCTCTATGGATGGTGAAATCCTCTACATGCTGCTGTTTGTGTGAATGATGTTTTATTGATTTCATCAAGCCCCAGGACATTGAAGAGTCTTTTGGAAGAGATTTAAGGTTCCTCCAATGAGTTTGGACCAGAAAGACCAAATGGATGGAGAATATTTCCCAGATTCTAGAATGGATCTGAATGGACATTTGAATGGACTACAGAACTTTTCCAATAGTATATATTGGAATATATACTATTATATATTTACATATACGATTATATATATGACAGACAATATAGATGGGCAGTGATCTGAGACCAGATCTGAAAAGAAGGAAAGTGGAATGGATCACCTTTGGGTAATTAAAAAGCCCTTTTATTGATTCCAGGCTTCCCATAATAGCAGAGGTCCATCTTTTCAATACATTTTGTTTGCTTTGCCGTATGGCAATATGATCTGTTCCCAAAGAATGAAATAGGAGCATCCCACAAAGAACAATGGAAAGGTTCACAGTATGAACAGGCTACAACATATAGCCAAAGAGGAATTCTGAAGAAAAATAGGAATAAAGGATGAGCATAAAATGCCAGGTGGATAGATAGAAAGTTCCACTGGTATTGTGATATTGGGAGAAAGCAAGGAAGTTTGAATGGAGCCCCCTGTGCCAAACTTTTGGGATGATATGGAGAAGAGTCATATGTGATAGATAAGTATAGAAGGCTTGCAATCTGTATTGTAAGAGTGAATTTCCAAATCGTTGATATAATTGATGTATTTGATTATGAAAATAATGTTTTGCAAGTTGGTTAAATAGTCCAACACTTTATAAAATAACATGGGGGAGGAATGGCCAGATATAGGTTTGTCTGGGATAGATTTGGGGATTTGGGCCAAATGCATACCCTGCCTTTGCTACTTACTGGCTGTGTGAACTTGAGTAAATTATAATTTAATTTTTTCATGTATAAATGAAGATATGTTCAAGTTCATAGAATTTAAAGCTGGAAGGGACATTAAAGGTCAAATAGTAGAATTCCCTTCATTTAATATGAGAGGAAACTAAAAATCTGAGAGTTTACTTATATGATGGCCACATAGGTAGGAAGTAATAAGTTTAAGAGGTCCTTCAATGGCAACTTTATTATTCCTTCCCTCTTGTCTTATTGTCTCCCCTGATACCTATTTATGGGGCTATTCTGAGACTCAAATGAGATAATATATTAAAAACTCTTTGTAAACCTTATAAATATTTATTGTTATTATTAGTTGTTATTTGGTCATTTTTAGTTGTATCTAAGTCTTTATGACCCCATTTGTAGTTTTCTTGGCAGACATATTGGAGTAGTTTGCCATTTCCTTCTCCAGCTCATTTTATAGTTGAGGAAATTGAGGCAAATTGGGTAAAGTGACTTGTTGTGGGTCTCATAGCAAGTAATAGTCTGAGGACAGATAAGAACTCAGGAAGTCTCCCAGACCAGGTACTCTATCCACGTACTACCCCTATTATTAAGCACAGGCTTAATAACTATTTTAATGACTCAGCAGGCCAAATATTGCCAATGTAGGATTAAGTCATGAGTTCTGAGTTGCGTGTTTCCAAACTCTATAAAAATCTTAATGATCATGGAGCGGATTAAATTGTATTAGCAAGAAGTTGATAATGGCAGAAAAAGTAATAGTTTTAATGTCATTGAAACAATTATTATTGAGAAACAGGTATTATAACCGAAAGAACTTAGAGTCTCAAGGAAAGAGTTTGACTCTTTTGACAATTTCTAGGTATGGAATTATGGTCAAATCATTTAACCTTTCCAAGCTTAGATTTCCTTATCTGTCAAATGTAGAAGATAATTCTTACCCAATTTATCTCAGCTGGCTGCTATGAGAGAACTGTTGTCATGGTTCAGCTCATGCCACTAATTACACAAGTCTTATCTGATTCAGTAGCCATCTCAGTCTCTTTAATTTCTAAGTGTCCTCTCCCTAGAAATAATTTTGTATATATTTTTAATTCCCATTTCTGTGTGTATGTTCTCTTCTCTCAATCTCCTTATGGGCTGAGACTTGGTTTTGTCACTCAGTATCTCTCAAGTTAAGGTGTTTAAGAATAAGAGAAAAAAATAAGTGAGCTAAGAAAGATAGGGATAGTGACAGGATAGAAAGAAAACTGTAACGTACAGATTGAGGCTGTCTTATTTTTTCATTGTATTTTTAGCAGCATCAAATGCAGTGCTTTGCATATAGTGGGCACTTATATTCTAGTTAAAGGAATCTACAAATGAAAATTAAATGACATCAAATATGTAAAAGTAATTTAGAATTGTAAAGCAATGGATGTGATGATCATTGCCGTTAGAAAAATATTTAGTTCAAATTAGGGAAAGATATTTAAAGTATTGCCAAACTTTTCTAACTTAAAAATACAATTCTTATGAAACACAGAAATATTTTTCTTCCATAAAAGCAAATCCAATTAAAGTGAAAATCCCTCAACATTCATGATATTGGCCCTCGGGTGAAATGTCTTCTTTTGTTAGAATCAGAGAGCAAAAAAGATAGTCCACAGCAAATCCTCTGGTCTAGGCCTTCACTTGAATATAAAAAACAGTGCTGGAAAGCAAGTACAGTAATGAAATTTTATACTTCTGGTGGCACCAGGTCAGAACTTTTGACTTCTAAATGCTTTTAAAAGATAAGGTTGCATTTCCTCCAAAAATGACAGTATATTATTAAATCTTAATGAACCCCACCTCCAGAAAGAATAATATGCCAGGCCTGAAGTGCCTCATATATAAATCACTGCATAATACAAATTGGTTTGACACTAGAGTTTGGCAGTCAAATCCTCCACTTGCAATGGAATGAATCCCTGGGGTACAGTGACCCTTATATTTGAAATTTGGGCATCCTGTATATTAGCTTAATTGAGTATGGATTTATAATCATTATATTTGATATACTTAAATTTGTTATATTAGCTACTTCCTGATTTTAAGGCAACTAACTTATACTAAGTTTATTTTTTTTAAAATTTTCTTTTCATATTGGCCTTGATCTTCTAAAGTTTCCAAAGTCAAAATGCTCCTTCTCTGTGCTCATTTGCCCTGTAATATTGATGGTACTTTAGATTTTGTGGCTGGGTAGCTCCTTTTGAACTTATTACTCTACTGTCTATAATTCCCTCCTTTCTTATGCTTCTTTTTTTACTTTCTCTGAGTATCCCTGCAGATTGAATCCCTTCTTATCTACCATATTTTACCCTCTCCTGCTGTTTATTTTTTAATTAAAAATTATATTTTCTTTTTTATAGCGATCTTAATAATCAACAAATACAAACATTTTAATATACACAAAAATCCCAAGAAGCTTATACATGACGCTGTTGACTTTTATGTACGGTTTGTTTCTTAAGAACAATATTTATGTCTTTGTATCTGTTTAGGTATAGCCATATAGATATGCATAGATATAAAACAAAACAAATATTATAAATGATACATATCTAATAAAATAAGTATAAAAATAGTCACCTATTTCTTTACATATATATGAGCATATAATACAGAAGCACAAATACAATTTCTCCTTAGATATATTGATATGTATTTTCATACTTCTTAAGGATAGCAACAAAACTATTCTATTTTTATATCCCTTTTAGTTTTTTTTTTTCTAAATTTGTGCACTTAAAATGTTTTACTAATGTTCTTTTTGTGAGACAATTAGGTGATACAGTGGATGGAACACCAGATCTAGAGTCAGGAATATCCAAAAATAATATCAGGAAAATCCAGGCTCAGACACTTTTTTTTCTACCTATGTGACCCTGGACAAATAATTCAACCCCTGTCTTCTTTAGTTTCCTCATCTGGCAAAATGGGAATAATAATAACTCTTACTTCCCAGAGTCAGTGTGAGGATGAAGTGAAACAATATTTGGAAAGTGCTTTGCGAACCTTAAAGCACCATCAAATGTTAGTTAATTTTATTTTAATTTTTGTATCTATCACTACCTACTAATCTGTTCTGTCTGCCCTTCCTCAGCAGAAAAGTCCTTCCCTTTTCAAATGTGTGTAGTTTAGTAAAACAAATCAACAAATAAGCCAAATCTAAGGATGCAAATTTCATCCTATATCAAATTTATTTACCCTTTAAAAAGAGGTGGTGCTTAGATGATCATCTCTCTTTTGAAATCACTGTTGTTCCCTGCTTTGATCAGATTTCTGAAGTCTTTCAAAATTGTTTTCCTTCGTATTATTATTGTCATCATGTGAATTATTTCCCTAGTCCTACTCTTTCCATTCTGCCCCAATTTGTAAAAGTCTTCATGTGTCTCTCAATTGACCCTATTCGTCCTGTCTTGTGATGATACATGACCTTCCCATCTCACAATTTGCCCAGCCATTTCCCTGTGGATGGGAGCTCACCTTTTCCCCCCCAGTTCTTTTCTATTCCCTCTTGAATATTTCCCTTGAAGCCCTCATTTCATTTTGGAATTTTAGCTTTTCGTATATCAATCAGTATCTTCTCCTTTGTCTAGAAATAGCTTTTATTTTCTTTACTTGGATATGATACATGGTGGAAGCCTTAAAATCCTCCTCTCCTGTTCTTTTTGTGTCCTAACTTAGTCTTCATAGGGATCAGCTCTGCTAGTGGAGTTGAATGTTGGCTGATTTTATCACCTTTTATTAGATAACATTTCTGGAAAATATGCTGGTCTAGGCTTGGATTTCTCAAAAGCTTTATGAAGACAAGGATGGGGTCTGATCTAAACTCTGTAGGTTTTTTTCTTCCCCCTGGGAAGCAGAGTGGTCTTCATGAGATGAGTTTAATAAAGCTTGCTGAACTCAGCTGTCAACTCTTACTTTAATGTACTTTGTTTACCTAAAAAAACCCCCAACAAACTTCAGGGACATAGAGTATTATTTACTGAATTGCTGAATAGTATCCTTTTGCCCTCAGGCTTTTCAACAAGATTTCGATTGTTTCATGTGTCATATGTTAATAATAATTATTATAATGATAGCTAACATATATATATCTTTAAGGTTAGTAAAGCATTTCACAAATATCTCATTTGATTCTGACAATAACTCTGGGAGGAAGGTATTGTTATCTCCATTTTACATTTGAGGAAACTGAGGCAAAGAGAGACTTGTGCAGGATCACATAGCTAATAAATGTGTAAGGTAGGATCTGAACTTGGGTCTTTCTGACTGTAGGCGTAGTACTCTGCCACTTGCCTCAATAATAATAATTGTTTTGATTTGCCACTTATTTTTATTTTTAATTTACCTTATTTTACACTTAACTTACTACTTTATTTTAAAACATATTACATAATATGTAGCATACTAATATAATATGTATTGTTATGTATGTAATAAATTATAATGAATATGTGTATCCAAGAGAAGCAGATTCTCATATTAGTTATGTAAAAAAAAATCTCTCATTCTTTTTTCTCCCCTTCCCAAGAAACCAAGTAATGTGATATAGAATTGTCCATATATTATCATATAATACATATTTCTTTGTTCATTATGGTGTGAAATAAAACATGTTGTTTATGCTAGAGAAAAGTTCAAGGAAGAAATATATTGAAGAATTGTATGTTCAATCTGCATTTTGATTCTGCCTGTTCCTTCTATGGTGGTTGATATCCCTTTTCATCAGGAGTGCCGCGGAGTTGTCTTGGATCCTTGTCTTTTTGATAATAGTTAAGTCATGCACAGTTGATCCTCATATTGCCTCAATTATTATTATTATTAGTTGTTATTATTATCAGTTACTTACCCAAAGACTTTTGCATTTAAATCACTATGCTATGTTAAAAACAACTGCTCTGTAATGGACACATTTCTTCCCATTGGCTTAGCTAGTGTTGAAAGAGTTTTTTGAACTTCTACAATGATTTGTTTTATAGAATTTTGAAAAAATTATCTAGGTTCTTGTCACTCTGAGTATGCCTTTTCCTTTTGGACTTCATCAACACTTTACTTTTTCTTCTTGGATGCACTAATGTATGATTTTGTGTTAGATGTATTTACATATAGGTCATATCCTCCTGTAAAACTCTTAGCTCCAAGAAAGCTGGACCATGTTTTACCTTAAGCTTTATAACTCTGTTTGGGCTCAACTCAAATTCTTTTGCATTCAGTCAGCATTAATATTTGTTAGCTTTATTAAATTGAATTAGAACCAAGAAATTATAATTTGGCAGCTTGGAAGAGAACTTGATGGTGTAAAGATCTGAGCTTATTTTATTTTGAAATTCATTAACCGTAACTTCTACTCTTTATTTCTTTTACCTCTATAATTGACTTATTTGGGTTATTAATATTAAGCTGGATTTCTTTCTTTTTGTGATCAGAAGAGTATAAGATTTTTTCCCTCCTCCATCATATTCCTCTAGGGGAAGATTTTATGAGCAATTATAAATTAAACCATAATTAATAAATCATGAAAAGTTAAGGCTGTACAAAATAGTTTTGCAGAGATATGTAGTTCAGATGTTTTTTCTTTCTTTTTAAACTTTTCATTATTTTAAATATGTTTAATTTGCACAGCATGTTTGTAAATTCATTTGAAAGTATGATTTGTCAATCCCACACCTGACTAGTAGGCTGGGTTTTTCAAACAATGTTTTAGCATTATTTTAGTTTTAAATCATAGATATACTAATATTTGTTTATTTATTCAAAGGACATTTTTTGGTACTTACTGTGCACAGAATATTATGCTAAACATCAGAGGGAAAGAGGAAATTCATATAACACATGTGATGTTTACCCTCATGGAGCTTACAATCTAGCAGATGTTTTAAAAGTCAGATATTTATTAATTTTTTAAAGAATAGTTGAAACGGAGTGGCTTCAAGCAGGTAATGCTATAGAAAAAGTACGTTTTAAGGAGGACATAGTTTGATAGCTTATGGCTCACCTTTAGTAGCTTTGTGATCCAAGAGAAGTCATTTCTCTGAGCCTCAATCCCCTTATCTCGAAATGGCAATAATACTTGTAGTATGAGACAGCCAAGTAGCATAGTGGGCTTGGAGCCCGGAAGACCTGATTTCAATTCTAGCCCCCGGCATTTATTAGTTGTGAGATCCTGGGCAAATCACTTAATATCTGTCAATTTTGACTTCCTAATTGGAAATCATAGTATTACCCACCTCCAAGGATTGTGAGAACCACAGTATTACATACCTCTAAGGGTTGTGAGGATCAGATGAGATAATATTTGTAAGGTGTTTAGCATAATTTGGGGCACATAGTGGGTGTTTTTTTCTTCACTAGTACATAACTCAACAGTATTATTATTAGGCTCAATTGAGACAATTTCTGTAAAATGCTCACAAATGATAAAGCACTATCTAAATGTCAATTATTATTAGGTGAGCATGGGTTGCACATATAATTGTACCTGAAATTATATAGTATAACCTATAAACTAATTGGGTTCTTAGGCTTTTAGTACTTTTTTTTTTACTACTTGTTCTGTTACAGGTGTATGTGTGAGTGTGTGTGTGTGTGTGTGTGTGTGTGTGTGTGTGTGTGTGTTGGTCTCTGGTATATCTAAATATATCGAATTATAATATTGTTTAAAAGGTTTCATTTTATACTTAAATATTGGCATTTCAGTTTCACCTTTCATTTTACAGCCACTACCCAAAGCAGTCCTTTACTACGGTGGCAGACACACCTGAAAACCTTCGGCTGAAGCAGCAAAGTGAATTACAGAGTCAGGTAATTTCTCAGTGATTAATTTTTTATCCCTAATACTTAATGCTATAAAAGCACCTGTTCAGAGATTTTGTTAATGGTATTGCAAGTGTTTTGAAAGAGGGTGGGAGACAGTGTCATTAATACTGTCATTCAAGCATGTAAGTATAGTCATAATTACAGCAAATACTATATGCTTTGCCATATTAATTATTTTGTATGTAAAAAATGAACCGACATTGTAATAAAAATAAATGACCATATTAGCAACAAATAAGCAGTAATAAAGACACGAAAACCAAAATGAAATAAAAGAAAGCAATGATTTTGCATCAATAGTAAAATTAGTATTTACTTGTTTGAATGATTTATCATTCAGTGACTTAAAAGCAATTTCCCAAGGATGAATGCCGATTTAATGAATTTTATTGCTGCCATATTTGCACAAGGTGAACAGGTGACTCCTAGGCACTAATTTAGAAGATATTCTCAATCCATAATAAGTGAGGATGAATTGATTATAATATTTATTTTTGGAGACTTGATTTTTTATCATCTTCTTTCACAGTAGGTGCTTCTTTAACACTTTCAGTTAAGTTAATTAACAAATTTTGTGTCACCCTCCAACCTTTTGAATATTTCTTGAGAGAAATGATCTTTTCTTTTACTACAGGGATTTGCCAGCAGCCTTTCCATACTTAAAGATCTTATTTTTGTTCATATTTGCTTTTGGACAAATGATTGGGTAGGAAGAGGGGTGCAATCAAATGTAATAGACTTTTCAACTAGTAGCAGTGCAATGATTCAGGACAATACCGAGGGACTTATGAGAAAGTACACTATCCATATCCAGAGAAAGAACTGTGGGAGTAGAAGTGCAGAAGTAAAACATATGATCAATCATGTGGTTGGATGGGCATATGATTGGGGTTTTGGTTTTAAAAGATCACTCTATTGCATTTGTGAATAACATCGAAATAGGTTTTGAACAATGATACATGTATAAACCAGTGGAATTGCTCAGCAGCTCTGGGAGTGGTGAGGGAAGAAGGATGGGAAAAATCATGAATGGTGTAACCATGGAAAAATATTCTAAATAAATTTAAACTGAAAAAAAAAAAAAAGGAAGAGGGATGAAGAGCAGAGGCTGGACCAGAAGTCATACCTTTGCATGTATTCAGCACTAACTCTCCAGCTTTGACTTCATTCTAATTTTATTCATGTTTTTCTGTGTAAGGGTTAATTATTGCCATGTAAAGAGATTGAGGTTTTACATTTTGCTCCTAATCAACTATTTTGGTTGGAAACCTTCCCAAAATGAGGCAAAGCACTCTGGCCGGAGCAAATGTTTGATGTCTTTTTTAGGCAAGGTCTCATTCCCTTTTTAAGAAACTTCATCTTTGTAGCTGCTCATTTTGGTTGTCTCAAACAGTTGTTCATCATTCTGTAGATAGAAAGGTAGAAAGGATCACCATACTGGGAATTAGGAGACCTGTTTCTAGCTATAATTTTTTAGATGTATTTTTATTTATTTTGTTAAATGTTTCCCAATTATGTATTAAAAATTTCAAACAGTCATTAAAATTTTTTTTGAGTTCCAAATTCTTTCTCTCCCTCCTACTTCCCTCTCTTTGAGAATGCAAGGAAATTGATATTGATTATAGATGTGAAGTTGAACAAAACAAATTTCCATATTAGCCATATTGTTAAAGAAAACATAGAAAAACTATTACAGGACAGAGAAAGTAAGTTTAAAAAATATGCTTCTTCTCTTCATTCAGAGTTCATTAGTTTTATCTCTGGAGGTGGATAGCACTTGTCATTGTGGACCTTTTGAAACTCCCGTAGGTTGTTGTCTTGATCAGAATAGCTAAGTCTTTCATGGTTTTATCTTACTTGTTTGAATGATTCTATGGTTCATGGTTCATGGTTCATCTTTACAGTATTACTTTGGCTGTGTATAGTGTTCTGGTTCTGCTCACTTCCTTTGCATGAGTTCACATGTCTTCCCAGGTTTTTCTGAAACCATATTCCTTATCATTATAGCACAATAGCATTCCATATACCACAATTTATTCAGCTATTCCTCCATTGATAGGCATCTCAGCAATATTTAATTCTTTGCCACCACAAAAAAAATGCTCTACAAAACATTTTTGTACAAATATTGATTATAGTTGTGAAGTCAAACAAAACAAATTTCTATCCCCCTTTAAAAAAATCTCTTTGGTATACAGTCCTAGAAGTGGTATTATTGGGCCAAAGGGTATACATAATTTTATTATTTTTGGGACACAATTCCAAATTGTTCTCCAGAATGGTTGGACTAGTTTACAACTCCTACCCATGGTGAATGTTTCCCCATTTTTCCATATCCTCTCCAAAATTTCTCATGTTCATTTTCTGTCATGCTAGTTAGCCTGATAGCTGTGAGTTTGTATCTCTGAGTTGTTTTAATCTGCATTTATCTAATCAATCTTGGTTTGGAGCATTTTTTCATGTGACTTGATAGCTTTGATTTCTTCTGAAAACTGCCTGTTCATATCCTTTGACCACTTGTCAATTGGGGAATGGCTTTTATTTTTATAAATTTGTTTCAGTTTCCTATGTATTTGAGAAACCAGACCTTTAAGAGATAAGCATTCTGTAAATTTTTCCCAGTTTCCTGCTTTCTTTATAATTTTGGTTGCATTTGTTTTGTTTGTGCACAAGCTTCTTAATTTCATGTAACCAAAATGATCTATTTTAATTCCTGTAATCTTTCTTGAAGCCGTCCAGCAGCTTCATGAAGATTCCTAGTGGGTTGGACACTTAGAAAGGGGAACCAAGGACTGAGTGAAAATGGGTTACAGGTTAAGGATTAATGGAAAGAGAACATAAGGCGAGAATAAAGACACACAGACACAGAAAGTTTTGGTACAAGGTAGACCTACAGCCAGTAAGCTCTGATGGTCAAGAGCTCTCTTGCCAACTGATTTCTTGTCACTTTTATTGGGGTTATAACAGTATAGGGGGAAGGGGAGAGGCCAGTGGCCTGACACATTAACATTATGAGGTAAACATCATAAGATGCAAACTGCCAAAATCTGAAACAATAGGTAGAGCTAAGATCCCCATCCAGAGTAGATATGGCCTAAGGCATCTACTGAAGTTTGATACCTATGTTAATTGATCTTTGAAGGAAAAGTAAGGAGACTGAGATAATGGACCTCTCCTCTGGGGTGTAGCCTTAGGGAAGGGCTAGGGATTTGGCAAGGTCAAGGTTCAATTTGACTCAAGATTACAGAGATCAATCATTAGCAGTATGAGTTAAGTTTTTTTTTTGAATACTTCTTAAAATAATATCACAATTAATGTATACCTGGATTGCTACATTACTCTATATTTTGTTTGGTCATGAACTCTTCCTTTTTCCATAGATCTGACAGGTACCTTTTCTCATGCTTCCCTAAAATTTATTTATGATATCCTTCTTTATGCCTAAATCATTTATCTATTTTGTCCTTATCTTGGAGGATGTTATGAGTTATTAGCTTATTCCTAGTTTCTGCCAAACTGCTTTCTAGTTTTCCTGGTAAATTTTTGTCAGATCATGACTGCCAAACTTAACCTCTAAACTTGGATTTATCAAACACCACATTACTATGGCAATGTACTACTGTGTAGTATGGACCAAATCTATTCTTCTGATCCAGCATTCTATTTCTTATCCAATACAAGATTGTTTTGATGATTACTACTTTGTAATAAAGTTTGAAATTTCGTATTGCTAGATTACTTTCACATGTTTTCACTGATTTGCTTGATATTACTGACCTTTTATTGTTAATATTTTTCCTAACTCTATAAAATAATTATTGAGTAGTTTGTTATGGCACTGAATAAGTTAATTAGCTTAGGTAGAAGTGTCATTTTTGTCATATTGGTTCAGACTACCCAGGAGCAGTGAATATTTCTCTAATTGTTTAGATCATTCTTCATTTGTGTGAAAAGTGTTTTGCAGTTGTATTTATATAATCCCTGGGTTTGTCTTGGCATGTACAGTTACACATATTTTATATTGTTTATAATTATAGTAAATAGAGTTTCTCTTTCTATCCCTTCTTACTGGTTTTTGTTGATAGCATATAGAAGTGTTGTTATTTATATGAATTTATTTTATATATTGCAACTTTGATAAAGTTGATAATTGCTTCAATTTGTTTTATTTTAGTTGATTCTCTAGAGTTCTGTAAGTATACCATCATATCATTTGCAAAGATAGCTTTGTTTCCTCATTGACAATTTTTATTCCTTTAATTTCTTTTTCTTGTCTATTGCTTTAGCTAGGACTTCTAAGAGAATATTGAATAATTTTGATGATAATATAAATTTTTGCCTCACCTCTGATCTTGTTGGGAAGGCTTCAAGTTTAAGATAATTAAAGATATTGCTTGTTCATTAAAGATAATGGTTATTCTTGGTTTTAGATAGATGCTTCCTATCATTGTAAAAAAGGCTCCACTTATTCCTGTGCTTTCCAATGTTTTTCATAGGCATGAGTACTGTATTTTGTTAATTTTTTTGACATCTATTGAGACAATTACCTGATTTTTTATTATTTTTATTATGATATGGTCAATTATGCTATTGGTTTTCCTAATACTGCACCTGTCTTGCATTCCTGGTATAAAACCTACATGGTCTGTAGATGTTATTAGTGCTCCACAGCCATCGATATCCAAAATCTATAAAGGAGTAGAGGGAGAGGTGTCTATTCTCTCTTATTTGGGGCTATGTTTATCCTTTGTAATTTTATAAAAAATTTTGGTTTGTTTTCTGGCTTTTGTTATTTTCATTTACATTGTTGGAGACAGTGTTAAAACATTTTTCTTGACTCAGTTTATTTTACATGGCATCATTTCATGTTAGTCTCTCCAGGATTTTTTGTAGTCCTGATTGTTTTTAACAATACAGTAATATTTTATTTCATTCATGTACTTCAGTGTGTTTGGCCATTTACCAACTGATACCTAAGCAGGGTCATTTACTTTGTTTCTAGTTCCTAGCTACCATCATAAGTGCTATTATAAATATTTTAGTACTGTTCAGACTTTCACTCTGTCATTAACCTTCTTGGGAAATATGTCTAGCAGTGGAATCTTTGGAAAATTTAGTCATTTTATTTGTATAATTCCAAGTTACTTTCTGGAATGGTCATATTATTTCAATTTCTCACAAATAGCAATTGAAGAAACTGAGGCACAGAGAGAGTAAGTGATTTGCCTCGAGTCACAAAGATAGTGTCTGAGGCCAAATTTGAACTTGTCCATCTGACTTCCAACTCCATTTAACTACATCCACTCTCCCATCTAGCTACCTTGCTGATCAATGAATAAATGTATATATATTTTAACTTAATAAAAATCTTTTCAAGTTATTAAATTCAGGTGGTTAAAACTCTGTCTAATATTTCAGTCAGATAATATTTTAGAATCTCATAGTGGCTCATTGACTCTTTTCCTGCCATGGATCCCATTTCTAGAGGCAGATGTGAAGGTTTCATATTCTTCATTGAGTTTTACTGCCACCTCTGTCATCTCTGATGTGAACTTCTAAATATAATGAACCTTATGTGTCTGAATAAGTTTTTTTAAAAAGTCTTCTGTCTTCCTAGCCAAATACAAGGAAACTTTCTGGCTAATCTTTCACTTTTCTTTCTTGGGGCTTTACATTTACCGTCTTTTGACTTTATCCTACTTTTTACTTGACTGAGTTTATGGAATAAGATTTCCTCTTATTTCTTTTTGAAGTTTTTGTGTCAGTGAAAATAAGAGAATTTTAAAATGTTTAGTGCTTGGGAAAATATTCAGTACTCTACATTTTGGACAAAAGTCTGCTAGAGACAAATCCTTAGATCACTGTTTCAATTTTGACTGCAAAGGATTTT
The DNA here is from genome assembly GCF_016433145.1 of Gracilinanus agilis. Taxonomy (NCBI): domain Eukaryota; kingdom Metazoa; phylum Chordata; class Mammalia; order Didelphimorphia; family Didelphidae; genus Gracilinanus; species Gracilinanus agilis. Next base: position 61,866,412 of record NC_058134.1, on the reverse strand, counting down.
GTAAATTTGGGGCAGGGAGGTGTCCCAGTGGAGACAATGGTGGGCCTAGAGTCAGGAATCTGACCTCACATATTTACTAACTGTACCTGTGTCTCCATTGTGTGTGTGTTAATATTTGTAAAGCACTTAGCAAGGAGCCTGGAACATAGTAGGCATTTAAAAAATACTTGATCTTTTCCCCTCCTCATAATCATACAAAAGAGAGATACAAAAAAGGAAGAGTCTTGCTGTGCCTTAGGAAATCTCCCAGACACAAGCTATTTTTAATCTAGAATTCAAAGTATTTCTAGATAAAGTCAATATTCCATGATTAAATAAAACACAGAGAGCTCAGGATTCATTTAAAATGCTGGTGCATCCAGCATTTTAGGAATCATTTTCTTTAACCAGGTAATCCAATCAGGGGTGGTGACAGATAATGACTTTAATTAGATTAAAGTGCTTGGGTGGGTTTGGGGTGGGGTGGGGAGGTGACTTCTAAGTCTGACTACTGCCTTAATTTATTTTTCAGAAGTTTAGAGTTCCTTCTTAAATTGTGATCCAATTTCCTCTCAGAAGGTGGTTAAACCTTCCCTTGGATTGTTTGAAAAGATTTCAGTACATAATGCCTGATAAGGGTTCCTTTTTCAAATTAGACTTCAGTCAAAAATGTTGTTTTGATATTATTTCTTAATAGGGAAGTTAAAGAGAATGGGGGTGTAGAAGTGGGCTCAAAATGTTTCTACTGTTCATCCTTTGTTCAAATGTTTTATTATTAAAGTATTGAATAGTTTTCAAAAGCAGAGTATTAATCCATTTCACATTTATTTCAGGGATCTTAACAAGCTTTGCAGATGTTAGCTCATTAACCTTTGAAACTTCTTTCACCTTTACAATTGCTTGTAAGGAAGGAAAATCATAACTGTGGTTTTCCCTCTTTTACTAATGTGGCAATTGATGCAAAGCACATCAAAAGAGTGTTGAGGGAAGAGACAGGAAACAACCAAAGTTTCTTGATTTTGCTGATTTGCTTAATTGGCCATGACTAGGATTCTTTGACCTTTTCTTTCTAGTAAGTTGGCATCGTGTGTGTGTGTGTGTGTGTGTGTGTGTGTGTGTGTGTGTGTGTGTGTGTGTGTGTGTGTGTGAGAGAGAGAGAGAGAGAGAGAGAGAGAGAGAGAGAGAGAGAGAGAGAGAGAGAGAGAGAATATTTTTCTTCTAGATCCCTCTCTTGCACAGATATGATGCACGATGCACTTTCATCTGTTTCTAAAGGCCAAACAGCATTGGCCCTATATAAAACTATATTTTGAAGTTTATCTTTGTAGCCTTCAAGCATCCCTTTTCAGAACCTTTAATACTTCATCAGATTTCCAGTCCCACCCCTTTGGAGTTCCATTCTTAAAGGGGCTTAGTTTGATTAACTGTCATTTATAAGAGTTATCCCTTTTAGATGTATTTGCACCTTTATAGGATTATTTTAAGTCTAAAAACTAAACTAAACTAAAATCAAACCCCAAAGAAATACATTTTAGTAGCAGAAAATTCAAGCATACTTTTGGATATTTAGGAGATATTTTGGACTACAGTTCTGTTATAACTGTCCTCAAATAGCAGAATGACCCTTGTTTCATAGTAATAATAATAATGGCATTTATGTAATTTAGTATTACATTAGTATTATATATTACTTATAATTCAGCATTATATTATATTAATTAGCTAGCATTCATATAATGCTTATTATATGCCAGGCACTGTACTAAACATTTTACTTAGCACTCTTATCTCATGTTATCTTTACCAAAACACAGAGAGGTAGGTATTGTTAGTATTCTCCCTTTACAGTTTAGGAAACTGCAGCAAACTTAACCAAGATCATACATTTAGCGAGTGTCTGAGGCTACATTTGAACTCAGATCATCTTGACTCTAGGCTGAGTGCTTTATCCACTATCCAATGTAACAAATAGCTACCTTATACCATACCATACCATACCATACCATACAATACCATACCATACCATACCATAGAAACTGAAGTTTTAGGACATTTCATTGTATTCTTCAAACCAGACTTTGCTGCTTCTAGAATTCATGCATACAGTTTGGAGTACTTCATGATTGTGGTCACTTTGGTCTCATTTTCAAGGTCAAAGTCAAATTGTTGGCCCTTGCACTAGAGTATCTATAGTGTAGTAATCAGAGTACTCTAGAGTTTCACTGGATGAAATCTGATATTATTTAATATTACTGGAGGGGAAAACAGGAATTGAATTCCTTTCTTTTTTTTTTTTTTAATGATATGCTTTTCTCCCCAATTACATGTAAAAACAATGTTTAATATTCATTAAAATTTTTTTTGAGTTCCAAATTTTTTCTCTCTCTCCTCTACCCTCTTCCCCTTACCACTCCTTGAAATGGTAAGCAATTCAACAAAGATTTTACCTGTTCAATCACCTAAAACATTTTTCCATACTAGTCATTTTGTTGAAAAGATCTCAAACAAAAAAATGAAGAAAGCGAAATATAGCTTGTTTCAGTCTGCATTCACATTCCATCTGTTCTTTCTCTGGAGGCAGGTGATATTTTTCATCATGAGTCTTTGGTATTGTCTTGGATCACTGTATTGCTGAGAACTTCTAGGTCATTCACAGATGTCCTTGTATAACTCACCTTCAGTTTTGTCTAAATGGTAACCTCAACCTTGCAGTTCCCCCACCTTCAATATTTCCTCTTTCATAATTATAAAAATATTTGGTCATCTCTCTTTATTCCCTACCCTTGAACAGGTAATGTCTACCCATTGTGATAAACCCTTTAACTGCTTGGCAAATCTTCCCCAGAAGTTTCCATTTTCTCCCTTGAATGACTTCCCTTTTTCTATCCCTCCTTCTCCTGTGAAAAGTATTCCTTATTTATAGTAAGAAAGAATGCTGAGAGTCTGTAAGTTCTAAGAAGTCCTGAAAAGTTATGAAAATGAAAATTGTACCCTATGCATTTGAAGCTGCTCTCAGAAATTTCTTTAATACACTTTCTTTGCTTTCATTTTCGCTTCTTTTCTTTGACTCAGTTGTAGGAACCAGGCTGATGAGTGTGCCTCTCCCAAGAGAGGCACTCCTCATGGTAGAGAACATTTTCTGATAATCTCATGTATGTGGTTAGTTCTTCTAGAGTAGTTGATCAACTATACCTTTTTTTTCTGTGACTCTGGTCCAAGTTTTCCTGTCATTCTTCCACAAGTAGATCCCCCAATGTGCTAGAGACCTCCCTTGGCTCTGTCTCTTCTGACCCGAATACTAGTGGAATACTAGAATGTCTATTGCTTACCTTTCATGCTTTCCATCAAAGTTGCTTACTTCCTTGTCCAATTCTAGATCAATCGATCAGTACACATTTACTAATTTCCAATTATGTGGCAGGCACTGTGCTAGGTGCTAGGTATAAAATGACAAAAATGAAATATTCTCTGCCCTCAAGGACCTTATATTCTGTCAGGGCAGAAAACGCATATATATAAGGCATATAAAGTATAACTCTACACCTTAGGTATATTATTTTAGCTACTTCGTGGAGTTAGATTGGAAGGAAGAAAGTTTGAGTTTAAGATATTAATTAGGAGGCTATTACAATAGTCCCATTGAGATGTGTTGGAGACCTTAAACTTGCAGGTATATGAGAGATCAATATTGTAGAAATGAAAATGACAAAATTTGGCATCTGATAGGATGAAATGAGACAGAGTGAAGATATCATTAATTTGTTATCCCAAGAGTACCCTAGACAATAACAAAAATTTGGAAGAAGGGTGGAAAGAGTTCTGTTTTTAGACAGAACTTTGAATTTGAGATTACTATGGGCTATCCATTTTGAAACGTCCAAAAAAATCAGTTGGTGAGGAGGGACTGAAACTCAAAACAGATTCTAGAACTGGATGTTCATATCTGGAAGTCATTTGCATATTGAATCATTGCACTGATCATTGAACTCTTGGGAGCCAGTGAGGTTACCAAATGAGAGACTGGAGAGACAAAAGAGGAGAGAGTACCCTAGGAAAGCCTTATGTATTTAGAAGCTGCAGCTAATATTCTGTAGCTTCTTTATGCTGACCATACATCTCTCTAGTGCCCTGTGAATGACCTACAATTTTAATTCTTAAGAGAATATAGTATTTTCTGATTCATAGCCACATACCAATAAACTTTGAAATAATATCACTGTTGAAAAGAAGCCTTCAGTGGGAAGCATGAGGTTATAAAAAGTGCTGTGCAATTTCTCCAAAACAATATCATCTACTTTAGTTATATTAGCTCCATCTAACCATAATTTTGTGAGTTAAAGTAGTATTATTAAAGAATCACATTTGCATTTAGGTACATTCCCAATATTGCTTATAACATCTATTGGAAAGTTAAATATATTTATGCATGTATAATCTCAATCTAATTTTGGTAGCAAACTTTAGAATTAGTAAATCAAGAATAAATTTTAAGAAAATTTAAATTTAGTGTCAGTCAAAAAATAATAGACTGGTAGATCATGTGAAGGTCTAAACTTCTTTTCTAACTCCCACTAAAAAGAGGAGCATGATTTTTGTCTCTTCTTCTTCTCTTCCCAGAAAGAATAAGAAGTTCTGTAATGTTCATCCTCTTGATAGACTATTTACCTAACATACCCCAATAACAAATGAAAGGAAACCACCATTGGAAAGGAAACCATCATTTAGTATTTTCTGCAAGTTCGGTTAACAGTTTAGAGCAGCTCTTTCACTGACAACATTACATAAAGATATGATCTCAATGCTACCTGCCATCTTAACAATATATATCTTTTATGTATATAATTATTTTTATGTTGTCTTCCTCATTAGAATATGTCCTTGAGAAGCTCACAATGTATAGTTTTTTTCCTAATTGTATTACCACTTTGAGATGTCTTAAAGTTGATCTGTTCTCTCTCTCTTTGCAGTGAAATTCTTCATTCTTGCATTTTCTTTCTAGAAGCACTATTCCCTTTTTCTTTTTGCTGATGCCTACAAGCTTGAGCTGTCAACTAAGGTAATTCAGTGGGCTACTTTAGTTGCTGAAGGCTACAGTTCTGTGGGTCTGTGCAATGCAGTGCCTGTCTCCTTCCCCTTCATGTAGGGAGCTAATGTAATGCAATCACATTTCATTAAATTAATGAGTGAGGTGACCAGATACCTCTCTCTCCATAAGATATCTTCTGAAAAGAGGCACAATCTTCTGAAAGTGTAAGGAAAGCATCACCCCATGGAGGCACAGGGCAGTGCAAGTTAGTTTTTCCCATGGCATGGGTTTCAGACAAAACCCCCAAAGCCTTTGAATGTGAGTCAAAAATAGAACCCTAGGCTTAGTTTTCTCTCATTAGTGCATAATAATCTTTCATCCTTCATAAAGTACCTCTGTTTTATTTTGCCTAAAATAATCTGGCCCAATTTTCATCTTCCTTTGCCTTTGGACTTGACTCTGAGCTTCCACAAAAATCAAAAAGGGCTCCATGCAAAGAATGCTTATTTCAGGGCACCCTGGAGGATAAAAACTGAGCCCAGAAACTTAGTTGTAGGATGACAATTATATCAGTTTCTTCTGGTTCATGGAGCACTATTTAAGAGCTTATTCCTCTGAAGAATCTTGGGGCTTTGTTCTAAAATGAGAGTTGGCTTTTCAAAAAACATTGTCTATTGAATTTATGTATGAAGTATAGTTTTTTTTTGAGGAGATTGGTTATAATTCTTTAACCATGTGAGTTAGCTTTTGATCCTCAGCAAATGAATGGAGTAAGTAGCCAAGAAGAGATAACTATTTATTAGGAAGTTTTCATTCAGCCTGCATAGTGGATGATAGAGTGCTAGAGCTAGAGTTAGGAAAGCCAAGGTTTGAATTATGCCTCAAGTATTTATTAAATGTCAAAACAACTTTTTGCAAAGTTGTAATTTCACTTTCCCATGATAGGATTTATCCATGGCCTCTGAGTACTTTTTGCTAAATTTCATATTATTAATATAAAAAAAATACCCTTTATCTTTCATCTTGGAATTGATACTAAGTTTTGGTTCCAAGGCAGAAGAGTGGTAGGGCTAGGCAATTGGAGTTAGGTGACTTTCCCAGGGTCATACAACTGAGAAATGTCTGAGGACTGATTTGAACCCAAGACCTTCCATCTCTAGGCCTGGCTCTCAATCAATGGAGCCACCTAACTGCCCCTCCATATTCTATTTCTATGAAGCTAAGTTGATATTAATATATTTGATAATATTTTATGTTAATGATATCATATATAAAATGTAATATTGTTTCATACTAATTACTCCACTTCAATTAGGACAGGAAGGTTAAGACCTTTGCAATTTTTGAATATACACACATATACATACACATACATTTACATGAATATATGGATTCATGCCCATGTCCTATGGTAATTGAAGTAAGATAATTACTGCTTTATTTTATCTATGCCTATTCTAATGGTCAGCACCATCCACCCACAACCTAATAAACACTAAATGTGCAAATGTTTTGCTTATGGTCACATTTTATCCTGCAAATTAAAAACAAACAAACAACTTTTTTGTTTGTGTGTTTTCATCACTATCCTGCAGTTAAGGATGTAAATTCACAGGAGGTAGGGACTTTATTCGGCTTGCTTTGTTCAACAGCCAGCATGAGGCTGAGCAAGTGCTTACAGCCAAGGCTTTTTCCCCAGTTTGTTAAGTTCCCACCTATTGTCCATTCCCGTCTCCTACTCACCCTTCTGAACCCAGATAAATATTTAATTTAACCCCCAGTTTTTCCCCTCATAAGAGTGCTAAGGTATGTTGGAATTTCAGCTTTAGTAACTTAAAGCTATATTAGGACTTTTGGGGACATCTCATGTAATCAAATGTCCATTTGTTAAGTAACTTTAATAAGCAAGATGCTAGGGGCCAGGAGCTAGGGTTACACAAATAAGAATAAAAAAATGCTTTCTCTCAGGGAACTTTCTATTCTACTTAAGGGATACAGCATGCACACAGATAAGTAAATTAAAAAGTGTATATAAAAAGTACTGAATAAGATGATGCGATGTCAAGATGTACACAGCACTAAGGCAGAGATGCAGGAAGAACTGCTATATGAGGTGGTATTTGAGCTAGGTTTATTAAGCACTTACTACATGCTGAGGCACTGTGCTAAGCACTAGAGACAGCAAGAGAACATTGAGACAGTCCTTGCTCTAAAATAAGCCATGTTCTAATTAGGGAAGACAACACATAAAAAGGTTTCAAGACAAATAAAAAGGCCAGATGATCCTTATGGCTTGGCAGGCAACAGAGGTGAATGAGTCCCTTGGGTTGTGGGGAGAAATGGCCTGACAGATGGTCTCAAACAAGGCTTGGAGTGGAGAGTGGTTCTCTGGGTTACTTCTGGTAGAGGCATGGATGTGGATGCTCAGATTCAGTCAAGACTGGACATCCGTTGCCTGGTGGGGACTGGGACGTGGGATTTGAGGAGAAGACAAGAAAGGCCCTTAGCTCCCAGTAATCGATATTGAGGTTTATCTACTTTCAGACTGTATGTTGACAGAGAGAAGCTGAGGATTCTGAGAGGCAGTGGTGAGGAGGAATATCAGTGTAGGAATGTGAAGTACAGACTTTGCAGAGATATAGAAATGATCACTAAACAGGAATGTCAGGTGAAGGGAATAGCTCAAAGGTTAGTTGAATTGTAATGGAGAATGCACGAAGGGGACGATTATTATAAATAAGATTGAAAGAGTAAATGGGAGCCAGCTTATGCTTTAAATGCCCGGTGGAGAATTTTGCATTTTGATTGGGTGGAAGTAGAGAGCCACTGATATCCTAATAGGAGAGTGTCACCATCAGGTATGCAGTTTAGAAATATAAATTTGGCAGCACTGTGGAAGATGGATAGAAGGAAGTAAGGAGGCCAATGTAAAAGCTTTTGAGAAGCCATGGGGATGATCCTTAAGACCTTCATTTGAGTGGGGAGAAAGACATAGATACAAGAAATGATATGGAGGTAGTATCAGTAAGACTTAGTTGTGGGGCAGGGGGTGAAAGAGAAGGCTAGTAAAGGATAACTATGGAGTTTTGAAACTGGTAACTGGTAGCTGCCCTCAGCTGAAATAGGGAAGATTGAAAGAGAAAAACATTTTTTGATGATGATGATGATGATGATGATGATGATGATGATGATGATGACGATGACGATGACATAGTATCCAAAAAGATTATGATAGCCTAGAGATTTGGACCCAATTGAATCAGATGAAGATTATGAAGGGCTTTAAGAGCCAGACAGAGAATAATAGGGAGGTCCTGGAATTAATTGGATGAGGGTGAAGAGTGATAGATTCAGACCTCTGCTTTAGGAAGATCACTATGATAGTCTATTGGAGAATGGATTGAATTGGGGAGAGACTTGAGACAGTGAGACCAACCAGAAAGTTATGGAATTAGTCCAGGCACAAGGTGATGGAGGTAGTGGTAGTGTCAGAGAAAAAAGGGGGTATATATGAGAGATGATGTGAAGGCACAAGGGGCAGGATGTAACAAATTGAATATAGGAGGAGGGGGGAAGAGAATGAGGAATATAATATGATATGTAAGTTTTTAACTTGTTCCATTACAAGCATGGCAATAGGAAAGTTAGGAAGAAATGAGGGCTTGAGGTGGGAGAACGAGTTCAATTTCGAATGTACTAAGTTTAAGATATCACCAAGGCATCTAATTTGATATAGCCAATTAATAGTTGTCTGCTAGAATGGGAGAATATACTTCCTTTTGCAGGGGAGGGACCAAGGAGAGATACAAAGATGACTTTGTCAGGAAAAACGATTCAAGTGCTACTTTTGATACAAACTGACTTTGGGATTCTATGCAAGACATACATATAATCTTTTGATTCCACAAACAAGGCTACAGTTGCCAATTTGGATGGGCAGAGAGATTTTCCTCACTACGGAGCTACCTACACAAATTAAATTATAGATCTAGACAATAAAAGGCAAAAAAATCTTACCTTCTCCCAAACCTCCCAATATTTGCCATTTTTATCATGGCCAAAATACTTAAATATTTGTTTAGAGTAGGGCCTTTGCCTCTTGTTTTTATATACTGCCTTTTTCAGCTTAATCTTTGGGTACTCTGAGATGGAAGAGTGAATAGAGTATTAGATTTGGAATTAGAAAGACTTGAATTTGGGGGCAGCTGCGTAGCTCAGTGGAGTGAGAGTCAGGCCTAGAGACAGAAGGTCCTGGGTTCAAACCCGGCCTCAGCCACTTCCCAGCTGTGTGACCCTGGGCAAGTCACTTGACCCCCATTGCCCACCCTTACCAATCTTCCACCTATGAGACAATACACCGAAGTACAAGGGTTAAAAAAAAAAAAGCTTAAAAAAAAAAAAAGAAAGACTTGAATTTGAATCTCTCTTTGGATCATCAAATCACCTTGCCACATGGTACAAGCTAGCTCTTTATTTCCTGGGCAAATCACTTAGCCTCTCAGCCTCAGTTCCCTCAGCTATAAAATGCAGATAATCCTATTCCTCCCCACAGATATTGTGAGGATCAAATGAGAAAATGTGTTAGAGTACTTTAAAAACCTTAGACTGCTGTATACATGTGACTTTTATTACTTGCACTTCTGGCCACAAAAATGGGAATAATATCTTTTTGGGAGAAGCAGAAAAAATTATAGCCTTAAAAGCGGAATGAGGGGGATAAGGGTAGGTAACATCAGAGAAGGAAGAGCGTCCAGATGAGTACTGAATAAAAAACAAACAACCCCCCCCCC
>NC_058134.1:61671954-61856523 GCF_016433145.1 Gracilinanus agilis | reverse complement strand
ATGTTTGAACCCTTCCCTTCCCCCTTCCCCCCCTCCCCCCCCACCCAGAGTGGCTATGGAAAAAGCATTGATATTCTACCTTTTGGAAATGGTTCAAGGTTTAATGATTCCTCATAACTGTTGCTTTGTAGGACTGATTGATGCCTGGAAGGTGTGATAATTTGAGTCAGATGCTGCTATGGAAGCAGAAATTACCTTGATTGGCTTTTAAAAGAGGGTGATACAAGAAAATAGGCAAGGGGAGAGAGGAAAATTATCTCTAACCTTGAAATGTCTTTGTTTTGTGTTCCACATAAAATGAATATAGATAAAAATAGGGAATGCTCTAAGTAAAATTTAAAATATAAAGTGATTTGGCTCATTAAACATTCTTTTTCTATAGGGCTGAAACATCTTTGGGTGCCTTTCTTTTTATGAGTTAATGGTATTTTACGTTTTGGGGGAGACTTTATAAACAGAAAATTTTTGAGAAGATGGTGTTATGGTTAGTCCATATGTATAGCTTCAGTTTGAATGAAAATAAAAAATGTGAACCAGATAATTGAATAGTAAAAACTGAAAAAAAAATAGTTGAAAATCTGTTGCTCATGATAAGAATGTCTTGGAAGAAGTTATCTGAACATATACACGTATTTATTCATATATGAGTCTGCTGCTTATTAGTTGTACTCTATTTTTCAAACTCAAGGAATAATAGAAACTGTACGTGTGATCTATGGTGTTTTCCTATGCATTTTTCTTTGTACTGCCTCAGGTTTGTCTACATAATACAATGCAGTGAAGAATTGAAACAATTTCCTTGATAATTGGGGCCATATGCTATAGATTTATGTATGAAATGGCCATGTAATTGAGACAATATTGTGGCATTAGTTATCTGGATATCTGTTCAAAATTTCCATTCCAATGTGTACAAGTGTAAACACTATCACAATACCTTCAACATCCTTGTAGTTTTCCCATCTGACTTTCCTCTCTTTGTGAAGCGTTTCAAGATGAGGAGTTCTTGACATGGTGTCCATGAATTTGTTAAAAATAGTTTGATGACTTTGCTTCAGTATAATTGATAATCTTGGTGTACTATATTATTTCTATTATACATTTAGAGACATTATCTGGGCAAGGTCCACAGATTTCATTAGACAGCCAAAGAGATTTATCATACAGAAAAAGAGGAAGAACCCTTGTAGATGATACCAGTCATTATTATAAAATCCTTGGGATCAGTCACCAGAAAATTCTTACAGTGATGTTCCATCCTTATGGAGCTGGTTTGTCAAAAGCCGCCCCACTGGAATACAAGCTGTGAGCACTTTCTACCAACCTGTAAAGGCTTTGGGTATTGCCCTTTTGATTGGCTTGTTTTGATCTCAGAACTAGCCTAGCCAAAGATAGTAAGACTAAGTATCTTGCTTTAACATTACATCATGAATTATTTGATGAAAATAAATAAAAAAGATTAAAAAATAGTCTCTAATCATTCAGTTGGAGTCTGAAATAGTACAGTGAACACTGTCATGTAGTGGAAGGGACAAATCTTAGTTATTTCAGAGAATTAATTATCAGATTTTAGTGACTCATGACATATAAGCAGAACAAAGGAGGGGTCATGAATAATGAAAGAGTGGCTCTCTGAGTTGGTTAAATACTTGACTAGGTCTACCAGAAGCCTAAAAGATTTTAGAAAACTCTGGATGTTGATGTCAGAAATGGCCCTGATAGGAAAGCAAAATCTAATGCTCATCCCCTACATACCATGGTTTTAGGCAGATTCTTTTCATCATTTATCCTTTGCCATCCAATTACAACATTTCCCCCTAGCCAATAATAAGGTTCAATGTTGAGAGCACTGTACCAGGTGAATGGGAGTGATCATGATGTCAAGTTTAAGTAAGACTAACTTAATAATGATGGACTGCCAGTGTGCTCTCAAGGAACAGCAGGAGGACAAAACACAGTAACTACATCACATGATAAAATGTTAAATGCATTAGTTATTTAACAGAAATACCATGTGAGGTCCAAGAAGGGCAAGTCAACCAATTAGGAAGAATCAGGGAAGGCTTTAAGGAAGTTCTTTAAAGTCTAAGTAGGAATTCAATAGGGAAAGAGAAGGCATTCCATTAATAGGGAACAGCATGGGTGCAAGGTATGTTGAGGAGACCCAGAATTGTCCACTTGGTCAGAGCACAGAATATGTGAAATAAAAAAATGTGAAATAATTGCCAGGTTATTATGGAGATTCTTGAATATGAGGCGGAAGATTCTGAATTTTATTCAGTAGGCAATGAAGAATCATTGCCTGTGCGTATATACACACACATACATACATGCATATATATATATTTTTTTTTTCTTTTAAACCCTTACCTTCTATCTTAGAATCAATACTGTGTATTGGTTTCAAAGCAGAAGGGTGGCAAGAGCTAGGCAATGAAGGTTAAGTGACTTGTCCAGCTGTCACACAGCTAGGAAGTATCTGAGGCCAAATTCAAGCCCAGGACCTCCTGTTTCTATGTCTGGTTCTCAGTCCACTAAGCCATCTAGCTGTCCCAATCTTGTATATTTTTAAGCAGAGAAGTGATATAATATAAAGATGCTTCAGAAAAATTAATCTGGCACTTGTAGGAAGTACAGACTGGAGTTGGGAGAGGGGAGGAAGAATGAATGTAGGAAGAATTGAACTTTGAAAGAGGCCAATTACAAGGAAACAAGAATAGTAGGAGTAGAAATTGAGGTGAAGGGATTGAAGTTTGAGGAAAGTTGTGGAGGTAAAATGGTTTGCAGTTGGCAGCTGACTGGATATAAAAGGAAGAAAGCCAATCTCAAAATTACCACAAATATACACTTTAGATGGATGTTGTAAAATCGAAAGAGGAAATGTTTTAGAGGAAAAGAGCTACAGAAATCAGTTTTAGAGAATATTGAATTTGAGGTGCTGATGGCACAAATAGTTTTCAGGATCTTATGTGAGTTAGGGAAATAGCTATAAGGCATAGCATGGTATGGAAAGAATATTGAGCTTAGAGTCATGAAGATCTGGATTCAAATACTTCCTAAAAAATGTGAGAGCTTTGTGACTATGGCACTTCACCTCTGAGACCTATTGCCCTGCCTGTGAAATGGGGTTGATAAAACTTCTGGGACTTACAATTCAGAATTGTTACAAGGATCAGGTGAAAGACTTTTGTATACTTTAAAATGTCAGATTTGATGAGCTATTGTATACCATTTATATGCCAAAATGGGCCATTTCCCTCCTATTTCATACCTTCATAGTAGTGTCATGGTAATGAAATTTCTAAGGGAGAGAATAGAGGAAAAGGTTTTGGGCATCTCCTCAGGAGTACTGATATTAATGGGACAAGATAAGGGTCAGAGGAAGCCGAGAAACAAAAGTAGTTGATAAGAACCTGGAAGAGAACCAGAATAGTTTATCTCTGAAGCCAAGAAAGGAGAAATATTTCCAGTAGTTGGAAGTCTCCAACTCCATCAAAATCTATAAAGAGTTCATGGAGAATGAAGATTGAATAGAAAGTAGAGAGCAATCTTAGGAGAGTATGAAAGGGACAGGTTAGCCAGGGTAATGACAAAAAAGGTGTGTTTCAATTCTTTTTTTTCAAATGTACAAAAAAGAATGTAACAAAGTTTAGGGGACAGCAAAACAAGGAAGACTGTTCAAATGTAATAAGTAGAGTTAATTAGATACTTAAAAAAGTAAATAGTGTGAAGTAGAGAGTCATACTCTCATATGGAATTATTTTTTATGTTTTCTACTGTATGTATACTCTTTTTTGGTATTTAAGCTTAGAATAAAAATAAACAATAAAGAAAATGGGTAAGCAATTAGATGAAGGCATTGACAATAGCCACTAGTTATTTCAATCAATTTTCCATATGACAAATTATTGATGTGTTTTTGTTTTCATTATGTAGGAACTGCTTTTCAGTACCAAAAGGCTCTTTCCCAGTTACCATTTTTAAAGACCCTCTTTCCATCTTAGAATCAATTCTACGTATGAGTTTGAAGACAGAACAATGGTAAGGGCAAGGCAATAGGAGTTAAGTGACTTGCCCAGGGTCACACAGCTAGGAAGTGTCTGAGACAAGATTGGAACCCAGGACGTCCCACCTGTTCAGGCCTGGCTCTCTTTCCACTGGGCCACTTAACCATTTGTTTTTAATCTTGTAGAAATAATCTTTACTTTTCAACTTGGATATGATTTTTTATGTGCTTTGAGGGTCAACATGTAAATCAGAAAAATGTAGGGGGAAAATATCTCACAGTCCATTTGGGTTAGGTTTGCTTATGGATATGGCTTTGTATACCAAATTGTCACCTTTGGCACAGGGTAACAAATTCGACAGAAATTTTGTGTTGGAAAGGAGAAAAATACATGGTTAGCTATGACCAAGATCTGATTTTTAATGAGTTTTTAACATATTAAAAACATGAGGTCCTACTAGTATAGTTATATATTATGTTAAGCTCTTCATCTCCCCAGTTTTTTAAATAAAAATTTGACCAGTAATGGGGCTCCTTAATTACCAACTTTCACATTCACTAGGGAATATACTGGCAATAAAGTAGTTGCTAGAGGCACTACAAATCTTGTTTGTATGTCATTTAGATTTTATGTCCCAAAGTGCCAGTATTGTCTCTAGACTATATTTAGGAATTTTATTGGTGCCTTTTGTTTTTACGTCACACTCATTAGTCAGTCTGAATATATACCCTTCTCCTACTCTGTGCCGAATGAGTCTATCCTTATAACCAAGAAAACCAGCTTTGCAAAACCAAATCACCACAGTGAGGACATTTGAGAATGTATGCAAGTGTGCCTTATTTCTGGGAGCCTTCCAAAAGGAGGGAATTGTTTCCTCACTGTTTCTCCTTGGATGAGATTGGTCACTTTATCCCTCAGTATGTTGTTTCATTTTAGCATCTTTTGGTCTATACTTTTTACATTGTGTGTATTCTTTCTCCTGGTTCCCATTAATTCACTGCTTTGGCTTATACTAAGACTTCTTGTGTTTCTCTGAATTTTTTATATTCACCTTTGCTTATGGTACAAAAACAAAACACACATTTGCCATAACTTGTCAATCAATGGGTACTTACTTTATTTCTATTTTATTTTTGCTACTATAGATGAACAGTTATAAATATTTTGTATATATGGGGCCTTACTATTATTTATTCTATTGGAAATATATAGTATAGTGTTTTGATTTCTATCTAATAAAGAATATGAGGCCATTTCTCTGGGAATAACATTGTTTATTAATAGATGCATGCATTTGCTAACTAAGAATGGCTCTTTCTCCAGTCTCCTAAATGAAAAGAGCAATAGTGAGTCCTGCCTCTTGCTTATAAAGTTATTTCCTCTTTCTGATTGGTCTGGTAACTCAACCTTAGGAATTCTGACAGTTCCTAATTGGTGGATATTTCAAAAGAGGAGGTAGGCTTAGGGTCCTCCCTCATCCCTTATGACCTCATCACAAGAGGGTTAGATCTTTGCTAAGACCAAGAAGCCAGCACATTCTGTCACATGGCTTTACCATTGTGCTTTAAGTGAATTCAAAGTGGCTGTTCAGCCTATTCTTAATCTTTCAAATGGGTCAGAGTTCACCTTGGCTGGTCAGCCCTGCTCTTAATCTTCTAATTAAAAGAACAAAGGATCCAAACCAGTTTCATAGCCTGGGGGAAAAACTGGAAGTTTGGAGTTTTTCACCCAGTTTCAGCTTGATTTTGGGAAGCTAACGGGAAAATTATTTCACAAAAATACCACAATTCAATATTAATTTTCAACAATAGCCACTAATGGGGTCACTGGATTATAGTTTTTTAAGAAAAATATCAACTTTTGTGACTTTTTGTGAATAATTTCAAATAATGGAGCTCTTATCAACTGCCTAGCACATAGTAGGTACTTATTAAAATGCTAACAAGTATTTTAGAATTGATTCTGAATCACGGCTTTTAAGTATATTATTATGTCTCTTTTGTAAGACCTGGATCAACACAAATTATTTTGGTATTTTATTATCTTTGCCAGTTTTCTTGATACTACAAAATGCTTTAAGGCGTTTTGGTTTGTATTTATTTTATTAGTAGTGATTTGGAGGAATATTTAATATAGCTATGATGGTTTGCATTTAAAAATTGTTTACTCAAATCCTTTATATCATGGAATGATTTTAAAAAAATTTGTTAATTCACTATATATCTTGATATCAGACTATGATTAATGGTATTTAATATAAAGATTCTCCCCCCAAACCCATGAAAACTTTTCTATTTTATTTTAACTACCTTGTTGCTTATGGAAAAGCTTTAAAATTTTATTGAATCAAAATTACTAATTTTCTCACCCATCTCTTTCATCCCTTGTTTAGTTCAACATTTCCCCCCTAGAAAAAGGTGTCTATTTCCATTCTCATTTTTAAAATGCTGTGGTCTTTTGTATTTTTAAGTTAGTTATGTTTCTATTTGGAACTTACTGGAGTATATGATATAAGATTTTGGCCCCAATGTATTTTCTGTTCAACTGCATCCCTGTTTTTTCAGCAGTTATGGTTGAATGGTCTATTTGTCATGAATAGTTATTGGGTTTAGGAAACAAAGTGCTGCTCAGCTGATTATAAAAAAATAAACCCTTACCTTCCATTTTAGAATCAACACTAGGTATCAATTCTAAGGCAGAAGAGATTCAAGGGCTAGGTAATTGGGGTTAAATGACCTGCCAAGGGTCACACAGCTAGGAAGAGTCTGAGGCCAAATTTGAATTCAGGACCTCCTGTCTAGATATCTACTTAGTCCTCTAGTTGCCTCTTAATATTGTCTTTTTTTTTTT
This sequence comes from Gracilinanus agilis, assembly GCF_016433145.1. Classification (NCBI taxonomy): domain Eukaryota; kingdom Metazoa; phylum Chordata; class Mammalia; order Didelphimorphia; family Didelphidae; genus Gracilinanus; species Gracilinanus agilis. The sequence continues at coordinate 61,849,666 of NC_058134.1, read as the reverse complement.
TTCCAAGGCAAATGGGGTTAAGTGGCTTTCCCAGGTTGGATAGCTAGGAAGTACCTGAAATCAGATTTGAAGCCAGGCCCTGCTTACTCCAGGCCTTGCTCTTTATGCATTATGCCTCCCAGCTGTCCTTCAGTTGTTTTTTATTTATCTAGCCAGTTTTTTTTTGTGTTTCTTTTTTTACCTTGATTGATATTAATATTTTTGAAGAGTCATACCTTGTCATCATTTCTTAGGAATTGTATATGAATTGTCAGATATGTATGAGACATCTTTTTAGAAGATAGCCTTTTAGTCATCATTTTGTTGTTTCAAAACAAATGTTTTTAATTCAATTATATTTCGTAGTACTCTCCAATAAATTTCCCAATGGTATAAATGAACACAATGATGAGGCCGACTAATCACTTTGATCTTAACTGTAAGCATCCAGATGGGAGTTAAGTTCTTCCTTGGAGTTCAGTAAGGTTTCTAGTCCTTCTGAACATGGATCTGTACTTCCTAATCAGTACACAGATATTTCTCCTTCTTCCCTCCCAGCCCCCTTTCTGTCTCTCTTCCTTTTCCTTCTCACTTTTCTTCTTCTTCCCTTTCTTTTCTTTTATCTTTCCCCTTCTCTTTTCCTCTTCCTCTTCCTCTTCCTCTTCCTCTTCCTCTTCCTCTTCCTCTTCCTCTTCCTCTTCCTCTTCCTCTTCCTCTTCCTCTTCCTCTTCCTCTTCCTCTTCCTCTTCCTCTTCCTCTTCCTCTTCTTCTTCTTCTTCTTCTTCTTCTTCTTCTTCTTCTTCTTCTTCTTCTTCTTCTTCTCTCTCTGTCTCTCTCTCTCTCTCTCATATTTTTCCTTCCTTTTCCACTTTCCCTCTTTTGCCCCTTCTACCACTTGCCATTCTCCAGAGAAAGTCCATTTGATTGACTCTCCTGTGAGCATCTCACAAACTTTAAAACCATATCTATATTTACATGGATATATCTGTTGTTATTATTAACAAATGATCATAGGAAGATCTTTTAACTCAACCTTTCTGTCAATTATATTTCAATAAAGATGCAGTATGTTGTGTGTGAGGGATAGAAAAGTGCAATGAATCTAGCAAAGTAGGCTGATAAAGCTAAGAGTTTATTATGAACCAGGTGTTGTGCTATTGTTAGAGCCAGATTTTGAGTATTTAAATGACAAAGAGGAGTTTGTATCTTATCTCTAGGCAATGGGGAGCTACTAAAGTTTCCTTTATTTAAACTAAATTTTATTTTAAAACAAGGCATTTATTTTTTCTCCCTTTTGTCTTGCCCTACAAAAGGGGTAAAATACTATTATAATAATTATTCATAGTAAAAAATTTCCATACTGGCCACTTCTCTGTAAGGGAGTGGGTGACATTCTTTTTCATAAGTTATGAATCATGGAATCATGATTATTCGTCACATTGATCAGAGTTCTTAAGTCTTTCAAAATTGTTCATTTTTATATTGATATTATAGTATAAATTGTCTTAGTCATGCTTATTCATCATGTCTCAATTCATATATAGCTTCCTATATATAGTTTCTCTGAAACTATCTTCTTTTATTTTTTAGAGTTCAATAGCATTACATTATATCCATATAGTACAATTTGTTTGTGTACTTCCCAACTGATGAGGACCCACTTAGTTTCTAGTTCTTTGCCACAACAAACAGAACTGCTATAAATATTTTTGTACATATCAGAACTTTTCCTCTTTATTTGATGTTACTAGTCACATAGGTCTAATAGTAGTATTGTTGAATATTACACATACAGTTTAGTAGCTTTTTGGGCATAGTTCCAAAATACATTCTGGATGGCTGTGCCAATTCACATTTCTTCCAATGTTGCATTAATGTGCCTGTTTTCCCGCAGCCTCTCCAGTATTTGTAATTTTCCTTTGACTGAAAGGAACACATTTTGGAGGAATTATAGGGAAATAGGCACATTGATGCACTGAAGTTTCCTGAATTGGTGGGTGACATAGACTTGTGTTGGAGATATATTAATTTGGCAGCTGCAGCAACTTCCTATTGTTTCTAGAAAAAATATATGTCTCTATTTTGGGCATTAAAAACTCATTACAATCTGGCTATACTAAATCCATTCATATTCAATGTGTGTTTCAAGGTCTAATACAAATCTCTATATCCTTTTAAAATTATTAATATTTTAAAATTTCCATGTTTTTACAGATTATATATGTAAATTTTAAAGCTACATAGAATATGGGTTATCCTTCTTGGTATTTCCCAATAGCACCTAACAACATCATGGTTTAGTAAATTTCTTTTGATTTATTAAGCCGTTTAATTGGGAAGTATTAGGGATTTAAGACATGGTTTCACTGGGCAACAGAGCTGTTGTTTTCACTGCTTTGAAACAGAAGTCACAAGATTTTTATGTAACAGCCCAGAAAGTATATTCACTTTGCAGAGGGGTGGGGGGATAAAGAGGGGAGGGAAGAAGGAGGGCCAGAGAGAAGGGAGAGGGAGGGAGGAGAAGCTTTATGGCTATTTGAATTTTGCCTCACAGCAACCTGACAAGTTATATTTTCCATCCTGATGAGGCAGGGACATAAATTGCTTTGTCACTGTCATTGTTCTTTTCTTTTTCCTTTCCCTCCTCTCTCTCTTCTTATAATAGCAATTTGATTCAAAAATTCTTAGCAAGTCAGACGCGGCTGGCGCTGTCCAATTGCTGACTGCTTTGATTACTCTAGCAATGACAGCAACTCTGCTTTTTATTTTCTTTGTGTCCCTCTTTAGTGCCTAGAATAGTGCCTTGCATATAATAAGCTTCTTCCCCAAATATTTAGTGATGGGATGAATCTTCTGCTAAAGCAATATTTGAGGTCCCATGCCCACAATTTAGTCTGTATAATTTTTCTTTCTTTGGACCATGTTTTTCACTATGATAGAAGAGGACAATGTGAGACTCTGGGTTCCCATTCCTATAGCTCTTCATTTTCTGGACCTTTTTAAAGAAAAAAAAAAGCATAGTTTTTGATCATTATGAATCCTGATAGAATTTTTTTGGGGGTCCTCTCAAAGAAGCCACTTTGATTTTTCCAGCTGATTTTCTTTGTTTTTCTTTTTTAAACATGCAATTTTTGTGTGTGTTAGTGTCAGCTTGTCAATTCATTTTCTTCATATTTATTACTCATTAAAATGGGATTGACTTGATGAATTTACTATTTTATCAGTCTTATCCATTTGTGCTTATATATTGAAAAAAGTCATATATTTTCTGAATAATGATTTTTGCCTGCCTTTCATGTTTCATACTATTTATCTGTATAATTATATTTTCTGGACAACTTTTAGTCCCATTATTTTTATTGTTGCTACATAATTTTGAGGATAGTGAAATTAAGAAGGAATTGGTGCCAATACAAAAGGATTTTTCATTTTTTACAAAGATTTATTTTAGGAATCCATTAAATTGTAAGCTCTTCTGATGCATTTATATGTCATTTAAACTACAATAATTCATGTTACATAATTTTCAATACAAATTAAAATAAAGGAATATGTTAGGAAGTGTATGAGGTGGGTCCAAACTAATGTGATTTCATTAGAGATGGAAAGAGAAAGGCAATTACATCTGGGTGGGGAACTCAATTTGGTGAACATTTGGGTTCCTATTATGAGTTAGATCTTCACAAGGTGGAGAAAGTAGAGTTGAGAAGAATTGATGAATGATTAGATTTGGGATGAGAGGAAAGAATTAGAAATGACTCAGAGTTTTGTAGTATGGGCAACCTAGAGGTATTATGATATTTCTGATATGAAATAAGGAAGGGTGAAATCAGTGGGTGAAAATGATGAGTTGGGTTTTAGACATATTGAATTTGAGTTGATGGAGTCTAAGTGGAGGTATTTGATAGGAATTTGGAGAAATGGCCCAAGAACTCAGAAAAACACTTAAACATGAATTTCCAGAGCTTAAAAACATCTTTAAACATATAAAGACTAACTGAATGGAAAATATATCAAAACTAGACTTTGACATTTGAACAAAATCATTTTTATTAAGATTAAGTTCTCTGCATAACTGCTCTCCAATTCTTAGAAATATCTATTACATCACACCCTGATAATTACAGGACACATTAATATGGTAGGATTAGGCCATAGTTTTATAGAGCGGAGAGAATCTCTATTACTTCAGTCTATTTATGTAAGAAGTTGGGGGCTGTTAAAACAATGATTCTAGTTAGCTTTGTCATTAGTAATAGGATTATAATTTGCATTGTAGATACTACCCTGAGCTTTTTCTTCAGCAATGTGCTGGAGAGCAAAGAATATGTGATATTTACAGAGCACATAATGAAAATCATGTTGTTTTGTTGAAGAGTATATATTTTTTGACAGATGCAGTATGTCTTTGTAGATAAGCAGACAGTTTTCATGTCAAGAAGACCTGGCTGAAATTCTACCTCTGATATATGCCATGTAACCAAGAGGAACTCATGTGCTCTCTCAGTGTCCTAAGCAACTCTCTAAAATTTAAATTACTGAATGATTTTTCATCTTTGCCAGTAGAAGACTATTCCATACTGGGAGTTCCCTATACTAGTGAAAGCAAAATTTAGCTTGGGAAAAGGAGAAAGACTGGGACTAGATCAGTGATTTAATTATTATAGGGAACTCCTAAACAAACTACTGAATTAACCTATAAAAATTTATTTAGCACCTGCTTTGTTTCAAGCACTGGGCTAAGAGCTGAGGATACAAAAAGAGGCAAAAGACAGTTCTTACCCATTTTATAATTTAATGGGGGAAAACAACATATACAAACAAATTTATACAAAGCAAGCTCTATTTAGGATAAGTAGGAGATAATTAACAGAAGGAAGGCACTAGAATTAAGAGAGATTGGGGAGGGTTTTACAGTGAAAGATGGATTTTAGTTGGGATTGCATAGAAGCCAGAGAAGTCTGTAATTGAAGCAGAGGATGGATAACATTTCAGGCAGTGAGTTCAGCCTAAAAGAATGCTTGGATTGAAGAGATGAATTGTTTTGTTCTTAGAAATAGCCAGAAAGCCAATGCCATTGGATCAAAGAGTACATGTTGGGGAGTAAGGTGTAAGAAGACTAGAAAAGTGAGAGGAGACTAGGTTTTGAAGAGCTTGAATGCCAAACAGTACATTCTACATTTGCTCCTGTGGGCAATAGGAAGCTACTAGTGTTTATTGAGTGGTGGAAGACAGTATCAGAACTGCTTTTTAGGGAAACTGATTTTAGTGGATCATTGGAGAATGGACTAGAGTGGGGAGAAATAATGCAGCCAAATCCACTGGCAGGTTATTGCAGTAGTCCAGGTGAAGAAGGCCTGCAATAGAGTAGTGATTGAATTAGAGGAGAGAAGGGGGAATAGTTGCAGTTGTGAAGATGGAATCAGCAGGTCTTGGCAACAGCTTGGATATAGGGGAGGTAGCAGATACTCTAGCAAGGAAGGTTGTATCTCCTTTATAATTACAGAATTAGAGAGCTACCTGAGCACTGAAAACTAGGTGACTTGCCAGTAACAAAAAGTTAAATCATTTAATTAGAGGTAGAATTTGAAACCATGCCTTTGTGGGTCTGAGACTATCTTTCTGTTTACTAGCTCATTCTACCTCTTAAACCCAAACTGAATCTCTCTGTCTCTCTCTCTCCTTATCCTCTCCTTCTCTCTCAAAACTTTATAATATGTAATACATAATGCTATAGTGTATACACACACACACACACACACACACACACACACACACACACACACATATATTCAGAATACTAGGTAGCTTTACTGTATTAGTCACAAAGTGACACTGACCCAAAGTGAAAATAATAGCTCTCAGTATTATCTCAAAGTATCTTCTTTCCTTTTTCTTTTTGGCTCTTGGAACAACAAACGATTCTATAAATTACCTGCCAAAGTTATTTGTTAGCTTGCCTTATGGTCTGTGGCCACAGTAGTCTCTGAAGGCTTGATGGGAGCCTTTCAAGAGATGTGGACTGAATTAAATACTACTTACTGGAAGTAAATAGGAAAGGTAAGCAATGTTCATACCTTTTCAATTGCTCTCATCAAACCTTCAGAGACTCTGATCTGAAGGGGGTTACTGGTGCCATATCATGTCAAGGGAAGGAAATTATTCCCTGGTTTGCAATGTTGCCATAGTTTACAACTATTGTAGCTATATTCTCACATAATCAATTCCCTAAAGGGGAGTGGTAAATTATATGAGTAAATATGTTGTTGATTCCAGAATGATTCCTAATAAAAATTTTTAAAAGGGAATATTGCCAACTAGTAATTTTCTTGGTTTAGTATAATGGCAATTTACAAAAACAGAATATAAATAGTTAGTGTCATTTGGACAGCTTTTTTTTTCTGAGAATAATTACGTGAATATTAGAAAACTTTGGGTAAAAAGTCAAAATGAGAATCAAGGAAACAGAAGCTATAGAGGCTGACAGAATGGTAGTGAAGTTTATAGAGAAGCTAATAAAGATCATCACAATTCACTCAATCACATCTCCTGACCATCCCTGTCCCCTTAGATGGCTAAGGTGTCTCTGTGCAGTTTTGATTTTTAAAAAGTATAGTTACTGACACTTCAGTTATCTAGTAGACTTTTGAGATTTCAAAGGAGTAAAAAATGAAAAAGAAAAAATTCCAATAAGACCACCAAAGCAAAGTTATTTTAAGATGCTTTTAGTGACTGTACATTGGAAAATTCCAAAGCACTGCAAATATGATCATTAAGAAACATTAGCTTCTGGGTGCATGAAAACAGCTTAAATCACATACAAGCTTAAAAAATGCCAGCATTAAACAGAGGAAATGAAATAGAAATCTTTTGTACCAAGAGACCATTAAAAGACAAGCCCCAGTGTTGTGTGAAGGAAAGAAAACCTTGTATAGTTCCCCCTATTATATGGTAAACAAAACTACTTTGGGGAAAAGAAATCTTGCCAAGACAATATCCTGAATAGATTGGAAATTTCCCAGCAATTCTGAAGTGTAAATAAAAGGTCCCATTCCATGTAGTGGTGATGGGCAGAAATGACAGCCATGTGCTATCTTCCATCTGCATGGAGTTTTGCAGGTGGTACTTCCTCCATTCATGGCTAACTTTCCTGGAGGCTATGAAGTCTCTTGTTTGTAAGAGCTTTATGAACACTGTGGATTCTGAGTGAGTAATGAGGTAGAATGAGTTTTCCTAAGTATGTGAATCATAGAAATTTGTATGTTTAAGGGGAAGACTATCATTTGGGTGAGAGTTCTCCTCCTCTTAGATTAAAAATGGATTGGTGGATTTTTTTTTCTTGGAAGTCATAAAAGGGAAAGAACCAAAAAAAAACAACAACAAAAAAAACAAAACTACCAAAAAACAGTTGGTTGAGGAAGCAAGAAGCTAGTTTGCTGCCAGCAATATGTATCTGGCCTTGGCCCTTATCTATTCAGGAACAATTATTTTTGCACCAAGGAGTATTTGCAGAGACAGTTTTGAAGCAGCTGTGTCAGCATTAACCATATCTGAGAAAAGTTCCCAGATAAATTATCTCTGGAAGGGAGCTTTTCGACCATTGAAATCAGTTTGGTGTTTTCTGTTGTTTGGTGTTTATAGGGAGCATTATGTGAAAATGGCAAGTGATGAAGCTGAAAGTCCTTTTCCATTTTTCCTGCATATTCCTGTTCATGTCCTCAATCGATTTGCCCCACTGTGTTACCCAGAGTGGTCCCCACTGGAATGCCTCTGTCCCCAACACTGGCTCAAGTTCCGTCATGATTGCACAGAACTGCGGAGGCCACTTCAGTCTTTCTGGTTGAGCATTGGGAGCCCCTCCTCCTTGCTTATGTGGCAGCTTTTATTTTGCACAGAAATGACAGCTACTGTCCAGCACCTTTTGTCTCATTGGCAGGGTGGTCAAGCAGCTACCTTCACAATTGATGCAATTACTAATGTGTTTCCTACGCATGAAGGCAGACTTACGATTCCCCTGCCCCAAGGGACCGTAAACATCATTTTTATGATGTCTGCACTGCAGGCCCTGTCAGCTCAGTGTTCATGTTCTCAGTTACTGGGAGGCCCTGTGATTCAGAGGGGAATAACTATTCCTTTTCAAGTACATTTTTCTTTCTTTCACGTTTCCCTGGCCCAATTTTCAGCTCCTGCTCTGAAGCACAAGGGTTACATTGGCAACGGACTCTCTCAACAGCTTTTTCAACCCCAGGATGATGATGCTTATAGTAGGCTGTCAGGAAAGTTGTTTGTAAGAGCCATACCTCTCAGCTAATTACTTTCAGAAGATAAAACAATAAAATAATTGGCTAGAAGGGGAGGAGTGGTTTCTTGGAGCAGGGCAAATGAAAGAATTTTCTCTTGTAGGGGGAAACAAGTTCAGTCTAAAACCATGAATCCTTTTAATATCTACACACAAAACGCTTTCTTACCTATCAATCTGTCAAAGCCATTTTGGGGATCTAGTGGGTTCTATGGGTAATATTAATCATTTTGTGTTCTTTGGGTAATATTACTCATTGTACTACTTGCAGATTCTGCCCATGGATAGTGCAAATTCTTTCTCTGATAATCTTTGGATGATCTGTTCCATTAACTGTCCCATTCAGTTGGGGCTCCCTCTAAGAACAGATTTGGCAAAGGTCATCACTTATAATTGGTTTTTCAAACTTTTACATTCATATTTGTTATTTTTTCTATTAAAACTATTATCATTCTCTCCTGCCTAGAAAGACTAAAATGAGTTGTATATGCAAGATTTGGGGGAAATGTTTTGTAAGAAACAAAACAGAATTATTAATTATTACATTATTTGAATATTAGTTCAATCAGTTACAATTTTATTTAATCAATTAAATTTGTGGTTTGGAAGACTTTTTGAAAAGTATCCAGATTATAGGACATTATTTATATTTACAAGTTCATAAATGATGTGATGGAAAGAGCATGGATTGTTTTTCAATGGACTTGAATTCTATTTCTAGTTCTGCTACTAACTATTAATATGACCTTCAAATTATTTTCTTTCTAGATCTCAATTGTATCACCTGTAAAATGAGGGAGGTACCATAGTTTCCATTGCTATGGACTTTTTAAACCCTAACATTCTGTACACTGTTATGCTTGCTGAGGTTCACTTCCCATGGCAAATTTTTGCTTTCACTGAACCCCACTTGGTACAGAATCATTTCACAAAGAGCTAGATAACCAGCTGCATGGTTTTAAGCAATTCTGATTTTAATATATTTCAGAGATGGAGAGGCTTATTAAGGAAAACTAACAGTTCTCTTTTAGATGATTGGGACTGTTTTGATTGTCTGTTCTCTGTAGGAGGGCCAGAAGAATGAATTCTGGAGGGAGGAGGCCAACCTATATGCATGTTTGGGGGGATGGATGGACCTGGAAAGAGATAAGAGTCACAGGTTCCTATCTTTCTCAGTTGCTCTGAGGACTAGGTTTTCATTAGTTTCAGCTATCTTCCCCACTCCACCACAGGGGCCTTGGCAAAGAGTGAGGAGAAACCATGGGCTTTCCATTCCACTCTCTATTCCTGAAGTCATCTAAAAAGGCAGTCATAACTAGTATGTGATACCCCAGGCTTTGACCTAAGGCACCAACACTAAAGGGGGCAGTGAAGCAGTGACAGCCCTCTAGCAGCAGAGAAAGAACTAAGAGTAGCACCTAGTTAGCAAAAAATAAACAAAACTAGTTCTATTAGGAAGCTGCCAATTGATTGGCACAGAAGGTGCCTGAGGATTTCAAGGAGGCAAACCTTGGCAGTGGAAGGAGTCACTTGGCAGCAAGGAGAAGATCAGGGAAGTATTCCGAGGTGATTCCTGAACTGAACCTTGAAGGAAGAGAAGACACAAGCCTCTTGTGTGCATTATAACATAATTCTTTGAGAACATATCTAACCCCTTTCCCCCAGCACTATATTAGAAACTCCTTGAGATCATTAACTTTGATTTTTTTCATTTTTATGATTCAGAACTTTGCAATAGTAGGTGTTGGGCTGAGGTTAAAATTCTAAGAGTCTTGTGGAAGCCCCAGATATCATCCTGATGATCTGTACCTGATCTCTCAAGTCAAATTCAGCCTTTTTGGTTCAGTCCTGTGTATTTCTCTTTACCTGTTACCCTTCCAGGAAGAAATGAACAGCTATTTATTAAGTCCTTTCTATGCACTGTTCTTAAGCTCCTTTGGTATTATTATTTGATTTGACCTTCACGGCCAATCTAGGAAGATAGATGCTATCATTGTCACTATTTTACATTTGAATAAATTGAGGCAGACAGAGATGAAGTGACTTGCTTACTGTTGCACAGCCAGTAAACACTTGACCATATTTGAACTCAAGTTTTCTTGACCCAAGACCCAGAACTCTATCTAATGTTCAAATTTGACCTTAAACACTCACTACCTGGGTATTCCTGGTTAAGTCACTGAACCCTAATTGTTTCAAGTTTCCTCATCTGTAAAATGAGCTGGAGAAGGAAATAGTAAACCATTCCAGCATCTCTACCAAGAAAGCCCCCCAAAGTGTCACAAAGAGTTAGAACTGACTAGACAATAACAAATAAAAATCATCTAGTAACAAACCAAAAAGAAAATAACAAGTCTCCATTTGTTTACTGGTCCAGTCTTATTTTGGACAATATGTTTACAACTTATGATCTTTTGAGATGAGGAGGGATAGTTTTATATTTGTACTAATTACCAAAAAGAAGTTTGCTAAACAACCTATTAGTATCAGATTAAAGGGAGATGTGTCGTTTTAGTGACAAACCATTCAAATTAGAGAAACACCTATTCCTAGACAATTGTTACACTAATTACAATCTCTTCATTAAAGCAATTTCTCTAAGAAGAACCATGTTAGAACAGTTTGAATTATGTCAGGGAATTGAAAGTAATCAAACTTCATTTTAATTAAAGCTATTCTATAATTTAGATTTTAATTCATATTTTTCCCGTGCTTGTTCCGATTACTGACACCGCTGCATCTCCTTTGGTGCAGTGCGAATCAGTAAATGAGTTTGTGAAGAAATATCTTACTGCCAAGATTTGTTTTATATTTTGAGGTTTCCCTATGGACAGAAGTTATCCAGTTTAAATGCTTGCATGAGATATGTTCTATTGATCTGAACAAAACTTGTTTGACAGTAGGCTTTCCTTGATTGTCTTACAAAATAGAAACCCAGACATGTAGATTATGTGGAGTCATTGACAAGTTTAAAAGGAAATTATTTAGAATTTCTTAATGCATGTCCTGGGCCTTCTAATGCAATGGATAGAGTGATAGACCTGGAGTTAGGAAGATACATATTCTTGGGTTCAAATCTGGTCTCAGATGCTTACTAGCAGTAAGTTACTTATTGGGCAAGTCACTTAACCCTTGTTTGTCTCAGTTTCCTCCTCTGTAAAATGATTTGGAGAAGGAAATGGCAAATCACTCCAGGATCTTTACTTCAAATGGGATCACAAAGAATTGGAAATAACTGACAAATAACTTACTAATCCCACCAACAGTGCATGCCCTGCATTAGTTTTAGTAGATAGGTGGTAGTTTGGATGTTATATTATTACAGATAAAATCATTTTAATATGAATTTACTTAACCTGAATAGAAACTAGGGAATAGAAACTCATTTTCCCATATTTGTCTGAGAGCATGAAAATATTTCAGTACCTGCATATAACAATATATGCTAGAGCTTTTGCTACATTTGGGACTTCATAGGGATAGTGGAATTATCTAAGAATGTAACCTCATTACAAAAATGGATTCATTATCAAAAAAGCAACTACAATTATATAAGATGTGTTTTGAAAAAATGACTGGAGGCCTGCAAAAAGGCGATAGAAGATATTACTACATTTATAATAGAAAACCGTAATATTATATTATGAGATTAAAGGTAACAAAAAAAGATACATCTAGAATTAAATCTGGAAAGCAAAAATATAGCAAAAAGTCTTGATGCCCTTAATTCACAATTAGTATTTTTTAATGTCATCATACCAAATATGTATGTGTGTATACATGTATGTGTACACACACACAGTATTTCCAATAACATTTCCAAATTACATACTAAAAGAAATTAAAACCAGTGGTAACAGGACAAACTCCCTGTTATCTTTATACTACTGGAGTTTTGTTCAAGATGCTTTTACTGAGTCTACAAAAGATCAGCTTATCTCCTGATTCTCATATCCAATGAATATTAATGGCAATAGCTAGCCATTATATGGTACTTTCAAGGTTTATGAAGCACTTTAGTTCATTTGATCCTCTCCAAAACCCTTTAAGATAGATGTTTTCATCCCCATCTTACAGATTAGAAAACTCAGACTCAGAGATGATCTTATAAGAACTCACTCATGATTACATACTTCCTTAAGATCTGAACCCAAATGTTCTCTTACTACTACATCAAGGAGAAGGGATTCAAATGAGAAGTTCCAAATCTGAAAACAAAGACAAATTCTTTAGGGGTGGGTGGAGATTGAGGATCTTTTTTTTTTTTTTTTTTTTTTTTTTAAGTGACTTCCCAGTCTTTTCAAAGAGCTTTGTATGTTTTGGGGATGCTGGGCTTGAAAGAAACTAGCCCTGTCTTAAAAGAATTAAAAATGGCTAGTAAGAAATTCAGCACAAATAGGGAGATCTCAAAACAGACCTAAATCTGTAATTCTCAGACTTCTAATGCTCATGGCCACAAGACTTAAATCATTATAATATGGGTGAGTATGAGTTCATCATCATGTTTCATTTTGTTGCTCCATAATTTAAAACATCTTTCTCCAATGTTGCACTTAAACAACATTGAAAAATGTTTTGAACGACATTATGAGATTCTTTTTGTGTAAAATAGAAACAGAAAATATACATGATTGCCCTGTGTACTTTGCGTATCACACAGATGCACATAGAAATTTGAATAAGAAATATATGAGTGTTTTTTTTTTCGAATAACTACCATGTCAAATAGCAGGCACTTATTATGTAGATAGCTTTGAAAAATCACATCTTCTGTTTATCTTTATTAAAGGCAGTCACCTGAGACAATTGAAGACTTATTTAAATAAATGGTAAACTACCTCCTGGCAGTTGAAATTCTTGGGGCAATCATGTCACCATATCATCTGTAAAATAGGCACCCTTTCAAGCCTCATTCTGAAAATGTCCAATTCAAAATAGACTTTGAAAGCCTCTTAGCACTCCAACTGGATCCATAACTAGGGCATTATGTACGAATGTTTCAGTAAAATATAATATATTAGACCAATGGAGCAGTCATCTTGGTGATAGCTGTGTCAATAGTTTTATTGTGGGTAATATATTTGCAATGATAGGCAGATACTAGCTCTTAATAACTCAGTTAACAGAAAAGGTATTTTTTAGCCACACATTTTGAACAATGCACCAACCATTGCCTTTGAAAATGCCTTAGAGGGGGCAGCTGGGCTGCTCAGTGGATTAAGAGCCAGGTCTAGAGATGGGAGGTCCTAGGTTCAAATCTGGCCTCAGATACTGCCTAGCTGTGTGACCCTGGGCAAATCACTTAACCCCCATTGCCCACCCTTACCACTCTTCTGCCTTGGAGTCAATACACAATATTGACTCCAAAACAGAAGGCAAGGGTTTTAAAAAAAAAAGAAAATGCCTTAGATTGTCATTTTAATTCTAATTGTGATAGTTATATCTGTTAATATTGGACTGCCCAAATAGCAAATCACAAACATCTTTTTTTAAGCTTTAATTCTATAAGATAAAAAATTAGGAAAAAAGAACTCAGAAAATAAAAAGCAGATACTGTAACATATCTTAACATTTGCATGCAAGTTTCAGTTTTCTTTTTGTCCTTTTGATTTACTTAACTCTAAAAATAAATTATTCTTGGAGGTGGAAGGATGTGGATTCAAATTTGGCCTCAGACATATTCTTGTTGTGTGACCCTTGGAAAGTCACTTAACTCTGATTGCTTAGCCCTTGCCACTCTTCTTTCTTAGATTTGATTCTAAGACAGAAGGTAAGGGTTATTTAAAAAAAGTTATTCTTCCCTTTTGGATAGGATTAACAGAACTAACCAAGCGAAAAAGTGACTATAGTATGTCCTTAAATTATTGTAATGAACTATGAACCTTTTATATTAATCTAACTTTTTCATCATAAACATGTTCTTGTGTTTTTAGATGAATAATTGTGAGATTTTAGATTTACTTGTGGAATTGTCCTATCTTAGAGTTGGAAGGGACCCTAGAGATCAGCTAGAGCAACTTTTGTTGTTTTGCTTAGTTGTTTTTCAGTTTTGTCAGTTTCTTCTTGTCCCTATTGGGGTTTTTTTGTGAAAAAGACAATGATATGGTTTGCTATTTTATTTCCTAGATTATTTTATAGTTCGAGAAACTGAAGCAAATAGAATTAAAGGACTTGTCCAGAATCACATAATTAATTAGTGTCTCAGGCCAGATTTGAACTCAGAATGATGAGTCTTCCTGATTCTTGGCCCAGTACTCTTGTCCACTGTGTCTCCTAGCTAGCCAGACCAATTTAAGAATTATTTAACATATAGAGCTATCTCAACATCCTTTGAAAAAGGATTGAAATAATCTAAAATTTAATCTACTGCTGGTTTAACCTCATCAGAAGATTCTTATGAAGAAATACAGATTTTGTGAAACCAGACAATGTTGAATTAGAAAGGCAATTGAACAAAAATCATCTTGAGCGGAGGGGCTTTTTCTTACATTTAGCTCATGGCATTTACATTCATATAACTTATTTTTTTTAAAAGAGTTGATTCTGTAGTTTTTACTAGATAACTTTAAATATTTTACTTCCCGTAGTCCATTTGAAAATAGACAGACCTATTTTAAAATAGATAAATTTCTGAAAGTGGATAATGTTTTATGAACAGTCAACCAAAACTGTGTGTTAGAACTCCTCTAGAAGACAGGCAAATGATAGAATTAGTTTCTAATAATCCATATATTCTCCACATGTTTTTTTGCCAGTTACTCACAGACAATCCAGAAGCCAAATCCCATTTGAGAGTTAGGGCATCCTGGTATTATAGATAGATCATTTAATTCCAAGTTAAGATGTGAGTTCATGGAATCCTAGATTTGAATTCTGCCTCATTTACTAGCCATATGACTCTGAGGCGGGTCAGCCACATTAAGCCTTAATTTCCTCATGAATGAATATAGAGTGTTAATTAAGCCCTTACTATGTGTCAAACACTGCTAATTGTGGGGAAACAAATAGAATGAAAGTCATTGACCTTGATAAGCTTCCATTTTAGTGGGAAAAATAGAACAGAAATTATGGTCTAGGGGTTTTTGTTCAGTCTTTTTTCAGTTTTATCTTATTCTTCATGACCCCATGGATGTAGGAAGCATGTTGTTTTACATCCTCCAGTGGCAGTGATTCCCACTGTGGACAGTTTTGTCTAAAGTAATTTTGTATTGGGATTGATGTTCCCTTTACAAACTGCCTACGGATATGATCTATGGTGTCTTGGGCATGAGTATCACGTAGTCCCAGGATTGTCTCGGCTGCCTCAATTACTCTATTGAGGAAACTGCTAGGATGTTCCTCTTCTCCTTGTCTTAATTTTTCGAATTTTTGCCATGAATTTGGTCTTTTAGCGTAGATTCTCATTGCTTCTAATAAATCAGTTCTACATTGGATCAGGTATCTAAGATTTGCATGTTGGGTAAAATCTAAGTCCTGGTGGACCAATGGCCAGGCTGCTAAATTTGGGTTTGTCCTCGTTTCGTTTAGGAATTTTTCCTTTTCTGAGGAAGAGTAAAATTCCCCTAAAAGAAATTCCACATCATCGAAACTAGGATTAAATAGTGTGAACACCCTTTTTAATTCTTTTATACTTTTGAAAGGTTTTTCAAAATACTTTGGAAAAACGTCTTTTTAGCACCTCCATATCACTTGGGGTGAATGCTTTATATGTTTTCACGTGTACCATTCCTTCCCCAGGCTGCATGATGGTTCTGTCTACAATTGGTAAAACAGAGACTATGGAATTTGCAGATGTTCGGTTGATATTGGACTTTGATTTGTTAAAGGTATTATTTCCCAGGTATTTGGACTCCACAATCTCTAGCTGGAGAATTGTGTGTTTGTTCAGTTCCTTTCCTTCCCTTATCTGTTTCAATACTTGGAATAGTAGTTTGATATTATCTACTAGTTCCCCAGAATCAGTATCTTTCTTTTGTGCTGTAATTGAGTTAAACAACTGCCACAGGTGAGAGAAAATATTTTTAAAGACCATAAGGAATTGTCAGATTGTTAGGATTATGGCTATGGTTGTTGGGATGAAGCAAATACATTCAGCCAGGGTCAGAGCACACCGTTTATAATAATCGTAGATGTTCAGTAGTTGTTGCATGAAATTAGGTACCCTTATAAACCAAAAATCTACCATACCCTGCATTAGGGACCAAGAAATCATTGAGATGCTAGATAGGATGAATGTTATCCTAGCCAGCTTCATTTTGGTTGTTTCAGAAGATTTTAGGTAGTTCACTAACTTTGCTCGCCAATTAATGTTATAAAAAAAGAAAGTAAATAAGCTGAGTAGGTGGGTGTGAGGAAGGATAAAAGGGAATAAGGGATTATAAGGTGATTGGAGGAGGAAATGAAGATATGGGAAGGTATATAGGAGATAAGGGAATTGGGGTTGGAAAGGCAGCTCAAACAGGTTTATTCCCAGAGGCTTGAGACAGAGGATCCAGGGAGGAAACCAGGGCCAGTAAGAAACATTTAGGCTTGACTAGAGGGTTTCTCTTGTTAGTTTCAAAGTCTCTTGAGGGAGGGGTTGAGAGGGCCCCTCCCTGCCAGTCAAACTGATGGCTGGAGGAAGTCTTGAAGGTGGGTACTTCATGCCAAGATGGATGCCCCAGTTGTCTCAAGAAATGAAGGAAAATGATTCTTTCCTCTTGGCCCTTGTCTTAATTTTCGACACAATGACTCACCACAGGGTTTGAATAGGTAACAAGGGGATTTATTAATACTAGGGTCAGTCAGAAGGGAAGAGGGATTCAGGGTTTTCTAATTGCTGCTAGGGAGAGGGATGAGGGTGGGGGATGGGTTGCAGAGAGGTTTAGACAGAGAGTCTGGCTCTCCCAGTCAGGAAGATTTGACTGCCTTTTAAATAAAGTCTTTATCAAACCTAGGGGTAACTTATTTGAGGATACTCCAATTATCTAAAGAAACTAAAACCCACAATATTCAATCACCAAGCCCTCCCTTCCAACCAGAAACCAAAGGAAATCAGGGAAGGGGAGGGATGGAGATGGGAGATCAGGCAGAGGTCCGGAGAAATGAGATAGGTCCTAATTTCCCCAAAACAAAACAAGCACAGGCCAAGGCCAAAGCAATTAGGCCAAACCCGAAAGGCCAAAGCAAAAGCCTCCAGCCACAGTGAAGGCCAGAAAGCAAAAGCCTCATCAGTTGGAACTTCACCTCTATTTATAGCTTTAAGTTCTAACGGACTTTTTGAACATTCTAAGATGTTTAACTGACTTTTTGTGACCATTAGAAATTAAAGAAGCAAAAAGTTTCTGTTAGCCACCTTGCATTACATTTGCCATTTCATCTTCCAGCTATTTTTATAAATGAGAAAACTGAGGCAAACAGTTATGTGACACTTGCCCAGGGTCACACAGTTAGTGTCTGAGGACAGGTTTGATATCAAGAAGATGGACCTTACGTGAGGTACAGAGCTATGCACTCTTATCACCTGGCTGTCTAGGGCCAGGTGATATTTATTTGTTCTAGGGATGCCTTTGGTAGTCTAGTGAAACTTATGATCCCCTTCTCAGAAAAAATGTTTTCAAATATATAAAATAGGATACATAGGATTACAAAGCAAATGAACTACAGTGAAATAAATATTAAAATATTTTAAAAAATAAGTAGCAAGAACAGGTTCATAAAGCCCAGGTTGAGAATTCCTTTTAAGAAGTCTGAAAGATAATGAGGGGATCACTAGTGAGGTCATTCCACCCAGAGGCAATAATAGTATTAATTTGATTACAGCCTTCAGTATAAGAGACTGAAAAAGGAAGACGAGATGCACACATGGCAGGGTAGCCAAACCGATGGGTATGGCATATCGCAGAATTTTTTGGTTTGCATTTCCCTCATCAGTATTGATTTAGAGCATTTTTTATGTACCTATCTATGACTAAATGTATTTCATGTACTTACATTTTTTTGTGTACCTGTATATAATGGAAAACTAGCCATTCACATCTTTTGCCCATTTATCAATCTGGGTATGGCTCTTATTCCCATACATTTGACGAAGTTCTCTAGTTTAGATATGAAGCCTGTATCTAAGAAACTATGAAAAATTTCCCCAAATTTTCTGCCTTCCTTCTGATCTTGGCAACATTTGTTTTATTTTACAAAAACTTTTCAATTTACTCAAAATTATATATTTCATGTCTCACAATGTTCTTCATTTGTTTACTCACAATTCCTCTCCTATTCATAAATATGATAGGTAATATCTTCTCTGTTATTCTAATTTGCTTATGACACTTCCTTTTGTCTAAATCATGTATTCATTTTGATCTTATTGTAGTGAATGGTGTAAGATATTGATCTATACCTAATTTCTGCCAAACTACTTTCTAGTTATCCCAGCAATTTTTAACTAAATAGTGATTTCTTATCCTTATAGCCTGAATGTATATTTTTATCTAGTACAAGGTTACCATAATTTTTTACTACTGTTTGTTGTATGTCTGTTCTGTTCCATTGATTTACCTTTCTATTTCTTAGCCAGTACGAGATAGTTTTAATAATTACTGCTTTATAATACAGCTTAAAGTCTGGTAGTTAGACTTCCTTCCTTAATATTTTTTCATTGATTCTTGTGCTATTATCTTTTGTTCTTCTAAATGAATTTTGTTATTATTTTTTCTAGCCTAATAAAATAAATTTTTGGTAGTTTGGCATAGTTTTGAATAAATACATTAGTTTAGGTGGGATAGTCATTTTAATATTGGCTCTGCCCATCCATGAACAGTTAATGTCTTCAGTTGTTTATATCTGATTATGTTTATAATTAGATTTATGTAGTTCCTGGGTTTGTTTTGGCACCTTTACTCCATAGAAGTTTATTCTATCTGTGTTTATTTTAAGTGGAACATCTCTTTCTATCTCTTCTTACAGGTCCTAGTTAGTAATATATAAAAATGCTGATGATTTATGTGGATTCATTTTATATCTTGCTACTTTATTCAAATTATTGATAGTTTCACCTACCCTTTTAGTTGAATCTCTAGGATTTTCTATGTATATCAACTACAAAAAGAGATAGTTTTATTACCTTTTGGCTCATTCCAATTCCTTCAATTTTTTTCTTCTCTTATTTCTATTGCTAGCAATTCTAATACTGTATTACATAATATTGGTGATAATGAACAATCTTGTTTCACTCCTGATACAATTGGGAAAGTTTCTAGCTTATACAAATAATACTAGCTGACTGTTTTAGGTAGATGCTTCATTATCATTTTAAGAAAACTCTAATTATACCTAGGCATTTCAGTGTTTTAAAAAGGAATTAGTGGGGGGCAGCTGGATAGCTCAGTGGATTGAGAGTCAGGCCTAGAGATGGGAGGTCCTAGGTTCAAATCTGGCCTCAGACACTTTCCATCTGTGTGACCCTGGGCAAGTCACTTGACCCCCATTGCCTACTCTTACCACTCTTCCACCAAGGAACCAATACACAGAAGTTAAGAGTTTAAAATAATAAAAATAAAATAAAAAAAAGGTTAAAAAGGAATGAGTGTTGTATTTTATCAAAGGCCTTTTCTGCATCTATTGATATAATATATGATTTTTATTAGTTTTATTAACAATATGATCAATTATGTTGATATTTTCCTTACATTAAACCATCTGTGCATTCCTGGTATGTATCCTGTTTTGTCATAATGTATAGTTTTTGTGATGTATTGTTGTGGTCTCTTGGCTAGTATTTTATTTAGTATATTCATATTCATATTTATTAATGTATTTAGTCTATAATTTCTGTTTTTTTCCTTTTCAGGTTAAGTATCCATACCATATTTGTTTCAAACTCTTTCCTTATCTATTATTGAAAATTATTTATTTAATATTGGAATTTATTGAATTTTAGATGTTTGGTGAAATTCATATTTAAATCCATTTGGTCCTATTACTTTTTTTAAAAAGGAAGTTCATTTATGGTCTGTTCAATTTTGTTGTCTAATATTGGTTTATTTATATATTGTATTCCCTCCTTTAATTGTCTAGACAGTTTACATTTTTGTAAGTATTCTTCCATTGCGCTTCCATTGCTAAATTTGTTGGCATGTAATTGACAAAATAACTCATAATAATTGCTTTAATTCCATCATCAGTAATGTATATTCATCCTTTTCATCTTTAATGCTAGTGATTTGGTTTTTTTCTCCCTTTTTAATCATATTGACCAATGGCTTATTTTTTCCCCCATAAAACCAACTTCTAGATTTATTGATTAATTCGATGGTTTTCTTGCATTTGATTTATTGATTTCACTTTTTATTTTTAGGATTTCTTGTTCTTTTTTTTAACAGATGAAGAAACTCACACATATTATGACAGAAGTTAGAGTTTAACCTAGGTCACCTGACTCTGGAATCAGTTTTCTTTCTACTTTACCATGAAGATGAATATTATTATTTTTATTTTTATTTATTATTATTATTTTCATTGTTGTCTTCTGCCCTTGTAGTGATGGCAGAGACAATAGTTGGTAGTTATTTTTCAGGACAAAATTATCTTATATTCTTATAGGTCATCTTCCTTTTCCTGTTAACCACATATATCTTCCTCTCTTGTCTCCTCTCAATTACTAAAGATAATTGAGAATTAACTATCCATTCTTCAGATAAAAGAAGATTGAGAAGATTGCCATGAGTCCCTTGGTTTAATCTGAAATATTCTGACTCCTGAAATGATTATCTTTTTAAGAAATAGCTTTATTTTAACCTAAAAGTTTTAAATGAACAATTTTTAAATTAATTTGTTCCACTAATTTCCATTGATCAAATAAAAAAAAACACCTTTCAATGCATAACCAGACAGAAAAAAACAAATTCCCATGTTATTCATATTTGAAATATGTTTTTCTTTGCATATTAATTTCAACACCCCTCTACCAGGAGGTGAGTGAAATGTTTCTTTTTTATTCTCTTTGACTCATGCTTTATTATTCATATAATCAGAGTTCTAAAGAATTTCAAAGCTCTTTTACTCTATAACATTGTTTTGTTGAATAAATTTTTTCCTAGTTTTGTTCACTTAGCTTTGTATCACTTATAGGAGTTTTCCGAGCTATATATCATCATTTCTCATGTCAAAGTAACATTTCATTACTTCCTGTACACCAATTCATTTAGCTGTTCTTCAATGAGAACTCTTCACTTTCTGATTTTGGCTACAATGAATTGGTGTGTTTCCTCTTTTTTCCAGTTTTCTCAGCATTGTTTCCATAATCTGACTTTCAGAAAATATCATGTTACAAAGTAATGTATATAAAATGAGAAACAACAGAAAGATACTATTGCTATTATATATGGCATGACTGACTAGGGAGGAAACATTTTATGACTACAAATGTTACAAATTAAGAAAAGAATTTTTATTAATGTTTACTGTGTAGTTTACTGTGTGCCTCTTTCTTGTTTCCTCTCCACCAAGGGAACAAGGCTGTGCCTCTAATATGCTCCCATGACTCCTGGATTGAACCTACAACATTATTTCCATTTCTAGCCCCAATCAATGAGCTAGAAATCTAGATAGGATGAAGGAGCTATCCATGTCCTTGGGTATACTCATCAAAGTGAAATCTACTGATTTTGACAAGGTGATTTTAGGGAGGGTTTCTTTTTCTTTTCTTTAAAAAAATAATATTTAAAGCTAATGTTTTCATCCGTTAGAGTAGGAAGGGGTTGCTATGCTGCATTATGCTCTCTGGAATTCTATTTTTCTGTTTTTGAAGCATAGAAGTTCAAAGTTCTCTACCATGAAAAGTGCTGATCAGTCAAAACATGATGAAACAAGGATATTGCCTCTCTCCTTTGATTTTGTAGTTTGAGAATTCATTGGGTTTGCCTTCTGTTCTACAGAAATAATAGCTTAATATTTTGAACTTCCTAGTTTTCATTTTGTTCTATATGAAAAGGCATAAATAACTTCCCTTTCCTTACTTTCCTCCCCCAAATGCTGTTCATTGTCCCTTGAACCCCGTCAAACAGTCTGACAACTGGATTGTTTGGAGAGCTCTGAAACATATCACTAGGTGCATTAAGATGAAATAATATCACATCATGTTGATACGAAATGATACATTATAGTATAAATCAATGTCATGTACTCAAGTCTGAAGCCTTATGCTTGTGTACCTGTTTTTAATAGAGTTCTTAAAATAGCTCAATAAGGTTTCCACACATGCTTCTGGGAAGACCTATGGGATCTGTTTGGGAAGGTTTCAGCAATAGAAACTGCATTTTTCTTCTTCAAGGGTTTGAATTTGTGTGATCTTATTTGTTAGGTGATCTGTAGACAGGATTCTGAAAAGGTATGGTTTTTATTTACAAAACAGCAACCTCCGTGGGTGATGATTTGCTTTCTGAAAGAAGTCATCTTGGGAAGACTTTAGGATACAAACTTCTCTACTGCATTTATAACATAATTAGATTTAAAAAAAAACTGAATTTATGACCTTCTGCAATATAAACCAAGAAGCACCAGTGTTTTCTTTTGTTTTATTAATTGAGGTGTTTTTGGTTATCTTGTAATTCTTTGATGGCTGATATTTTCTGTGCCATCTCAATGACAGCTCATAAAGGAGTCACTAATTTGTTTGTCTTGTGTCTGGTTAGCTCATGATTATGGGGTGAAGTGCTGATGAAGCCAACCCTGTGATTGCATTTCAGGTGTAGATCAGGAAGCAGAATTCTTTTCCATCTCCACAAATGGCATTCCCAACCCTAGCAAACCAGGGGGAGGGAGTATGGATGAGTAAATAAATGTGAACTCTAGAGAGAGAGAGAAATAGAGAAAAGATTAATTTTTTTAATAAAAGAAAAATGGTAACATCATTAAAAAACAACCCCTATCTTCTGTCTTAGAATTAATAACTAATTATCAATTCCAAGGCAGAAGAATGGTAATGTTGAGGCCTTTGGGGTTAAGTGACTTGTTCAGGTTCACACAGCTAGTAGGTAGCATAATTTTTGCAATGTAAAAGTTAAGTAAAACTTTCTCAAGTTAGTTTGAAGCCCTTATGCTTTGTTCATGTAGCATGACTTCTAATGTCTAAGTAAAAGAAAATGAAGTTAGAATTCCAACTGTATGCATATATACATGCAAAAATGTAGGTATAATAAATGTGTTGCTCGTGAAAAATCACATGGAACCAGAGAGATTGATGACCAGATGGGTTGGTCATGGAAGAGTTAAGGGGTGAATGGTGACTCAGTCTTAGTGCTGCATGGGCAGCTAACCTTGTAATGTCAAGACTTATTAGGAAGGGTCCCAGAACACATGGCAAACTTCCTGTAGAGGTTACAAATCAATCTCACAAAACAAGAATTTCTTAA
Organism: Gracilinanus agilis; assembly: GCF_016433145.1. Classification (NCBI taxonomy): domain Eukaryota; kingdom Metazoa; phylum Chordata; class Mammalia; order Didelphimorphia; family Didelphidae; genus Gracilinanus; species Gracilinanus agilis. The sequence goes on along the minus strand of NC_058134.1, from coordinate 61,825,999 downwards.
GCTCCTCCTATGTACAAGGCATCATGCTAGGCATTGTGGATACAAAGACAAAAATATTCTGTACTTACCTTAATAGAACTTATATTCTTCAGATGATGGAGGGATATAATGTATACACAGATAAATATATATAGGATAACTTGAGGAGGGAGATGATTTAACAGTGTGAATGCTTTTGAGGATGGCCAGTTGCCAGTGACAATCAGATGTAGCTCATATATTATTTACTTTCTTCCTGACTTCACTCAGACCTATACTGAGGTAACAGGAATTTTGTAGGATATAAGGAAGGTAAATAAGAAGTATTTTTTTAATTTAATTTTTTTTTTTTAGAAAAAAATTTTCCATGGGTACATGATTCATGTTCTTACTCTGCCCTCCAACCCTCTACTCCCTAACCCCCCCCCCCCAGCTGATGCGCATTTCCACTGGTTTCTTCATGTGTCATCAATCAAGACCTATTTCCATTATTGATAGTTGTATTATGGCGGTTGTTTAGAGTTTACTTCCCAAATCCTGTCCACTTCAACCCATGTATTCAAGCAGTTGTTTTTCTTCTGTGTTTCCACTCCTGTAGTTCTTCCTCTGAATGTGGGTAGCATTCTTTTCCATAAATCCCTCAGAATTGTCCTGGGTCATTGCATTGCTGCTAGTACAGAATACATTCGATTTTACCACAGTGTATCAGTCTGTGTGTATAAGGTTCTCCTGGCTCTGCTCCTTTCAATCTGCATCAATTCCTGGAGGTTTTTCCAATTCATATGGAATTCTTCCAGTTTATTATTCCTTTGAGCACAATAGTATTCCATCACCAGCATATACCACAATTTGTTCAACCATTCCACAACTCACAGGTGCACCCTAATTTTCCTGTTTTTTGCCACCACAAAGAGCGAGGCTATAAATATTTTTGTATAAGTCTTTTCCCCTATGATTTCTTTGGGGTACAAACCCAGAAATGGTATGGCTGGATAGTTCCAAATTGCCATCCAGAATGGTTGGATCAATTCACAACTCTACCAGTAGTGCATTAATGTCCCAGTTTTGCCATATCCCCTCCAACATTCATTGCTCTCTCCTGCTGACATTTTAGCCAGTCTGCTAGGTGTGAGGTGACACCTCAGTATTGTTTTGATTTACATTTCTATAATTATTAGAGATTTAGAACACTTTCTCATGTGCTCATTGATAGTTTTGATTTCTTTATCTGAAAATTGCCTATTCATGTCCCTTGCCCATTTATCGATTAGGAAATGGCTTGATGTTTTGTACAATCGATTTAGCTCCTTTTATATTTGAGTAATTAGACCTTTGTCAGAGTTTTTTGTTATAAAATTTTTTCCCAGTTTGTTGTTTCCCTTCTGATTTTAGTTACATTGTTTTTGTTTGTACAAACCCTTTTTAATTTAATCTAATCGAAATTATTTATTTTATATTTTGTAATTTTTTCTAACTCTTGCTTGGTTTTAAAGTCTTTCCTTTCCCAGAGATCTGACAAGTATACTATTCTGTGTTCACCTAATTTACTTATAGTTTCCTTCTTTATATTCAAGTCATTCACCCATTCTGAATTTATCTTGGTGTAGGATGTGAGATGTTGATCTAAACCTAATCTCTCCCATATTGTTTTCCAATTTTTCCCAGAAGTTTTTGTCAAATAGTGGATTTTTGTCCCAAAAGTTGGGCTCTTTGGGTTTATCATACACTGTCTTACTGATATCACATACCCGAAGGCTATTGCACAGATCCTCCCTTCTGTCTCTTAGCCAGTACCATATTGTTTTGATGGCCATTGCTTTATAGTATAATTTAATGTCTGGTACTGCTAAGCCATCTTCCTTCATTTTTTTTTCATTATTTCCCTTGATATTCTTGATCTTTTGTTCTTCCAAATGAACTTTGTTATATTTTTCCTGTAAAAAAGTTTCTTGGTAGTTTGATAGGTATGTCACTAAATAAGTAAATTAATTTGGGTAGAATGGTCATTTTTATTATGTTAGCTCATCTTACCCTTGAGCAATCAATGGTTTTCCAATTGTTTAGATCTAGTTTTAGTTGTTTGGAAAGTGATTTGTAGTTATGTTTGTATAATTCCAATGGACAGATTGCTGAGCCCAGAGTCAAGAAGACCTGAATTCAAATTTAGACTCAGATACTTTCTAGCTGTGTGAATCAGGGAAAGTCACTTAACTCTTTTTGCCTCAGTTTCCTCCTCTATAAAATGAGGAAATGGCAAATCATTCCACTATTTTTGCCAAGAAAATGCCAGAAGGGGTCATGAATAGTCAGATGTGACTGATAAATGACTAAACATCAACCTTGGAGGCTTGTTGGAATACCTCATGAAATAATATCTGTTAAAAAAAGGCCCTTAGCCCAGTACCTGACACATAATAGGTGTTAGAGAAATGCTTATTCTCTCCTATATAAAACACATTTATTAAAAACGTAAAGTACTATATATGCAATTCTGTGTCTAAGTGACTAGGGAATGAAGTATTCCTATTAAATAATTTTTGGTTAACTGAAGGGTTGGCCTGATAAACTCTTTGTTTCAATTCCTACTAGGGAAAATCTGTTGAGGGTATATTAATTTACTTCCTTGTTTTAAAAGTGGAGAATATTAAACTGTAGACTATTTGATGTAAAAGCAATTTTAAAGATGAAGTAGCCAAACTTCTCAATTCCCCTTACCCCCATTCCAAATGGATGAGGAGCTTGTAACCCAGAAAAGAAAAGGAATATATTTAAGGTTACACATATTAGATTTGATTTATCTAGATCTGATAGAGGAAGGTTCAGGTCTCCCATTAGTTTGGTTTTACTATCTATTTCCTCCTTAAGCTCCATTAGTTTCTCCTTTAGAAATTTGGATGCTATTCCACTTGGTGCATACATGTTAAGTACTGATATTTCCTCATTATCTATATGCCTTTTATCAGGATGTAATTAACTTCCCTGTCTCTTTTAATCAGATCTATTTTAACTTTGGCTTTGTCAGATATCATGACTGCAGCTCTGGCTTTCTTTTCCTCAGTTGATGCCCAATAGATTTTGATCCAGCCTTTTACGTTTACTCTGTGTGTCTACCTGTTTCATGTGTGTTTCTTGTAGACATATGGTAGAATTTTGGTTTCTAATCCACTCTGCTATTTGCTTCTGTTTTATGGGTGAATTCATCCCATTCACATTCAGAATTATGATAACCACCTTTGTCTTCCCCAATATTTTGATTTCCTCTCTTCCCAGACCTGTCCTTTCTTCTTACACTATTTCCTTCTACACCAGTGGTTTTCTTTAACCAGTCCCCCTAATCTCCACATTTATTTTATTTCACTTTCCTCCCCCTTCCTTTTTATTCCCCTCTTATTTTTTTATGGACTATTAAATTCCCTCCCCCATCTCTTTCCCTCCCTTTTTTTACTTCTTACCCCCATTTCCTCCCCCCTTCCTTAGTTTTCCCCTCTCAACTTCCTTTTAAGGTAAGTTAGAATTTGATATCCCAATGGATCTAGATGCTCTTTCCTCTCATAATTGATTCCCCTGAGAGTAATGTTTGAGTATTACCTATTAGCACCCTCTTTCTCTCCTCCTTATAATAGTATTCTTCCCCTCTCCCTCCCATATACCTCTTTGTGTGGTATAGATTATCCTTTTTTTCTTATTCCTTCAGGTTTCTCTTGATGCCATCTTCTATTCTCTTCCCCTTTTCTTTTTTTGCATATCATCTTAAACCATTTAGTACCCTTATCTCTGTGAATAATTCTTCTAACTTCTATAATAGTGAATACAATTTTTGATAGTTACAAATAATATTTTTCCATATAGGAATATAAACAATTTGACCTTATTAAAGCCCTTAAAGAAAAAAAATAAGGAAAAAATGTTCCTCTATCTCTTTCTTATTTACTTTTTCATGTTTCTCTTGGTTTTTGTATTTTGATATCAAAATTTCCTTTTAGTTCTGGTCCTTTTTTTTTCCAAATATTTGGAAATCTTCTATTTGGTTGAATTCCCATACTTTCCCCTGTAAGTATATAGTTAATTTTGATGGGTAGGTGATCGTTGGTTGTAGACCCAGTTCTCTTGCCTATCTGAATATCATAATCCAAGTCTTGTGGTCTTTTAGTGTGGAGGCTTCCAGATCCTGTGTAATCCTGATTGGTGATCCTTGATATCTGATTTTTCTCTTTCTGACTTCTTATAATATTTTCTCCTTAGCTTGGAAGTGCTTGAATTTGGCAATTACATTCCTGGGGGTTGTGATTTGAGGATTTAATGTAGAGGATAATCTGTGGACTCTTTCAATGTCCATTTTGCCCTCTTGTTGAAGAACATTAGGGCAGTTTTCTTGGATAATTTCTTGTAGCATAATGTCTCTCCTAGATCTTTTTTTTTTTTTGAAGTCAATAATCTTCTTGATGAGATATTTCATGTTTCCTTCTAACATGTCATTCTTTTGACTTTGCTTCATTAATTCTTGCTGTCCTGCAAGATCATTGGCTTCTACTTGCCCATTTCTAGTTTTTAATGACTGGTTTCAGCTAAGATCTTTTGATTTTCCTTTTTAGTTTGCTCTGTCCTGCTTTTCATGGCTTTCAGCAGGTCATTTCTGGTATTCGATTTGCTTATTTATTTCATTTGATTTCTGGGCTTCTTTTTCCAAGTGGGAGATTCTGTCTTTTAAACTGCTATTTTCTTTTTGAAGTATTTCCCACTTTTCTTGCCAAATCTCCTCTATCTTTCTTGTAATCTCAGATTTGAATTATTCAAGAATTTGTGACCAATTTCCTTTTTTTTTTTTTTTTTGAAGGTTTGGGCATGTGTACTTGTTTGTCATCTTCTGCTCTCTCCTCTTTAGTCTGGATTTTTTCTGCATAAAAATTAACGAGGGTTAAAGTTTTCTTTTTCTTCTTTTTTTTTTGGTTGTTGTAGATTATAGTTCTTGGGAGTTGGTGGACATTGTCTTGTTCCTTCCCGGTCAGAAGTCTAAGTGAGGAAGGTGGGTGATCTCTGTATTGGGCTCTTGAGAGGTTTTTGCCCTGAGGCTATTTTTCGAGTCTCCATGGAGTCTGCTTTGAGCTGCCCCTCTCTGCCCAATCTCTGTACCCTATCTCCATGTTTCCTCAGCTTCCTGGGGGTCCCAAGTCTCGCTGCTCTTAGGGGTAAGTTTGTGGTAACCTCAGCCAGATCCCTGTTTCCCCCAGAACCTAGAAGTTGCCCTGAACTCACTCCAACTCTAGTACCATAGCTGGAGTGGGAGAGGGGTGATAAGCTCGCTCCCTCTTGGGATTAATTTCACCCCCTTTTAGCATTGCAAATGCCCAAACTTTGCCTACCTTCCATGCTGCACCCTTCAGTGGAGCCCCTTTGTTCATCTTACTTTGGTTTTGTCTTTTTAAGGCACTGTATCTCGGTCACTGGAGAGGAGAGGAAGAGCTCTGCCACTACTCTGGGGCCATCTTAACCAGGAATTCCCCATATTAGAGCCAAGAGTAGAACTCAGCAGTCCTGGCAACCCTATCTAGGGCTTTTTCTGATTTACAATATTGCTGCAAGAATCAAATCTATTCTAACCTCAGGTTATTTCTTGAAAGAAAAAATCTCTGACATCTGGTTGTTTTCCTGTCATTTTCATGAAGGTTAATTGAGGGTTCTGAGTTTTTACTGTGGTAAATTTTGTGTTTTCAGCTTAGTTGTCAAGCCTCTATATAACTAGACATCATTCCTTAGGAGATGACCTGCTATCAAGGCCAAAATTCCCTCATTTTTTTATAATGCAATTCTAAGCCATAAATGAAATTTAGAACTGATGAATAAAACTTACCAAAAATGCAGGGAAGCTAACATATTAAATAAAAGTAAGATGGTAGTGAGAAGAATGATTTATTGAATCATTAAAAATATTTGAATGCCTATTGCTGGTTGAATAGCATGAGGATTCAAAAGATTTGGAATGAAGCTTGTGTAGGCCCTTGGGAATTCTATATGCATATATTTTAAAGAAACATAGATTGTTATATGTGATAGTATACAGTATACATCTATGCATATATAATAATTTCAAAAGGCTATATGCCAGGGGCAGCTTGGTAGCAGAGTGGATAGAGCATCAGACCTAGAGATGGGAGGACCTGGGCTCAAATCTAGTCTTAACGCTTCCTATGTATGTGACCCTAGTCAAGTCACTTAAGTCCAATTGCCCAGCACTTAACATTCTTCTGCCTTAGAATAAATTAGAATATTATTATTATTAGAATAATAATTATTAGAATAATTCCAAGGCAGAAGGAAAGGGTTAAAAAAATAAAGACAGTGAAGCATATGGATCAGAGGACTAACTTTTAAGCTAGGAAGATCTAGGTTCTCGTCCTGCCTCTGAACACAGACTGGCTTGAAAAGTAATTGAACCTTAGTCTACTGACATTCCTTTTTTGGGAGTTCCCTGTGAGGGATGCACAGTTATCTCAAAATCAACAATGAGATACCTACTTTATTAAATATCTACCTATTTTTTTCTCTTAATTCACTTCTCCTTCCTCAATTTCTTCTTGATTTTCGTAAATCATTACTGAGAGGGCTAAATGCACGATATAAATAAACACTGCTTCTTTTAAGTCAATTAGTTCTAAAGTTAGAATTTTCCGGAATCTTTGATTCAAAATGAGGGAAAATAATAATGTTGTCCTATTATGTAACATCTATCTCTAAGGCATTAAGAAGCTGCATTAAGGATTGTTAAAAATATATGTACGAGATACAAACAACATCCGCTCCATGGGAGTGGGAAGGATTATTATCTCTGCTGTATAGCTGAGGAAATAGGAAGACAGAAGAATTAAGGCAATTGTTTAACGTCATTCATATTTATCTTGGAGCTGGATCACTTGATGACAAATGTTATTAGTGAAGACATTAACAAAAATCTGGGATATCTAGAAATTTCCACTTAGCAGTAAGGAATAAATATTGTTAAAAAAAATGGCAATCTAGAACCTGGGTAGGTTCCAGAAATATCCAGTTAATTAGCACTTGGTAATAATAGAAATTTAGTACATAGGTCTAGGTAGCCTTCAGTATAACTCCATACCAAAGGTTATGGTCCTTTCAGGTAGAGGTTCCTAACTTTTTTTGGTCAGTGACCCTAAGGCATTTGGGGAGAAATCTGTAGGCCCCTTTTCAGAATAATATTTTATTGTTTATTCTTATTTATATAACTCTGATCATAAATATATCTCTCTGAATATATTTATATGAATGCATATAAATTCAAGTATATATTTATATTCAAATTTCAGTTAGAGGGTAGTGAAAATAAAGATGTATATTTTACAATTCAATTTAATAGACCATTGAAAATCTTATCTATAAATCCTTGGGAAGATCCAAAACCTACCTACAGACCTCAAGTTAAGAACTTCTGTTTTTAGGACTATTTTAAATTATTTTCATTACTGAAACCTTTGAGGACAACCTCTTTGAATAAAATATTTACCATTCCTATTGAAATGTTTTCTGAGATAGGCATTTAAAATCCCAAAGCAAGGCAGCTCTGGGAAAGGAGGAACACGACAGTTTGATGAACCTTAAACATAACTATGGTCCTGTCTAGCAATATGGGGAATGGGCTAATGGATGATTGAAATATTTTTCTAATCTGTCATTTTTTTTTCATATTTATATACTTGCTTTCATAGTAATGTTAGCAGCTCACAATCCAATAAGAAAAGCTAAGACATGGTAAAAAAGGGAACTTCTAAGGCTGATGTAGTCAGATAGACCTCATTTATAGGACAAATGTTAGTCACAAAGTACATTATTCTTTTGCAGGAGAAAATGATTACTTCCATTTTGTACCTGAGAAATCTCCCCAGATAACCTGAGAGATTTGGTTTAAGTACTGGCAGAAAAGGAATTCTTTATTTGTTATATTACGACAGGGCACTAAATTACTAGTCTGGCCTTAATTTATTAGGGCATATTGACATTTTGAGAGAACTGTTAAAATCTCGTCTCAGATGCTTTTAAAAAAATCTCCATTGTGCCTGCTGTTTCCCTACTACCTGGAACAAATGAGGTAAAGAGATTTAATCATTTATTCTTTATTACTTGGGGGCAATAGACATGATTTTTCTCCTCTTGGTACATGGTAGTATTGCTTTGGATATGGAAGAATTGGACTTTCATCTTGATCTCTTTCTCTCTTCTTTAGTACTATCAGATTTAGGCTTGCCATAACTACTGTCCCTTTCCTCCCTGCCCAGGTCTCTTTGTTTATCTTTGTGTGAGCCATTTTTACTTTCAGGGGCTGTGGTTTATTACTTCTATTTGGGTGACAATTAGAAATTTGATGAGATTATGTGTCTGTTGAATGTTTAGATAGGTAAAGGGAAAACCAAGTAATTTTGACAAATCAAATATTGGTGCAAAAGGGAGTGAAAAATAATGACAGTGCAGCAACACCAGTGTCTTGTCATTCAGCATCTGTGCCCTCTTACCACCAACCTCCATATTCATCTACACCCAAACATATATTCAGCATTTTAACCTATTTAATTTGTCCCCTCTTAAATGAATGTGACATCATGACTTCCAGCTTCTATCTAAAAGGCAATGGGCTGACCTCTTTCTAAAGATGCTTCTCTCTCCTGGAAATGCTGGCATTTATAAAGATTTAACCTTGAGTGTTTAGGCAAAATGGATGTACTAAATAACTTTTTCATTCTCTGCCTCCATGGAAGCTAAAAATAAGTGGTTATAAGATGAAGTTTTTTAATGCCAGGTTCTACTCAGACTCATGCTTTATGAACTGCAGACACAAATGAGTCTTTTTGTTACTTTCTTTTGGCTCACAGTTAGGGGATTGTGGTTCTTTCAGGTTTGTTTCCTGGTTGCTATTTATGGTTTAAGCAGTGGTTGGATGAATATTTCTCATAGAATATTATTGTGCTTTAGAAGTGATGAAGATGACAGTTTTAGAGAGACCTGGGAAGACTTATATGAATGGATACAGAATGAAATGAGTAGAAACATAAAGACAATCCACTAACAACCCATTCTAAAAATGAACAGCTTTAACAGCTTTGATCAACTGATTGACCAGCCATAATTCCAGAGGACATGATGAATAATGTTACTTATTTCCTCACAGAGAGGTGATGGACTAAATGTGCATAACAAGACAGAAATTTTTGGACATGGCCATGTAGGAAATTTGTTTTGCTTTCCCACGCATATTTGTTACAAACATTTTGTATTTGTTTTTTATTTTTTAAAGGGGATTTGGGAGGAAGGGAAGTTAATGCTTGCCAACTAAGAAAAAATTAAATTTTATGTCATGAGAGGACTTGGATATCTTCTTAAAACATTTTAATTTCCTAGTCTTTTTTTTTTAAACCCTTAACTTCTGTGTATTGACTTATAGGTGGAAGATTGGTAAAGGTAGGCAATAGGGGTCAAGTGACTTGCCCACGGTCACACAGCTGGGAAGTGTCTGAGGCCGGATTTGAACCTAGGACCTCCTGTCTCTAGGCCTGGCTCTCAATCCACTGAGCTACCCAGCTGCCCCCTTTCCTAGTCTTTTTAAGGAATTTGGAAATCACTTCCTCATTGTATAGTTATTTGTGTGTGTGTGTGTGTGTGTGTGTGTGTGTGTGTGTGTGTGTGTGTTCTTTAGCTTCCCAAATAAATGCCTAGAAGACAAGAGTAATGGTTTTTTTGTTTTTCCCATTAAGGGAAATTAAGTAGATCAAATTAGGTAATTAAGTAGATCATAGGTAGACAGGACATCAGAGGTCATCTAGTCCAATCTCTTCATTTATAGGTGAAGTAATTGATTTTCAGAAAGGTAATGAGAGACCAGATTTAAAGGTAGGAGAGACTTTAGGGGCCATTTTTTAACCTCATTTTAAATATGAAAAACAACAACAACCTTGAAATTCATAGAGGATTAATCACTGCTCTATGGCCATTAGGTTGAGAGAGAGGTGGATTTTGAATGGACATCCTCTGACTCCAAATCTAATAGTCTTTCTAAAGTTCTGCAAATATTGTTGCATTTTCAAAATTTGGTGATTTGTATTTTCTGTAACATATTTGATTACATTTCCTGCACTATCCATGGAAATCATGCACTTGTTGCAGGGCAATTTTGTGTAAGTATATTTAGACAAACACATGTGTGAGTCTACATAATCTTGATAACAGTTCTTGCTACTGACATATTGGAGGTGGTGCTGACAAAGAGAAAACTCAGACCAGATGGTTTCCAAACAGTGAAACCACCTGGTTGATGAGGAATGCCAACCTGCCCTCTTCCTATCTTTTTTTCCCCTCTAGTAGCTTTACTATTTGCACCTGGAAATAAATGTGCTATTGAGACTTGTATTAGCTCAATTAGGAGAAAATTACAAATTAAGAAATCAGAAAAGAAACAATACTTTTCATTTTTGGCCCTAAATCCCCCTACACCCATTTTTTACATAAGTAGCTGCTGGTATTTCTTCTCATCCTTTGTAAGCAAATCATGTCCTTGTTCTACATTGCAAAGGAATAATCCCAATTCTTTCCATTTCCATAACTATAACCACTGAAGAAACTTTCTGAATACTTAGGTAAATGTCTACCTTAAAAATGCATCTAAAATTTACCTGAATCTTGTCATCTAAAGGAAGCATAAATTAAATACAATAACCCCTGGTTTTCTGGATATATGTTTTTGAATATAATAGGATGTGCATGAAAGTTTGTGTGAATCAGTGTTCTGTTTCTTGAATGTAATAGGGTGTGCATGAGAGTTTGTGTGAATTGATGCTCATTTTCTTCTGACACACTGGATGACATCAGTATATTTTAGAGATGTAGCCACAGGAATTACCTCTTTCTTTTTCTGGAGAGAGCCACCACTGCCTGCTCTTTGGAGCTTCTGTACAAAAAGAACTTGTTTTTGCTGGGAAACTATTGACTTAATCCAATTCCTTACTCTTTAGACATCTTGGTGCTTTATGCAAATCTAGGAAAGCAGGATGTGTTATATGATGAAATTATTGAATCTTGTAACATCATAATAGTGTATTTCTGGTCAACAGAAAATGAGATGTATACAATGACCATTCCTAGTATTGATATTCCAAGTTTGCTTTCAGATTTTTAGACTTCTTTGGGACTCAGGATTACTTATCAGAAGCAGCAGTTTCTTAAAATGATCACAGAACAAATTCACTCAGGCCTTTTTGAAGTTCTTTTCAGAATACTTTGTTTTCAGTTTCAAGAGAAAATATTTTGAGAAAGTTGCATATGAATTAGTTTATTCATGCAGTAGGCACTTTGTGTCTGCTCAAAGATTTATAGTTATTTTTGGCAAACTCACTCATTGTGGTGTTAAACTTGTATTTAACCAGGATTTGTTTAAAAAAAAAATACTTAAGTACCTGAAACAGTTAAGAATAATTACCAAAGTAGGTTCCCATTTCTACTTTTATTTTGTAAAGCCTAATTATTTGTTTTGTAAAAATCATCTGCTTCCAGATCCATTAGTCATTCATTCAACAAGCTCTTATCAAGTCCCTGCCTACTTGAAAACTAATTTTATGACAGTCATTGGCAAGCTCACTTGTGTCATTAAACTTATACATAGCTAGTATGTTTGTTGTAATAGTGTCTGAAATCGGTTAACAATAGTCATCCAATTAGTAATGTATTTTCACTTCTATTTTGTAAAGCCCAGTTATTGGTTTTATAAGAAGACTTCACTTCCAAAACCACTCATGTTTAAATAGATGAAAATCTTTGTATTTCACACATTTGATTTTGACATTTCTTCATTAAACTTTTCCTGAAATGACAACTGCTACTAATCCCAAGATTTCATTTAATCTAAAAATGTTAATTCTTCACAGGAGGAACATAAATAATTTCCAATTCATGAAATTTAAAATTTTTTCCACCCCCCCCACTGTCAGTTAATAAATGCTTTGCAGTAGATGCTAAGTATATATTTGGAGTGTGTATGTTAGGAGGAGTGGCAGTATAATTCTATATTTTAAGTGAAATGCAACATTTAAGAAGTAATTTTCCTATCATCTTGATCAAAATGGTAAGCTATATAGAATTGCTCCAATCTCTGAATTTTTCTAGATAGAGAAAATTGCTAATTATGAAAGTGTTGTTTCATTATAGAATTTTGGGCCAAGAGAATTTAGGGCTCATCTAGACTAAGTCCTTACCTGAAGTACAAATTCCACCATCTTCAACCTTAATCTAGGCTATATCATGTTAACTTCATAAAAAGGCTATGAAAATTGAAGAATTAATTCACTATTGCCCAAATCACATGGTTTAATTTGGTTGTAGCTATAATCATTTAGAAGTTCCTTCTTATATTGAGAGGAAGTATACCTTCTTCTAACATACCTCCTGGTCCTAATTTTATTCTCTGGGGCCAAGAAGAATAAATCCAATCTTTTTTCCAGATGCTAGTCTTTCACATATTTGAAGATCATAATCATGTTTCTAATTTTTCTCCTCTTTGGACAGATATTTCCAATTTCATCACTAAACTAGTTCTACATTCACCTAATTATTCTATGATTCAGCCCAGATCTCTTCTTGTAAAAGAGAGTTAGATACCTTGCTAGAAATCTAGGTAGAAGAGGGAGAGCATTACCCTTCAAAAAGCAATGATATAGTGCTTCAAAATGAATTCTGGGGCAGCATAACTCACGGAAAAAGATAAGATATAATAATTTAAAAACCCAAAACAACTTAGAAGGCTGGCACGAAGGAGCTAATATATTGGAGTGGAGGTGGAGGGCAGTACTCCAGGGTAGTCTCTCTCATCAAGGCAACAGGTCTTGGTATGACTGAAGTAGCAGCCAAGGCTTCAGGAATTCTCAGCCACAGATAGTAAGGCAGGGTTGGACAACTTTTTTATTCCAGAGGGTAAAGGAGCTAGGACTTCAGCCAACAGTCACTTACTCAGAAAAAAGCATAAAGAAGGAGAATTTAATGAAATAGAGAACTTCAAACATTTCTGATAAAAAGACCAGAGCTGAATGGAAAAATTAACTCCCAAATACAAGTTGCAAAAGAATCATAAAGGTAAACAAGAAAGAGAAATCAAAAGATATTCAATAAGGTTAAACTGGTATATCCCCACATGGGGAGAGAATTCTTATAATGATAAAGAAGTTTGTCATTATTAGTGCAGATAGAAGGGCAGATCTATAGATAGAATGTGTGAGTTGAATATGATAGGATGATATACAAAGCAAAATAAAATTAAGGCTTGAGAAAGAGGAATTCATTGGGAGGAGGGGGAAGGGAAAAAGAATAGGATAAATTATTATAAAAGAGGCATGAAAGAGCATTCACAGTGGAGGGAAAGATGGGGAAAGTGGGGAGGAGAGCATCAGAATTTTCTCAATGAGGTGAGAACATAAACAATCAATTGGGTTTAGAAGAATAGCTTACACTATAGGAAAATAGGAGAGTGGGATAAGAGAAAGGGACTGGGGATGGTAGAAATGGGGGTAAATTGGGGGAGGTGGAGATCAGAAACTAAACAGTGGTAAATAGGATGGAAAGTAATACATAGTAATCATAATGGTGCAAAAACTTCTACAAGTCTCTCTAAAAGGCCTAATTTCTCAAATAACTTGAGAAATTATAATGTATAAGAATTCAAAAAATCATTCCCCAGTTAATAAATGATCAAAGGATATGAACAGGCAGTTTTCAGACAATGTAATAAAAACTCTTTATAGTCCATGCAAAAAATGATCTAAATCACTATTAATGAGATAAATGAAAATTAAAACCACTTTGAAGTACCACCCCACACTTATCCAATTGGTTATTATGATAGAAAAGGAAAATGACAAAACTTGGAGGGGGTATGGAAAACCTGGGACACAAATGCATTGTTGGGGGGAATTGATTCACTCATTCAGGAAAGCAATTTGGACCTATGCCCCAAAGGCTGTAAAATAATAGTACATACCCTTTCACTGAGCAATAACATTACTAGGTTTGTGTCCCAAAGATATTAAAAAAAAAAACAAAAAGGAGAAAGTCCCATATGTTCAAAAATAATTAAAGCAATTCTTTTGGGAGGGCAAAGATTTGGAAAGTGAGGGGATACCCATCAATTGGAGAATGGCTGAGTAAGTTACAGGATATGATGGGATTGGAATACTCTTGTATTGTATTGTAAAATATGACAACCAGGAAAAAAAGAAGAAATGACAACCAGGAGAAGCTGAGAAAAACTTGGGAAGCCTTATATGAACTGAAGAAGAGTGAAATAAGCAGAACCAGGACAACATTGTGCAGTGACAGGAATACTTTACAATGAATGACTGTGAGTAACATCTATTCTCAGCAATAAATGATCCAAAACTATCCCAAAGGACTCATGATAAAAATTGCTATCTATTTCCAGAGGAAAAAAGAACTGAGTCTGAATCCAGACCAAAGCAAACTATTTTTTACTTCATTAATATTTTTTCTATTTGAGTTTCCTTCCACAAAAAGATTAATATGGGAAAACATTTTATATGATTACATCTGTAAAATCGATAGGAGATTGCTTACCATGGTGAGGGGCGGTACAGGTTGGGGCCAGAGAAAGAATTCGAGACTCAATATTCTTTGAAAAATGTTGGAAAGTTTTTGCATGTAATTAGGGGAAGACAAAATAAAATTCAGTACCTTCAATAAAGAAAAACAACAGTAAAATCTAGGCATATATTCTATATCCTATACCTCTTATCAATTAGTAACCCTACTGAAAATTGAAATGAGCAAGACTTGTTCTTGTTGAAATTATGCTGGTTCATGTTTATTCCCACTTCCCTTTCTAAGTGTCCACTAACAATCTGTTCTCATTGCTTAGTACACTAACTGGCACATAGCAGGAGATATATAAATGCTTATTTATATATTCCAAATTTCCTCTTTCTCAATTTTTTCAGGACTTATAGTTTAAGTATCAGTTGTGTTTAAAAATTGGAACAGCCTTCTCCTGCTTCTAATATGGTGGCAACGTTTGTGTTCTCCATGATTCCTCAAAGATCACCGGATAGCTTTTTAGCACTTGTGTGTGAGTTCTTTTTTATATTATACCATAGGGTATAATTGGAGAGTTTTTTCACTTAGAAAACAAAAACTTTTTGCTGAGGGGGGGGGGAATCCATTCTGTCAAAGAAAGACTAGAGTTTTAGGTGTTCCAACATCATGAACAGTAATCTTGATGCCATTTTCAATTTTTAAAGTACTAAGCCTTTGCAAGGAAACTAGGGACACATTTGTCATTCTTCTCTCACCCACCTATGTGTTTCTCCTCAGAGTGAAGATCTTTTTTCAGTCTCAGAGTGTTTTGGTTCAGCTGTGATGACTCATCCATGCTTGATTCTTAATTTTACTCATTCTTTTTTCTTATCATGCTATCAGAATTTTTTCTCCTATTTTGAATTACCTTAGTCCTGAACTCATTTTTTTTTTTATTTTTATAACCCTTACCTTCTGCCTTAGAATTGATACTGAATTCTGATTCCAAGGCGGAAGAGTAGTAAGGACTAGGTAACTGGAGTTAAGTGATTTTCCCCTAGTCTCACAGCTAGGGCAAGTCTGAGGCCACCTTTGACCATAGGACTTTCCATTTTCTGGCTTGGATCTCTTCACTGAGCCACCTAATTCTCTTTTAACTTCTCATTTTAGATCTGGTAGCTCAGAACTTAGTCTATTTTTTTTTTTTGTATCTCAAGTTTGCTTTCAATATTTTCAGTTTAAGAATATACAATAACAAACTAGCTTCTTTTTGTATATATGTATGATTTAATGCATTTCATTTCTTTGTTACTTAAATGGATCAATGACCAGAGTATTCTTTTCAGAGATGCAGATCAAAATCCATCCATGTTTGCCTAATTAACATGACTCCTATTCTTGTACTTCAACTAGTTCGCTCCAGGAAGTCCTTTTGAAATGCTGAAAGGTCTTTCTTAAATGTAATTTAATTACCAAATGTAGATGAAATCAATTATCACTTAATAGGTCAATAATTACCCCCCCCCTTTCTCTAAGTTATTTATTCAAGCAGTAAACACTTAATAAACACCTACTGTATGTCAAACTCTGTATAAGTTTCTAGAGGACATATAAATGGATCTAGCACTCAGTGCCTAGGGTAGGTATTACACTGATGATTCCTTATGGTATTTCATGGGACTCTTATCTCAAGCAAGAGGCTCAAATAGTGTAATCAGCAGGTTCTCTTCTGTAATGACTTGAACTCAGGGAGAGGAATCTAGGTCCTGTATTCTATCCACTGAACCACTTAGTTACCCCTAACAACCAGTTAAATTTTACTTATAAAAGTATTTTAAGCTGGCCCTTGGGCAAAGCCTATTTTGTTTTATTTTACATACATTTTTTACCATGTTAATCCAATTTTTAAGCCAATAGCATTTTAGAAGTGATCTATTACTTTGTAGCGGGAGGAATTACAGAAGTTGCTCAACTCTTATTGTTGTAAGGAAGGAAAAGGACAGAAGAAGGATAAAATTAGACACAAGAACTGAGAAACAGCATTCTATGGGCAACAAAATATAGTAATTGGTGCTCATAATGATGACACCCAACACATCAAGAAAAGGTTGAATTTTGTTCAATATATATTGTTTAAGAAGACAATAAGAAATATGATTCATCTTAGAAAAACTTTCATCCTCTCAAAAAAATCAAACATTTACAAATAACCTCTAGTAATCTAGTCAGTCTCCCCCCTCCCCTCCCTAATGTTACTCCCTTTCCCACCCCTCCCCTCTTATTTATTTCCCTCTTACTATAGTGCCTTTTTAATGACTCCCAGCATCTCCCTCCCTTGTATTGCTCCCCTCCTCACTAGCCCATTTATTACCCTTCTACTTCTCAATAGGACATGATACAAATCTTTGCTCCAGTGGATCTGATTGTTCTTCCCTCTCTGAGTCAATTTCATTACAGGTAAGATTTAAGTATTACCTGTTGCCAACCTCTTCCACCCTTCCATTGTATTAGTCTTTTCCCCCTCTCCCCCAAGTGCTTCTTTGTGAAATATATATTTACCTCATTTTATGTCTTTTCCCATTTCTATTAGTATTTTCCTCCTTTTTTACATATCACCCTATACAGTTTGTCACTATACCCTCTAGGTATATTTCTTCTAGTTACCCTGATGATAATAACAATTTTTAAGAGTTACCAAATATCATCTTTTCTTATAGGAATACAAATCATTTGAACTTATTGGGCCCCTTAAATTCCCCCCCCCCTTTCTTAATTATCTTTTGGTGATTCTCTTGAGTTCTGTGTTTAGACATCAAATTTTCTTTTTGTCAGGTCTTTTCTTGAGGAATGCTTGGAAGTCTTCCATTTTATTAAATGACCATACTTTCCCCTGCAAGAATATAGTCAATTTTGCTGGGTAGTTAATTCTTGAATGTAGACTCAGTTTCTCTTGCTTTCTGGAATATCATTTTCCATGCCTTCTGGTCCTTCAGTGTAGATTCAGCCAGGTTCTGTGTTATCCTAACTGTGGTTCCATGATATCTGAAAGGTTGCTTTTTAGCAGTTTGTAATATCTTTTCTTTGATCTGGAAGTTCTTGAACTTGGCTATAACATTCCTGGGCATTTTCAATTGGGGATTTAATACAGGAGGTGATCTTTGGATTCTTTCAATCTCTTGTTTACCCTCTTGTTCAAGAATATCAGGGCAGTTTTCTTGGATAATTTCCTATAGAATGATGTCCAGGCTTTTTCTTTTGTCATGATTTTCCAGTAGTCCAAAAATTCTTAAATTTTCGCTCCTGGATCTATTTTCTAGGTCTGTTGTTTTTATCAATGAGGTGTCATTTTCCTCAAATTTTTCATTCTTTTGATTTTGTTTTATAGACTTTTGCTGCTTTGTGAAGTCATTTGTTTCTAGTTGTTTGATTCTAATTTTTAAAGACTGAATTTCATCCCTGGCTTTTTTGAGCATTCTTTTCATTTTGGACTGTTTTTATTTGTAGGTCATCTTTCACTTTCTTCGCCTTGTTTTCAAGCTGGTCAATTCTGGCTTTCAGGAAACTATTTTCTTGTTTTAGTTCATGTGTCTCTGTTTTCAGATGACCTATTTTGATTTTTAAGTTCTTTCCCCACTTTTCTTCAGCTTCTCTTGAATTAAGTTCTTTCAAAGCCTGTGTCCAATTCTCTAGAGTTCCTGAGTTTTTGCTTGTGTTCCTTGGTCCTCCTCTGTTCCATTTGTTCTTTGTTCATTACTTGGATAGAAGCTATTGATTGTAATTTCTTTTTTCTTTTTCTGTTGTTGACTCATATTTTTTCCTTCTTTATCCATAATTGACTGTATTCTTGCTCCTCAGTTTATTTGCTGGATCTGTGAGTTTGGGCTATTCTGTTCTGAAGGTGATTCTTTTCTGCTTAGCTGACTAACTGGATTAGGCTGTTGGAGCTGGCATATTGTATTAATGAGCCCTGAGGCCAGATCTTTCCCAGCTGCCAGCAGATGCTGAAGGTGAAGGTGAAGGTGTGGAGGCTGAAGGGTAGTTACCTTTGTCCTCCTCTTTTTCTTTTTGCCACCCACCTCCCTGCTGACTGCCCTGTCAGAGCCCTGAGTTTCAAGTCCTGGTACTAAGGTACTCTGTTACATTTGCAGGCTTTGTCCTGTGATCCCAGTTAGCCAGATTCTTACTGCAGGTCTTTTAAGTTTAATCAAGCAGGAGGGTCCCTCAGCTTTGCCTCATTGTTGAATTTGTTTTTGTGTCCCCCTTGAAGCACTTTGTTTTTGATTGGTGTGGAAGTGTTTTCCCAGAGGACTCAGCTTTTGCTTCTAAGCCACCATCTTTCCTCCTGGAAGTCCCCTCAATAATTTTTTAAAAAGAGAATTATTTGCAAATCAGAATAAAGAAGTTAACTCTAAAAGGTTATTTAAATAAATGAACAAATAAAGAGTGAATGAATATGTAGTCATTAAACACTGTTCTGTATGAAGTACCTGGAATGTATTGAATGTTCTGGGAGGGATAGCTCCTCTGGTGTAGGGATGATTGCACCCTGGTCAAACCACCCCCAGGCAGACTCATTGATGAATTAGGGGGATGTCTAACCCAAGCTATGAAGACTTCATATATTGAATTAGTGGATGAGAGCAATTTGTTCCAACCACGAGGAAGGTGGTTGAGGCAGGTTCTGTGGAGCACTTAGAGGTTGGTCTGATTTGGAAGATGTTAAAGTTTATCACTGTAGGAATTGTTTTTCAGTGCCAGGATTGGGGAGGAATAAAGCGAGGGAGAAAATATGAATCATATAATCATGAAAAAATTAAAAAAAATAAAAATAATAAAAGAAAAAATAAAGAGATGGTTTCAGAGCCAGGGGAAGAATGTTATTCACTGTATCCAGGGCCATCAGTAAGTATCCTTAGACTTCAATGACTCTGGAAGAGAGGTTGAGGCTGATGAATTTATGCAATTCTTCCTCATTTAAACCCCATTCATGCAGGAGTCAAGACATCATTGAGTGATGACATTGGTCCTCTTCAAAGAGAAAGTTAAACAACTGTATTGCAAAGTACTATGCTAAGTACTAATGATGCAAATACAAAAGTGAAGAGAATCTCTGACTTCCAGAAGACTGTACACTAATAGGGGGAATGAACATAATTGTAGTGGTTTCTTGGGAAAGATATTTTTGTTTGAAATGTTACAGGGAGACTGAGTAGAGTCATTACAGAGCAGACTAATACATCCTTTCTTACAGCAATGATAGTGTTGATGACTTGATTGTGATTCTAGATCTGGTGGATGGCAAGGCAGATGGGGTGGTTTTTGGAACAAGCAGAATTGTGCTGGTGAGTAAAAGTCCAAAGAATAAATAAATAGGATTCCTTGTGTAGGGGATGATTCTTAGCTCTGTGTAAATTATTTTATAGGAGGAAGTTGAGTCATAAATTTTTGGGAGGCTTATGGATTTTTTCTAAGTCTTCTTAGTGCCAGAATTGTTAAATTACTAAAATGGTTCTATAATTTTCTGAAAAAGGTAATGTTTTTTTATTTTTTGGTACATAATTTATTCCTAGGATACCCATTGGGAAATGGTTTAATGCTATATATTTTAGATATTAGTAGAAAGAATGCTGGATTTTGAAGTCAGAGGAACTGAGTTAAAGTCGTGAGGAACTGAATTATTATCTGTATTTCACTACATTTGGGACTTAACAATTCACTGAAATTCTCAAGGCTCTGCTTACTCATTTATAACATGATGGAGTTTGTACTGTGATCCAATATTTGTTTTGGAAAGTGATTACTTTTAGCATTTGCTCCAAGGTTTGGTAGCAATATAATCTTAGTTATGCCTGTTTTTTAAATCTCCAATTAATTTTTATTAGTGAAGGCAGAAATGGCAGATTTGACTCACATCACTGTTGCATTTTAGGACACTGAATTTTTTATCTAGCTTTTTCTTCATATTTTTGAGTTAACTTTTTATTTTGAGTGTTATTTTAAAATATATCTGTATCATGTTAGACACCTATTGAGTCAATTACTTCTCTCCACGTTAGGTAAATCACAGTATATCTTAATCTCTGAAAGTCTCTGAAAAAGTAAAATGATGCTAGAACAAGATTTTGTCATTTCCCATGAAGCCTGGGTAAAACCAATGAGTTAGTTTGTAGTTGAAGATTTGAATGTCTGTAAGTTAATGATGGAAGCCTTCTAGTCAACTCTCAGAGAGGAAATTCATGGGAGTGGGGAGGAGAGCTCCTCACTTTATTTCCTATCACCCTTTACCATGGATTTGGACTTCCCATAGATGTCCTAGAAGTATCCCCAGAACGGTGTCACTGTCAGGAGCTGAGAACAACTTGGAAACAGAGAGGAAGGGCAGACTTAAGGCTCTCCAAGAACTTCAGCAGAAAATTCTAGCATACCTTAAGGCAACATCATGAGGAATCAAGCAAAAATTACTGCTTAACTTATATTTTCTAAGCTTGAGGCCACTTTACCTTGGACTCTGAAAACTCTCTGATGAGAGAATGTGTCCCACTTTTGAGGGGATGTTTTATAGTAATAATAATTATATTATCTTAGTGATATCCCTTTCTAAAAGACTGACAAATTAATATTAACTGATAATCATGGAGGGGAATCACAATGGTTGAGGCTTATGAACATTAGAAAGAAACCCAAACCTTTCAGGAAGACCCGCAGAAACTTAGAGATGGGGGAGACAAAGCAGCTGAACTCTGACACTTGACCTGTTAATGTCAGTACATATTAGGATGGTGAACCTAGAGCTTATCTGGATAACACTCATGTCCATATTTTGATGAAAACTATTTTTTATCTGTGCTTTTTTGTGACAGTTATGTTGTTGACTCTCTAAAGGGAATGCAATCAGTTATGTAACAAACATGGAACTCACTCAAATATAAAAATGTGATGCTATTTTGTGGTTGCTTATGAATAAATAATGAAATAATTTATGTCCCTCCTTCATGTATTCAGGACTCCATTTATATCTTATTTGTGTATAATTGGCCATTTTATCTTTGAGGGAATAGGGTGGCAGGGATTATTTGGCAATGGTACAGTAGTGGAGTGCATAGGAAATACATAATGCTATCTATGTTCTGGGGTCCTCTCCAAGTAGATATGTAGATGGTTAGAGATAAAGGAGGACATTCTTGACATTTTCAATTGTTAGTCCTCCTCAGTCCCCTAAATTATTTTGTATATATTTTATATTACTTATGCCTCTACATATTTTTAATAGAACCTAAAACTCCTTGAGAGGATCATTTATTCTCTTTCTCTGCATTTCTGTCACACAAGCCAAGATTGAGCTTATATCCAACTTAAAAATCCCCAGTGCTTCATCAGTGTTAGTTGAATTGAATTTTTCTTAAAATGAGATGACTGTTAATCATTTACAGTTAGTATTCCCCTTTTGCTCATTTTTTTACTCATTCCTTGATTTTTTTACTTTTATTTTTATTTATTGTTTATATATTTTATTTTTTTATATTCCAACATGAATTTATTTATTTCATACAGAGCATTGGGTTAACCACTGGAGGAAGTTTGAGGATTGTAGTTTGCTATGATACTCTTAGCTATATGCAAAACTAATTTTAGAATGTGATTTATATATATATATATATATATATGTGTGTGTGTGTGTGTGTGTGTGCATATATGCATACATACTTATGTATTATTATTTAAAGAATAAAATAGTGATCAAAATGTAAAAACAAATCACCCCAGTCTGTCAGAGTTGGATGGAGAATTTGTATGTTAAAGTCCATATGTAAAAACTGGCCCATCTGCAAATAACAGATGGCACTTTTCCAAAGGCAAAGAAAAGCTTGATTCAGAGTTTAAAAAATAATAAAAGTTAATATGAAATGCTTTTTATTGAGTTAAAAGCCATTAATAAGAAAATGTACTCTATTGAGTTACATTAAATAAAAACCTATTAGGTTAATTAAAAATACTTTAAGGTTTTTCTTTCTTTTTAAAGGGAGACTACTTTGGATCTTTCTTTTNACTCTTAGCTATATGCAAAACTAATTTTAGAATGTGATTTATATATATATATATATATATATGTGTGTGTGTGTGTGTGTGTGTGTGCATATATGCATACATACTTATGTATTATTATTTAAAGAATAAAATAGTGATCAAAATGTAAAAACAAATCACCCCAGTCTGTCAGAGTTGGATGGAGAATTTGTATGTTAAAGTCCATATGTAAAAACTGGCCCATCTGCAAATAACAGATGGCACTTTTCCAAAGGCAAAGAAAAGCTTGATTCAGAGTTTAAAAAATAATAAAAGTTAATATGAAATGCTTTTTATTGAGTTAAAAGCCATTAATAAGAAAATGTACTCTATTGAGTTACATTAAATAAAAACCTATTAGGTTAATTAAAAATACTTTAAGGTTTTTCTTTCTTTTTAAAGGGAGACTACTTTGGATCTTTCTTTTTCTACTCAAAGTGTCTTTAAGATGAACTTCACTGTTTGTAAATCAATCTTTTCCTAGCACTTGGCCAGATCCCATGTGGTGATTAGTAGAGTTAGCCTGGTTTCTGCTTATTGGCTTTAAAGTACATATCCATATCTATTAATCAATGAATGTTTGAGCCCCTTGAATGTGCTTGGTCCTGTGGGAGATACAGAGGAAAGAATATTGTAAAGTGCCCTCCAGGCCCTTACAATTTAATTAAGGAGACAAGACTAACACAGGAGACAATTAGAGAAAGATACAAGACAGTATGTAATTAAGTGCTAAACTGTGTGAAGAGAACTAAGAATTTTCCATTTAATGTATAAATGATGGGGGTCTTCCTTAACAAAATGTAAGAAATACCACCATTTCTTGAGAGTAAATGAAATTGGTTTGTTGATTAAATTTTCATTTTATGAGACAAGATTTCAGAATGAAACGAATAAAGGTTGGAATAAATTCCCAGTGATAAAGTCATATGTTGATTTTAAGCTTTTGCTGGTGACAGTCTGCCAAGGGAAACTACTCTAAGATTCGAGTCTTTGGCAGCCTGTCTGTTCATCCTTTTTCCCCTTGGTTGGTCATTCTTGGATCAGTTTAGGGTTAGAAAAGGTTCATTTCTAGGGCAAATTTCCCTTTCATTATCATTTCATGTATGAGATCACTTTGAATATCATTCTATTCAACAAAAATTTAGTAAGTGCTTACTGTTTTCATACCATGAAATGACAAAATTGAAGGAGTCTTGCCTTCAAGGAGTTTATAATTTGCTGTGTTGATGGGGATAGTAATAAGTACAAAAGAAAGTAAATATCAATGAACCTATCAACAAGTATTTATAAACACTCTGTGCCAGAGTGTGCTAGGCTCTGGGGATACAAATACAATCATTGATTCTGAAAAAGCTTACATTCTAATATAAAGTATGTTTATAAAATAATATGAAACAGGGGCAGCTGGGTAGCTCAGTGGAGTGAGAGTCAGGCCTAGAGACAGGAGGTCCTAGGTTCAAACCTGGCCTCAGCCACTTCCCAGCTGTGTGACCCTGGGCAAGTCACTTGACCCCCATTGCCCACCCTTACCAATCTTCCACCTATGAGGCAATACACCGAAGTACAAGGGTTTAAAAAAAAATAATATGAAACAATTTCAGAAAAGAGATGACACAAGTCAGCCAAGCACTCATATAGGTAGGAGATCCACTTTCTCACCGTTTTCATTTCTATAAATTCCTCTTTCCCCCCAAATTCCCCTATTTTGAAATCAGTATTGCTCTGATTAAGTTGGTGTGTCTGGATTTGGAAGAGCTTAATTGGGATAAAGTAATTTACAATGACTTATTTCACCTTTCACAAAATCATAATGCTTAGTTTAGTACTCCCTAATGGGTTCTTAGTAAAATGATATTAATAATCTGCAAATCTTATCTAGCTTTTTGACTCCCAGTATCATTTTGGCATTTTCTGATGTCCTTTAATTTTTTTTGTGGCATGTCAGCTTTAAAATAATAATAACTAGTATTCCTATAGCTTACCATACTCAGAATGGACTAGTACTTATTATCCTATAATTTCTTCCTAAAGAAAACGGGTGCTTTTACAAATGCTTTTTCTTTAGGATTTTTCTTTTAAAAATTTCATTTATTATCAATGGAAAGGAATATCTTATTAGAATCTACATTTTGGATATAGGGCTCTAGGGAAATGCTTCTTGTATATTTCAAGGTAAATAATAACCCTTTTTGCAACTGCTCACAATTATGGGTTCATTATTATTCATTTTCATATAAAGGATTTCTCAGCAGGTGGGCAAGGACCACCTCCCTTTGCAGTGTCTGGGCATCTGCATGGCCTTATGGTGTGCTGCTTGCTGATGGCAGTAGACATAAGTCCTTACTGAGGATGGCTACTTGAGTAGAATCGACTAAATTGAAATAATAAAGATCATTACTATAAATCAATGGGTGGATGGAGTATGTTAGTTTATTAAAATCAGTAATAAGCATTTAATGAGAGATCAGAGGACATGCAGAACACCAATAAAATAACATTAAAAATGTGGAGATGAGGTTCTTAAAATTGTCCTTTGAACAAAATTTGGTAGAGAAAATGTACTTTTCTATATGCCTTTATGGAGATTCTTGTCTCAGTCATTATCCTTTTAAGAGATATATAGTCATGGGAAGACAATATTTATGTGGCTCAATCTGTTTTCTCTCAGATATTCTTGAGATATTGAGACTACTTTATGGTTAAATGCTTCAAGATTGCTTCTCCAACTCCTTTTCTCCTTTTAGGGACCTTATTCTTAGAAGTTCTTCCACAGTTGGATATTTAGTTGATAAGGGTTACCTTAATGATCCATCATTTCTTTTAGAAAAAAAGGACATTGTGACTTTCTGTTATGTATAGTTGTTTTTCTTTAAAGTGTATTTTCTTTAAAGTGTAAATTTAACATAATAGTAACAAAACTGTCCTGCTAGATAGTACCTTCTGATCAACTTGCTTCAACTCTCTTATGTGTATTTTATTAACACTTTTTTTTGCCACTCTTACTATTCATCAATCCTTACTGTTACCAGAAGCTTCTCTGTCTTAAATAAAAGTATCATCAAGTAGAAAAAAATAGCATTCATTCTCCAAGAGATATTAAAATTCCATCATGTTGGATAGACCCTCTGGAAGATTTGATGTGGAAGAGGGAAGGAAAAACATATAAGAATCAATAGTGTGAATAATTTGGGATCTACATCAGTAGGAGGGTTCACACTGAAACATTCAATTATTCATTAAATGTATTTTAAGGTTCCCCCTCTCCCCCAGTGTGCCAGGTTCTATGCTAAATGCTGGGGCTAAAAAAAGAATACAATTAATTAATTAATTAATGAGGGAATACCATTTTTTGAGATATAGAATGAGCCTGATAAATGATCTGTCTATCCATCCACCCATCCATTCATCCATCCATTCATCCACTCTACTTTGTTCAGACAACATCTGGAAAATTATTGCCTATTTCTGAGACCCACATTAAGTCATTGGTTAGCTAGAGAATGGTCAGAGGACAGCAAAAAGGAGGGGTTGAGATATACACTATTGGAAGGAGAAAGGTCTTTATTTTTTTCCATATAATAGTAAGTTGAAGTAATTGAGAAGTTTAGCCAGGAAAAGAAAATACAAGGAAATTTGTTGGATAATTGTTTTTAAGTGTTTCAGGGACCATTGTATGATAGAGGTTATTAGGCCCATCCTGTCTGAAACTTGAAGACAGATCTTAGAAAAATGGATAGAAGTTGCAGAAAGGCAGAGTTCCATTCTCATATAAAGAAGACTTCCTTTTGACTGGAGGTATCCAAAAGTAGAATACTCTGCCTCATTATTTTCCATCAAGCATCCTATGTTCTAGCAAAACTGGTCATTGTCTTGCTACTTACACATCACATGTCATTACCTGTCTCTGTGCCAAAGGTCTTTTTTACCCTTCTAACTATAGATATTATCATGTTACCTTCCCTTTCCACTCAGTCAATTCTATTACCTCTTGCATTGGCATTTAAAGCTTTACAATCTTGCCCCTTTCTATATTTCCAGGCTTCCATACTGTTTTTACATACATGTCCATACACATTTACTCATTCTATGGTCTAGAACTTGTAAGAGTTAAAATTTATTTTGGTTGAATATAAGAGTTGAAAAAAGTTGTCGTTGTGGATGCCACTTATAAAAATTACCTCTTAAGTTACTAGGGCTGTTAGTAGCTTTAGTAGCTTTATTACAGCAAAGTAGAGATAGTAGAGAGGGAAATGTAGGAAGGAAGTAGAAAATATTGCCTAGTTAAATACCATCATTGCTGATCTGGGGGAATCTAGCTCAACTCAGACAAAAGCTCCCTCAGGTCCCAGTCTCCAACCAGGAGTCGTGGTAGTCTCTTCAATAAAAGCTACCAATGCAGAGACACCAATGCAGCAGAATCCCTCTAATGCAGAAAGTTTCTCCAAAGCAGAAGTTCCTTCAACCCAGAAGTCCTCCAATGTTGAAGCAATGCCTGCTTAGCTTTCTGGTCTAGCCTTTTATAGCCCTTTTCCCAAGTCACTTCCTGTCTCTCTGGTTTCTGCTTCCTTTCACTGTGGGCTGGTCTATCACATCTCAGGAACCAATCATAGTTTCTTAATTTGCCTGGCACTGCCCAGATGAGGCAGTGCTTGTGGGATCCACTTCTAGTCCTTGAGGGTATGAACTTCCTTTTCTAGTAAAAGGTTCTTTAAGTGTTTGACTAAGTGTGGAAGGAGGGGCACTCCAAGTTCTTGATTGATTAAGTTAAAATAAACAAAGGAGGGTAATTTTACTTACACAGAATACTGTTCTGCTTGCTATTTCTCATACCCAAAGATCCATCTTTTGTTTGTTTGCCTTTGTACTGATTATCTTTCCTGGCTAGAATGCTCTCTCTCTTCTCTTCTACTTTTTAGAATCCCTTTCTTCCTTCAAGACTAAATTCTCTTACCAATTTATTCTCTTATTCTTTCTTCCTTTCTTCCTTCTTCCCTCCCTCCCTCCTCCTCCTCTCTCTGTCTCTGTCTCTGTCTCTGTCTTTGACTCTTTATCTCTGATTGTCTGTCTGTCTGTCTTTCTCCTTGTCCATGCTAGAAGTACAGGAGCTACTTATGAACTCAGTCCCATATTGATTGACATGGGACATTTTTTCTTCATTTTAAATCTTGTTGGGTTGTCACTTCTAAGGTAGCCTTGTCCATCCTACTATCAGGGCCCAACCTATTAATGCCAAATTTAATGAAGTCAGCCAGTCATCATTGCCCACTGCAACTCTAAAATCCTAAGCTTAATAATTTCCCCCAGACTTAGCTTCCCTTTGTAGCCAGGTGTACAGACATGTACCATTACACTGGACACAAATGTCAACTGCTGCAGGAAACCATTCCCGGTTCTTCAAACTGCTTGTGCCTCCCCTTATATGTCCTTTTTTATGTATCTTCATTATTCTCTGTTTCCTATTTGAATGTTAACTTTGTACCCCATTGTTTAGCATGCTGAGTAGTACATATTAAGTGATTACTAAATGACTGGTGATTGATCAGTTTTCATTGGCTGTCCTCTATGCCATCCTTACTCAACTTTTTTTGAGTTCCTTGTTTTCTTCAAGGTTCAATCTAAAAGTCTCATTGTATATGGAGCTTTTCCTGATTTCCCCCAGCTACTAGTGGATCTCTCTTCCCCCAGCTCCCCTGCTCCCTGATATTTTGTATTTGCTTCACTGGTAGTATTACTTCATGTTGGGGCTTTTTAGACCTTAAATAACAGTATAAATATGAACTATTATTATTATTATTATTGACTTTTATTCCACTTATATAATACTGGGCTTTTTTCTGATTTAACAACAGCAACAACTCAGTACTGGAAGAGGAAAGACTATTATTAATCACTGAAGCACAGACAGAAGAGACCAGCAACTGAAGATGAAATGGGATACTTCCTTAAAAAGGAAGGGTACAATATAAGCCATATTTTTTTTGAACATGACCAATGATGGAATTTGTTTTGCTTGATTGCATGTTAAAAATGTTTTTCTTTTTTCCTAATTTGATGGGCAGTATGGAACAGAGGAGGGATTCAAACCCTGGTTACCTGACTTCAGTTCTGAGGACCTTTGTGCTGCATGGAAAATGGAAGGATTTTTTTCTTTAATTATTTTAAAAGCATTTATTTTTAAAGAATTTCATATATTAATGTTATTAACCTAATAACTTAATCCTTTTAACTTAATTCTTCATTAATAAATTAATATTAACAAATAATGAAATAGTAATTAGGTATAAGATATTTAAATAAAAATCCAAAGAACTTAAAAATTACCCCATGACAACTTTCAATGACAAAATAGTATACTCTCTCTAAAAATTAAGGAAATGAGAATTGTCAGTTGTCTTTAGAAACAGAGTACTCCAATATTTAACAGATCAAACAGATTTGTATGACTCATGTCTGAAACAGATCAAGGACAGATTGTCTTAGGGCTAGCCCAGCAGGTACCAGTGCTGCAGGACTCATCTCTGGCTGTGTCATTACCATATGACAAATTTAAGGTATTAGGAAAAGTCTAACTCTTTAGAAATATAATGAGTTTAATTTTCCATTCTAGGACATCTTTTAAAAAAAATCTTATATGTGTATCAAAGTATAAGTTTATATAGGTAAATTAGTAGTTGAAAAGTTGATAAAATATTTTTTCTTTTAACCTGTAATAATATTTTTGATATTTATAAAGATTTTTATTTCCATGTCACACTTCATGCATTGGGTATTCTTTATAATCAAAAGTTAGAAAGTCTCCATAGTCTTTATTGTCATGGTGGCCAAGGACTAGACTGAGCTCTTGTTGAGCAAGGGCAGTACTGTCACATAGCCAATGGTGTAATAATGGACCTGATAGCTTTGGAGAAATTCTTACTTGGTAGGAGATGTGGCAACAGCATAGGGTTAGGTTTTGGGTTATCTGAGATGAGGCTAAACCATTGTCAAGAAAAGAGGAAGGAGGAAGAAGAAGATAATGAAGAATGATAGCTATTGCTAAGACATAAACGAAAGTTGGAATAAAATGGGAAAGAGACTAGCTTTCCTCAATCTTTAAACCTTAATGCACATGCATAAAGATGGTAGTTATTCTGTGTTATATTGGTCTGCAGTTAGAGGACTTGAGGTAGGGCCAGAAGGGAAGACAAAACATGGAAGAGGGATATGCCTCTTTATCATTTTAAAGGAGGGTATAAAATGTCTTTCGTGATCTGAGTAGTTAAGTTGGATTATGAGTTATGTTAATATTAAAAATGATAAAGGCTGATATAAATATAATTATTAGTATTTTAATTAAAACCATGCTGATAGATAATTAGACCACACGCTTGTAAGCATTCAAAACTGCCGCCTCCATTACTGTGTCCTGTTTCCTGTCTCGAGTCTGCTGGCCAAGAGCGAGCTCCCTCCTAACCCAGGAGATTATAAACTCTTCCCTGCGTCAAGACGTAGGCCTCCCCACGCCCAAAAACCTGGAAACGGAAACCAGTTGGACCACGTTGGATCACGGGAAATGTAGTTTGATACATTCTCCAAATTTCACTTTTACAGTTATGATATTTCCTCCTTTCATGATCAAATGAAGTCATACAAGCAAATAAAGCTTATAAATGCCTAGAATCAGAGATTTAGAAATGGAAGAGACCACAGAGACCATCAAGTCCAACCTTTTAATTTTAGAGATGAACAACCTGGTACCCAGAGAAATTGAATGACTTTCCCATAGTCATTATAGTAAATCCCACTGAATAAGGATTCAAAGCCAAAATCTTCTTGATTCCAAATCTAAGGACCTATTCAGGAAATCTTGCTGCTTCATAGTTATATCCTTGAAAGTCTTTGTCTTGATGTTATTCAGGTTGTGAGATGTAGTGGAAGAGGAAAACAAATGAAACTGGCTCAAGGACCAACATGAATACATTTGTAAAACATGATGGTTAATTGAATTTAATCATGAGAAGTAGAAATTTGGAAAGGGACATGAGGAGGAGGGATAATTAAGTAGCTATTTATTACTTGTGTGCCCACATTGGATCTGGTATGACACTAATTGTGGATTCAGGATGTAGCCTGTAGGAAAGGCACAATCTGTATCCTCACTGACAGGTAAATGGAAGGAAGGCTGGATTTAAAAGCCAGGTTTCCTGGCTCTGGGATCCTGGATTTTAAATTTGGGGGCAATGTAAGGGTGGGAAATTCTGCTTACTGACAAGAACTTTGTTTTCCTTTGAGAGGTAGCATGGTGAAGTGGATAGAGCACTTGCCCTGGGTTCCAGTCTACCTCAGAAACTTACTATTTGGGGGCAGCTGGGTAACTCAGTAGATTGAGAGCCAGACCTAGAGATGGGAGGTCCTAGGTTCAAATTTGGACCCAGCCACTTCCTAACTGTATGACCCTGGGCAAGTCACTTAACCCCCATTGCCTAGTCCTTACCACTTTTCTACCTTGGAGCCAATACACAGTATTGACTCTAAGATGGAAGGTAAGGGTTTTTTTTTTTTTTTTTTTTTTAAAGAAAGAAACTTATTAGTTGTTTGATCTGGGCAATTCAGTTAGTCTTTCTGAGCCTCAGTTTCCTAATCCATAAAATGAGGACTTTGGATATTAATGACCTTTGAGGTCTTTTCCCATTCTGAATTTATGATCCTTTGATCTTTAAAATGAGCATGATAATATTTGTACTAATTCTTCACAAGGGACATTATGGGATTCTTTGTAAATTGTAAAGCTTTAATATTAGATAATATTATTTTCTGGGAGGACAATTTTCTAAAGACTATACAATTACAGTGAAGGTGCTGATCTGTGTTGGGAATCTCCATACATAAATTAAATCATAGGCCAAGTCCCCATCCGTCCTTTCCTTTATATCTAATTATGTATTCATTATGCAGTATTCTTAGACCCAAGATCTATCCTAAATTCCTTGATAGAAAGATCAGTAAAGAAGGGCAGGTAGCTTGAGTATTGTCCTAGCACACCAAAACATAGAGCATGTTGATAGCACCTATACTCTTGGATAGTGCAAAAACAATGGAGCATAACACCTTCTCAGGAAAAATAATGAGTTGAAATTGGAAGTTACCAGATGGTACACTTCTTCCCCATTGAGCTTCTCCCTGGCTCAGTTCTAGCCTGCTCCATTCCCTGCCCCTGTAGCCTTATGGCGTCCTGGGTTCCCTAAAGCCTGCCTGTGGAGGAGGTCAGTTCCCTAATTCTTTCTCTCAACAACTGAATTTGTATTAAATACTGATTCAAGTCTGCATTTTATGCTGCTTGTTGCAGGTGTCAAAAATCCTAGTTACAACAACTGAGATTACCTCAGCATTTCTTGATGGGTTACTGTTGATGCTATTTTTCCTCAATGGATTCCAGGGACCACACTCAAAATAATGGTGCGGCTATTGCTGAAATGAGAGTAATAAAATAGGGAGCATCATAAAGCAAAGCAGATAAATAGATGGTGCTTAAATAGAGAGGAAAAAAAGAGGAGATAGTCCCTTTACTTCATCACAGAGGGTCATAGAATGTTTGATCTTGATGGAACCTCAGATATCATCTAGATAAGCTTCCTAATTTTACAAGCAAAGAAACTGGATTAGAGAGTTTAAGTGACCTGGTTAAAGTTTCACAGCTTATTGGTGGCAAAACTGAGACTAGAAATTGGTGTCTAACATTCAGTTCAATGCTTTATCCTTTTGACTTCCATGTATCTCTCTCCCCTTTTAACCTATCTTTCCCTACTCTTTTTGGCCAAAGTCCTTAAGAATTGAATTATGCATAGTTGACTAACTTAGGTATACACTATTTAAAACTGGTTCTGGGTAGTTACATGTTTAATTGAATGGCATACTGTCTCTAGCAAGGGTTTCCTAGATAGACAAGTTGGATGCAAAGGGAGATGCTGGGTAGAAGGAGTGATTTGTATTAATAAACTATTTCCATAAAATTCATATTTTGTTACATAATTTAAAGGAAAATGTGTAATTTCCTTTCAAACAATGTTCAATAATTATATTACTTCTGTTGCTACTTGGTCTGAGTATATGAGTTAGGCATGGATAGCCCCTTTGTGGCCTGGGAAGAAGGAAGAAACTATTGAATATTAGTTAGTTTGAAGTATTGTCATCGTGAACTTTGCATTTCTTCACTTTCTTCTTTGACATTTGCTATCTTTTAAAAAAAAATCTCTATTTAGACCCTTAAACTCTTCTGTTCTAAAACTGAATTTCATAGTATTAGATTTTGGCTTAGGGATTTTTTCCTCTCCTGATTATGTATACCTGTTGATATTTTTCTTGCTTTCTCTTACTTTCTACTTTTGTTATTTTATCATGTTATACCTTTACTACTGACTTCAAAAAATGCTAAGTAGCCTCCCTACATAGCTAGGCACACAAAGAATAGAAGCCTGGGTTGTGTCTATGCATACAGGTATGCTGAGGGATTAAGGGTGAAGAGGCTAATCTCCTTCAATGTTTTCCGTAGTTGGAAAATAACAATTCTTTTTTATGACTGAATTTGCCATCTGAGAAGATGGCTACACTGAAGGACTCAATACTTTTTAAAAATTTAATTGAAAAAATAAAAGGAGCAGGCATTTTTAGCCTGGAAGTATAAGTATGCTTTGCTATTTTTACTATCTAGTGTCAAAGAAGATTATTTTGTCCTAATTAAAAAAAATTTTTTTTTGAGAAGTGGAACACTGGTAAAATAATTTTTTTCTGAGATTTATGAATATGAATGTAGTTGTGTCTAAATAATAATGATATCTGAAACTTACATAGTACTTGAATTTTGCAAAACACTTTACAAATATCTAATTTGACCTGCAGAACAACTCTGGGATTGCTATTGTTATCCCTATTTTATAAGTGAGGAAACTGAGGCATACAGCTATTAAGTGATTTACTGAAGGTCACATGTCTAGTAAGTGTATGAATCTGAATTTGAACTCAAGTCATCTCGACTTCAAGTCCATTATTTTATCTATTGTACCATCCATTTTTTTTTCTGAAATAAAAGGATCTGCCTTCTCCTAATTTCAAGTACTTGGACAAAAAAGGAATATTTTAGAAATTAAAATTGTATTGCAAACCTCCAACATGAATTCTGGATATATATATATATATATATATATATTTGTATGTATGTATAAGAAGTGCCTTATAGGAAGTGGGGAGTGGCTTTATGAGGAAAAAGGAATTTGAGTTAGAAAAACAAAGACACTAAGATGGGAAGTAGTCTATAAGAGAAGGGTTTTCATGTCTGAGGAGCACAGAGTTCATCCCACCTCTATAGGGATATGAACTGGACTTGTGATTTCATTGCTATAGACCAGTGTTTCTCAAACTGTGCTTCAAAGAACCCCGAAGCACCATCTTTTTTCCCCCTTCCTTTTAAATGAACTTTATATTGTGTACTAATAGATATTTAAAATAATCTCTTTTAAAGGATTTTACTATAAAACTTTTTTGGAATATCTCATTTGAAATATTTTATCACTGTGGAAAAATTTGAGAAACATTGATATAGACAATTCCCAGATGAGGAAACTCCTATTAATGCAGTTTGGTCCCTTTGCTAAAATTTACAGTCTTAGAGACTTGTCTAGGACATTGAAAGATTGTGAATTCCTCATATCATCTTCCTGACTCCCAGGTAAATTCATCATTTACTAGCCCACACTGCCTCTCACCTTTCATCCCAAAAGGAGGCTACACACATATTTTACTTTGCACAACTAAAAGAGTTATATACATATTTGTTTTTGTAATTCTTTCTTTGCATTTTGCTCCCTAAGGAGACTAAAAACTGCTCAAAGACTCTTTTCACCTATTACTTTTTCCTCGCTCCCTTCCTCCTTCCACATTCTTTTCTTCACAGCTTTGGTTGGTATCCCAAATAATGTTTACAGACTGAAACAGTGTTATTGTGAGACAAGTTTTACTTTCCTTTACAACTTTTTTTTTCTGTAGTCAGATAAAATATTTCCTTCTCTATTGACATTTTAAAAGAAAGTGGTTTTAGGAGAGTATATAATTGGCTATTGCATTCACAGCTGCCTTCCCTGTACTGAGAACTTTGTCATCTAGTGAGCACTGGAAGTTGATGATTTGGGATTTCACTACTGTCTGCAGGTCTTATTTTCAGCTTTGCTCTTTGACCCATAAGATGAATTGTGACAAGCCAAGGAAGACATCTGATCCATTTGAAACGATCCTGACCTGTCTTATTTTGAGTTGAAATAGTGATATCAATTTGTATTTTTTTTCTCTTTTTAGGTAAAATATAAAAGGGATTTTGAAGAAAGCAAAGGAAGAGGCTTCAGCATTGTTACAGACACACCTGAGTTACAAAGACTGAAAAGGACTCAGGAACAGATCAGTAACGTAGGTGACAATTTCCTTGAGGGATGGTCTCATGCCACAAAGATGGCCATGTTGCTGCTGAAAAGTGTGATTGGGTCACAGAGAAGGCTTTGCTGCTGGAACTGATGAGAGTGAAAGGAATGGACTCCCTTGTTGATGTCATGTGTGGGTGTGTAGGCAGGAGGGCTAAGTGTCCCTAAATGTGTGACTGACCACACTCTTTTCTCTTGACACATACACACATAAAATAGGACTCTCACTCACTGCACTTTCCCTTGTCTATTTACATCATGAATATCTACAACAATGGTCATCACAATGATATGTTTACATTTCATATTCTAAAGCACATTCCCTTGAGCATTAATTATTGTGGTTCAGAACCTCCTTATTGATTGTTTATATTTTTGTGAACATTTTTCAAAAGGTTATTTTAGAACCTCAATGAGATTTTTCCCCCCCTTGGTGTTCAAGTGGGTAAAAATGCAGATAACAGGGTGGTTGGGGTTCTAAAAATCTATTGTTTGCAATTATGCTCAGAATTTTGTGCATTAAAATTTGTTAGTTCTCCTATCCAAATGGGGCAATAGGTCTCTTTTTCAGCAGGCACTTATATGTGTGATTACTTTAAGCAATGTATCCAGTAGAAATGTATTTGTTAAATTGTGTTCAGCACAGTAAAAGATTTACTTTGAAAAAGAATATTGAGATTAGCCACCCTTAAAATACTAGTAATATGGAAATGTTAATTCATCCTTCACTAAAGCAGAAATGGAAAGCTGTTTTATTAACCAGTCGAGTCCTATACCTATGAAAATGGCTTTTTTTAAGGAGTTATTTTTGAGGGAACTATTTCAAAAGCACTTTGGTAACATTTTATTCTTGGGTCTCTATTTGGTGAATATGAATTAAAACAATGGTTGAACACTGTGAGCAAACACATTTTGCTTCATGGTTCCAGGCTCTATAAATGGTATAGTCTCCATTTTTAGGGAATATTGCACATTATAAGGCTTTGAGCTTTATAATGTTTCAGGAGCTTCTATATTTTTAAAGAGCACCTGGGTTCTCACTTGCAATGGTGAGATAATATTATTTCTCTCACCTGTGATTTCAATAGCAATATGTCCTTTTTTTTTTTCTTTTGTGGTGTGATAGGAATCTCTTTACTAAAACTTTTAGGTGGTTTTTTTCCCTTGGAGATTGGAGAGGGAGAGCAATCTTAACATGGAAAATGGTAGTGGGGCAACATCAGTATGTCTGATCTGGGAAGGCAATTCCATTATTAATAGAGAAGCCAAGCTGTGGGAGAAGGATATAATGAGTTGAGAGTAGGAATTCTTAATTTTTAATTTTGATATGGCCACTCTTTTCTTAAATTTTGTATTCTTAGCTACTAGATAGGAGAAGACAAAGGCAGGTTGAGAAAGAAAGGAAAATTTTGAAAGTTTAGTGAATTGTATTAAAACTATGTGTGGGTTTTATTTTTTCCTTTTCTTTCTTTTTTTTTTTAAAAAGATGAAACTTTGTGAATATCCAGAGCTTCTGACTTAGGGAAATCCAGGACAGGTTTGCTCTTTATCCATTATACCTGAGTCTCTCATCTTGCCTAACATTGCATGCCTCCTCTTGCTACCAATCGTTGTGCCATGGTTCTCACCTCAGAAAAGGGAAGGAGCTCTTGAGCAGAGCTTGGGAGAGAAACCTGGGTATGAGGCAGAGAAACAAACAAACAAAAAAAGACTAGGATCATTTAGAGGCAGTGAACTTTGGTGCTATACTAAATCTGCATTTAGTAATTAAAATGTTGGAAAATGAGACCCAGCATGAAGAATTTAAAAGAAGGATTTAAAAGAAGTAAATGCAAATTTCCCTTAAAAAAGAAGTGGAGGAAGCTTTAAGTACAGAATGTACAGAGACAATGTCAAAGACAAACTACTTATTTTATTAATTTGCCTAAGGTTAGCCCTGTTAGGTTTGTTATTTGAATAAAGTGGATATTTCTAAAGATCTTTTTTTTTCTATGACCAGAAAGGACTTAATTTCAAGGGGTTATGACTTTGATCTCGTAAAAAATTCTCCAAATATTAAAGATTCCTCCTTTCCTTCCCCTTTCTTCTTTCTCTCCATCAATCAAAAGGCTTTTCTTTTCAAAACTAAAATGGTATCAATGACATATTCCAATCAAAGGTACATGCAATGACATTTCTTTTCCTGACCACCTTTAGTGAAATTATATTAATTTGTACAAGTATCATGCTGCATACAACACTACATTTAAAAGTTTTCACCATCAATCAACTGTATTTCTCCCAAACTAAAATTTTCACCTCAGAAATGCATACGATGACTAATTTAAGGATGTCAATAAGAAGTAGCTGATGGGAAGGTAAGCAAGCACTTAAAAAAATTCAGACAATTGACTTTTGCAATTGAACAAGAAAATAATTAGTTGTTTTAAATCCATTTTTTATCATTAGCAGGGTTATAAAATTTTTATATACTAGAAGCTCTTCGAAAATCCTTCCTCTAGTGGGCAGTAAACCTCTGAGAGGTATGTAATTTCTTTCTTTCTTTTTTTTTTTTATCCTTTCCATGCCCGTATCAGTATATTACTTTATTCTTATAGCTTGAAAATTAGTTGAGCTGATTTCTAGGGAAGAGTAATTTTGCTGTTTTATTATTCTAAAAATATCAGTGGTTTTGTAATCATGGTTATAACAGCCATATATATGTATATTGTCCAGGTTGGTAGGTTAATCTAAAATGTTAATTGTATGGTTTTTCTTTTTGGAATTGATTCCCAATAAGAATGTAGGCTGGTAAAAATGTTTGCTGCATAATGAAACTTTTACTTATTTGTGCCAAGAACTTTGGGGGTATTTCCAGATAATTCAAAGATGTGTTTCTTTCTTTTTTATTCTCCCATTAAGAAAAGTTGAATAGATTTGAAGAGATTGCAAAATGTTGATTATTAGCCTACCCTGAACAAGTTTCTTTAACTTAACGCCCCTGGCAATTTTCTGAGACTAATTTATCAGCCAAGTACACATTGGCATTGGAATAGGTAGTTGCCTTATCAGAAGTTTTCTATATTAAAGAAATCCCAGATCCAGTCTGAGAAAAAAAAGAAAGAAAGAAAAAAGACACTACGTATATCTTTCCAAAATATTTAGGATTAATAAGCATTCTCCTGTATTAACCCAGTTTATTTTTTAAAAATCCTTACCTTCCATCTTAGAATCAATATTGTGTATCGTTTCCAAAGCAGAAGAGCAGTAAGGCCTGGGCAATGAGGGTTAAGTGACTTGCCCAGGGTCACAGAGGTAGGAAGTGTCTGAGAACACATTTGAACCCAAGACCTTGTGTCTCTAGATCTGGCTGTCAATTCAGTGAGCCACCTAACTGCCCACCCAGTGTATTATTTTAAACTCATAGACTGGAGCCTGAATATTTTGTAGATGAAATGTAGAAATGGCCAGGCCAAAAGCTGATCAGAATCATCACCCTGGAGATACTGTTCTAACATATTTTAAGCATAAATACATGATTTGTTAGACTCATTCATTTCAAGAAGGATTATTAGAGTTCACAAACTTGCCTTGGGGTGATATTAGAGGATTTGACAAATTAATGCTCTTAATGACAAAGTCTAGATATTTTATGTGTATGTCATGATGATCTAGGCATTTGGAATGGCTTTTGTGTCTACCATGATAGGACTCTTTTTTCAGATACATATAAATTTATTTATCCAGAATTTTAAACCATTTAACAATGAACAGACACTTGCAAATTTTTGATTTGGATCCTGGCCTCTTCTTTAGGTGACAACAAAGATATAGTATCACACATGGATGCCGTTTTAAATGCTGCAATTTAAATTTCTTGTTCTAGGCGAATGGAAAGCTGGAGGGGAAACAAGATTTTAAGTCAACTGGCTGGCTACACCCAAAGGAATAGCACTCCGCAGCTAAAAGAGAGTTGAAAGATTTATAAAGGATTGCTGAAGAAGCCTAGATTTGACTCATATTTATTAATATTCACGAAGAACTGTTGAACTGAGCTCTTAAGACAGCCAGCATTTGACTTGAGGACCAGTCCTACAGGAAACCGAGGAGTTATATCTTCAATGAAACCGAAGATCACTTTGGATGATTTCCATTTGCCCACCAAAGGTAGGTATGTGTGATCCATTATGATTATTGTATGGTTAATTATAGGTGGTCAATGCCAACTCCAGAGCTCTGCACTCTGCCTGCTTGTTTCTGGTATGTGGGAGTCCTTCCCTTTTCCATGCCCATACTACCTGACTGCCATTTATTTTATTTTATTTAAAAAAAAATCATTTACCTTCTGTCTTAGAATTAGATTGTTTCTAATGCAGAAGAGCCAGGCAAATGAAATTAAGGGACTGTGGTCAGATTTGATCCCAGGACTTCCCTCCCATCTCTTTTGCCCTGACTCTCAATCCATTGGGTTACCTCTCTGCCATTTATTTTGGTAAGTATCCTAGCTTTTGAGGACTTGTTTTAGAACTTTCTGAGTGCCTATTTAATCAAAAACATTTTCTTTATTTAGCAGCAAATGTCTTTTGGGAATTTTTTCCAAAAGCATACTGCAAACACACATGAGAAGGAGAAAAAGGAGTTTTTGCTTTTAATGTTTTAAAGCACATGAACTGTCAATGGGGCATTCTTTGTTTTGTTTTTGTTTTTGTTTTTGTTT
Organism: Gracilinanus agilis; assembly: GCF_016433145.1. NCBI lineage: Eukaryota > Metazoa > Chordata > Mammalia > Didelphimorphia > Didelphidae > Gracilinanus > Gracilinanus agilis. The sequence goes on along the minus strand of NC_058134.1, from coordinate 61,786,249 downwards.
TTGTTTTTAGTTTTAGTTTTTTTTTTTAAATTTGGAAAGCATATGAAAATGGCTTATTCAAATTTCAGGCAGTTTATACTGTCTCTATCTACAGCATGAAGCCTTTCTGTGGTAGACCCACATAACTGAGCTGTTGCCATAGCTACTCATCTGAGTGATGGGGAAGTCTTTGGAACATTATTGGCACATTTTGTCCCGCTTGTTTACTAACCACACCACAAAGTGCACTCTCAACTAGCTGATACAGATTAGAGATACACTGTCTCCAAAAAGGTAACATGGAGCCCAGGGAGGGTATTTGCAAACTTTGTGGTGACAATAGAATCTAGAAAATAAGTATTCCTTTCATTTAATTTAAGGGAAAGGGAAAAATCACATGAAAAGCAATGAAAAAAAAAAAAGATGGCAAATGTGTATTTCACAGGATGAATTATGTGGTGAGTGGATTTGTTAGTGGATTTGTGTGTATGTTTGTGTCATCAGGTGAATACTGGGTTGTGTGTATAAATAGCCTTGACTTTAAGGGGAATTCTTAGCAAAATAATAACAGCAACAATAGTAATGATAGCTAATATTTTTAAAGTCTTTAAAGTGAACTAGAATATTTCACATATGTTATCTCATTTGGTTCTTTCTATAATCTTGTGGGGAATATGGCATTATTATTTCCATTTTACCTATGAGGAACCTGAGGCTAAGAGAATTAAAATGACTGGTCCAGGATCACACCTCTTATATGTGTGTGAGTGAGTGAGTGAGTGAGTGAGTGAGTGTGTGTGTGTGTGAAAAAGGATTCAGATTTGGTATTTCAAGTCTCTCTTGGTCAGTAGATCCCTGGCAGGGTCACTACTTCTATTTCTTTTTTTTTTAAACCTTCACCTTCCTTCTTGGAGTCATTACTGTGTATTGGCTCCAAGGCAGAAGAGTGGTAAGGGTAGGCAATGGGGGTCAAGTGACTTGCCCAGGGTCACACAGCTGGGAAATGTCTGAGGCCAGATTTGAACCTAGGACCTCCCAGCTCTAGGCCTGTTTCTCAATCCACTAGAGCTACCCAGCTGCCCCCTAGGATCACTATTTCACAAGACATGCTCACTTAATTCCTAAATCAGTTCAATCTCTAGACTTTTCAACTGCCTTTCCACTTTTGAGATTCTCTAACCCCTCTCACCCTTCTGCATCACCCCCAGCACTCCACCAATTTCTGGGTCCCCTTTAGCGTTTGTCTTCATTTATTAGAGCATAAAATTCTTGAAATTAGGGATCATTTTGTTTTCTTATTTTGCATCCTGTAGTTAGCAGAGTGCTTTAAGCATAATATATACTTAATATTCTCTCTTCTTTCTACTCTCCCCCTTCCCCATCTCCATTTCCCTTTTCTCCCCTGCCCCATTCCCCAATCTTTTCCCTTTTACTCCCTCCTCTTCTCCCTCTGCTCTTGCTGTGACAGCTTGACTCAACAAAGTCTTTTCTTTCACAACTAAAAACGATATGTTTTACTTGAAGAAATCTTACCTGTTTTTAAAACAAACTTTCATTCTCATGTGCACATTGACTCTTCCTTTTCAAAATAAATAATTATATGCTAAAATGGTTTTTTTAATATCCTATACTAGAATTATAGAATTCTATAATTATAGAACTACAGAATATATAGAAGAAAGAATTCCTAGGATGTCAGAGAATATTGAAATGCAATTTTTGAAATTTCTTACGACAAATTGATAACCTATTGATGATCGAAGCAGCCCCTTTCAGCCGTGTTATTTATCATGGAAATCTGAGAATGTAACATAAGTTAATCATTTACAAATTAGTTGATGTAAATGGATATTCATTACTGATCTAGTTCTCTGTGAATTATTGTGAGTCATTTTCAGAAATATTTTATCATTGGAGCTAGACGTTGCCTAGTGATTGAAAGCCTGTGTCCACGATCTATTAAAACATTTGACTCAAAGTCAGGTTGGATGTTGAGGGAAGGCATCAGGGTGGGAGCGATTATCTAGTGATTCTGAGTCTTTGTTTGTAATTTAAATAAATCATTTTGACAGAGACTGACTGTAACCATGTTCAGGATGCTGACAGTGTGAAATTGAGTTGTATGGTGGACATGAGACAAGCAGTCAAGAGAAATCCCTAAAGGCATAAATTTGTTATGTAATTGGGTCAACTCATGCATGAGAAATGCATGCTAATTGTAAATTGGTGGCAAAATTGTAGTGTATCAGGCAATTAGTTCTTATATTAACCCAAACAATTGACAGAGTGACATTTTCTTCTTCTGTTTTATGTATGGCAAACATGAGGGTATTTAGAAAAAAGAGACGGAAGAAAAGTGAGACTCATTTGAGGTTAAAATAGATGGTACTCTGTTAATATCACTCAAAAATATAAATATCTTATAGCTAATTGGATATTTTTAAGGAAAGCCTTTAATTGGGAATAGCACAGTCTTATGTATATGTATGTATGTGTATATATGTGTGAATACATATGTGGACATGCATATGTAAATGTGAAGTTGAAAATTGATTTTTATTCTCTTTTAAGACAGTCAAGCTAGCACAGATTTAATATTCCCCTTAGCTGTATGTACCTAAATATCTTACTCTTGCAAGTTTACTTAGGTAACCTCTTATGACTTTTAATCCACTTTTACATTGTGACTTGTACCCCAACCCTTGGAACTTCCCCCATCACCCACTTTGCTGAAAAACTTGATTAACCTAAAGGTCAATCTCATCAATTTAAAACCATTGTAGCAACTCCCCAGCCTAATCCTGAGAACTGATCTCATCTCCCAGTGATGTAATGGGGAGGAGCTGAAATGACACTTATCCCATCTCTTCATTAAAAATGACTACCAGTTGGAAGGAGACACACCTGTGTTAGACATTTTTCTCTGACCCCTTGTTAATTGCTATTAAAAAAAACCTATCATCCTTTACTCAAGTCTTTGGCCATTGAGACCACTGATCCCATTTATTGATGATTGCTGGTACTGATAATAAATGGATTGCACACAGAGCTTTGTCTCTTAGAATTTCTCTTAGGAGACACGTATGTGTATGCATGTAGGTATGTATGTATGTGTGGCCAAACTGGTCAGAACTGGTTAGGTGCTGAAGCTGGAATTTGAGCTATAATCTCTGCATCAGACAATGATTTCATATAGATGAAAACTTATTTCTGTTTGTGTACTACATTTTAAAACATAGTCCGCAAGTACACAAATAACAACCAAATAAGAGCATAGGTGGTTCAGTAAAACTTATCTGCGTAGCAAAATGAACAAACTTGAAATACCTTCCCAGATGATACTTCCTTTCATTATCTTTGTGTATACAGGGCAAATGTGCAATGAAAGGTTATGATAAAGGGAGAAGTCTTTTACAAAAATTTGCATATTAAGCCATTTTTTTATTTTCAAAAGTGCTGTCAGATCAAATCTGTCAACTAGTAATTTTTAAACTGATACTATGTGCCAGACACTGTGCTAAGTGCAGGTAGTGCTCACAATAAATTTTTATTGTCCCAGGAAATGTTACTGCGGAATTGCATGATAGAAAAAAAAAGGCATATTATTCAATATTCTTTCCAAACCCACATTTTGGTCTCACACTTGGTTTTATTTAATTCTTTCAAGTAGGGCCTTACATAAAAGTAGATCCTTTTTAGCTCCTTAGTAGCTACTTGTACATAGCAAATAAGAGTATTGGCAAAAATAATATGTCCCAATTTGTAGGTTTGAGAAAGCATGGCCTCTCACCCCCTTTAACAATAAATGAATGAATAAACATATATAAGTTCACAGATGTCTTCCATTACTATCTCTTCCTTTGCTCCTATCTCACATAACCAGTTGGCCCTTCTCGCCAAGGCAAATTCCTTTATATGCAAAAAATGATATTTCATTGTCTTCTCTAAAAAGATTGACCCCTCTTTATTTTCTTCTCTCTCTTACACATTTTCATCCTCTCTTTTTCTACTGGCTGCTTCCTTACCATCTATAAGCATGACCATCTCTCACCCAGTCTCAAAAAACTCCTCTTTTCATCCATCCATTCCCACTAGCTATCACCCTGTATCTTTCCTCCTTTTCATGGCTAAACTCCCTGAGAAAGCTATCTCTAATAGGCACTTTCACTTCCTTCTCATTCTCTTCTTTACTTTCTGTAGTCTGGTTTCCAACATTAATGTGAACTCAGCACACCCCAAATCAGGTACATGTGATTGGCAATAAAAAACAAAGGCAGAAAAATATGTAAAATAAAAATTTTAACTTGTGTGTTAGATCTTTGCCATTTTCCAAATGGCATAAAGTCTCACAGCAGTTTACCCAATCATGTTCATTCTTCCTCTAAGAAGCATCAGTTTGAGTCTTTACATTCTTTTGTACCAAATATTAGCTCCTGTAGCTTTACCATGAGTTCTAGCTTGTAACAAGTTGTGGCTGCATCAGACCAGTGCTTCTCTTCATTTCATTAATGTTATTTAATGTTGATAATATTCCCAAAGTACAAGAGTAATGATAGTAGCGCTATAAGTCTAAGAAAAGTGGTTAAGTGCCTAGGTATGTTCAGATAAGAAAAATTTATTAGATAACAGGGTTCACTATCATATACACTTTTCAATTTATGTGAAGAGTCTTGAAATGTATTGGTTGCATAAAAAAAGGTCCTGCTATCCTGAAATCTCTCTCTCTGAAGTTCATAATGATCTTTTAATTGTGACAGCTAATGGTCTTATCTCAGTCCACATGCTTTTTGTCTTCTTGGCTTCCTGTAACTGTTGATGACCTTTTCTTCTTATATTCTCTACTTTCTAGGTTTTTATTATTCTGATCTCTTTTGGTTCCCCTCTTACCTGCTGAACTTTGCTAGATTTTCATCCAGGTCATATTCTCTTGGGTTTTGCCCAATTCATTTCCTTGACCGTTTTCTGTTCTCTCTCTCTGTCTTTCTCTATCTTTCTGCCTCTGTCTCTCTCTTTCTGCCAATCTCATCATTTCTGATGGATTCCATTATCATCTCTTTGTAGATCATTCTCAGATCTATTTATTTGGCCATAACTTCTCTCTTGACCTCTAGTCTTGTATCTTCAACTGCTTATTGGAGATTTTGCACTACGTGTCATGTAGAAATTTGAAACACAACATGTTTCAAATTGAACTAATTCTTTTTCTTCTCAAGCCAACCCCCGTTCCTAACTTCTCTATAACTGTTAGAATACTACTATTTTACTTCCAGTTCCCCAGGCTTGCAACCTAGTGGTCATCCTCAATTCCACACTCTCTTTTACCATCTATATCCAATCAGTTGTTAATACCTATTAATTCTAACTTCATAATATAATCTCTTATATTAAGGCCCCTTTTCCTCCTCTGACACTACTACCACTCTAGGTAGACCTAATAATTTCATGATAAGACTATTATAACTGCCTATTGATTAGTCTTAATATGGCTTCATCTCTGTCCCCAAACCCATTCCAGCCAATCTTCCATTTAGCTGTGAAATTGATCTTTCTAAAAGTGCAGATCTGACTGTATCTTACTTTCTCCCCCCAAAATGTATGCCATACTCTTTCAGGAAACTCCATTGACTCCCTATTTCCTATCCCCCATTAGATTGAGTTCCTTGAGAGCTCAGATTGCTTTTCCCCTTTATTTGGATTCCCAACAATGTATAATTCTTCTCAGAAGAGAATGTGTGTTTTATAATCTATAATGTAAAGTTTAAATTCTTTTGAGAGTAATTTCAGGATAAGAAATTTGCCATCTCCCCAGAATCCAGACAACGAACTTGTTTGGAGAAGGCACCATGAAGATGCCTGAAGAACCTTCACTGGATCATGAAGATCCAAATGCACTTTGGGGTGCAGTTAATTGTAACATGGGGAGTTGAATGCATTTGTTTTGAATGTACACTCTTATGCCAAAGGGGACTGCCCCTAACTGGCTTTTGTCAATGCACCTAGCAAAACATTGGTTTTGCATTCCTTCTCTTCCATATTTAAATATATGATATAAATTTCCTGTGGACACTTAGGAGACTTGAAAACTACATTTCCCATGACTCAACAGGCTTCCTTCTTCCGCGTGAGCCAACGTAAAGCGTAGCTTAAATAGAGAGAACTTGATTGGGACTCTCTCTTTTCCTATGAAGCAGCCAGGTAGGCAGGAGGTAATGGAGGGTGATTTGAATTAGATCTTATCAGGCACGTGGCTATTACTATCAAAATGACTTTAAATAAACTATTAATATTTTTAATATCCATCTATATCAATATTATTTTTAACAACACTTAGCACAATGGCTGCCCTTTAACAAATTTTTGCTGACTTGTTGACAACTGAATAGTGTGACTCTGTTGGCTGAATTTACTGCATGTATCCCTCTCATACCATTGTTAAGTCCAGGTTTTCTTTGATTCTTTTTCTCTCATGTAGCACGTTGGATACTGAGAGGTGAGACTTTTATTGATAACTAGTAAATTTTTTGTCTGTTAAAAATAATCATTTTCATTTGTTACATGGTATAGTTTACTGCTCACTATGTCCTAATCCTTCCCAATTTCTACTCGAAGAAAGTATTCATAACATGCACATGGGAAATTTCCAAGTAGCTTTTTGCATTTCCTAATTTTGAACAGTGTTTTCCAACCTATTTTTCTCTGCTCTTCTGCCCCATGTTCATATTCGAGCCACTATGAGTTCTTCATAGAATTTCTTTGTTTCTTTATCTTTTATAGCAGATATGAAAACATCAGTATCAATTACCTTCATTATGAATCCCATTTCTATGCTTATCATGTGTTCAACAAGACCAAATGACCAAGGATCCCGTGAAATGAATTTTTTTGTTGCTCTGATAAGAAGTGGTACTGGTGTATAATGACACCAATTTGACCAACTCCTTTAAAAGCCTTTCAGAAAAGAATCCATGAGTCATCTTTCCATTTAACTACAACTTAAAAAAAAGTCTTCTGGTTTCATTTAGAGTGAGAATGTTTACACGGGTATGGTTTATTTCCTCTAATAATAAGGGACATTTTTGGTTACTGGACAACAATTTCATTTAGAACATCAACAAGTGAGTTCAATTTTTAATATTCCAAAAAACCATAGATTTTTAATGAGCTCTGTCCCCTTTTTATGTCCTAGTTAAATTTTACAGCTCAGAATGTATACTTCTCACTTTGTGTACCAGATAAATTTGTCCTGAACAGATGTGACAGATAGATGGGGGAGAGAAGTGATGATAAAAATGGAGGATTCCTGTGTTTGTGGGAAAAATGAACAATTATTGTATCTGTAGACAACAAAAACCATTTCTGTTGTTAATATTCTATTTCATGCCTTGAGGCAAAATTTGAATCTTGTTTACATTAGTAATAACTTTGTAGTTTAGCTTTATTAAGTCTAGTTAGAAATGCATTTAGCTTTTCTGGACTTCCAACTGTGAATAAAGTTACTAATTGCATCACTGAATTATAGTTTCACATCAGATTATAGAATCATTGCATTTTTGGGAGGGGGTAATCTAAATCTATTATTCTTAAGGTAGGCAAAATCAAGATTTAGATTTATATTAGTCTTATATATAGATGGCTTAAAGTGGTGGTGGAATCATTATTAAAGAGGAAAAATTTTCAATAGAAAAAATTGATTAAGAAATGACTTATAACTTGAATGAAGTTTTCAGATTCATCAAAATGAAATGATTTGAGAGTAGCAGAGATTTTTTGCTTTCTTAAATTTTCATTTTTCACCGCATAAAGATATGTTTTCTTTTCTAATTTGCATTTTCTCCTCTCATTTTCCAGGATGAATTATATGCCATTAAAATTGCCTTTTCTTTATTTTCTCAATGTGCTTTATTGCTTTATTTTTATGGCTTTCTTTTACTTAACAGTTGCCTAGGCAGCATTTGAGACATTGTGTTTCTTGTGACAGAATAAAATGTCACGCTGCTGCTTCCTTACAGAAGCATTTTAAAAAAAGTCTCAACCCTTAATTCTCAGAGAACGAAGTGACTTCTATAATGCCCTTAGACTTTAGGTAGCTTTGAGGACAGGGGAGATATAATCGGTTCCTGCCTGCTCATATTTATGCTGGATTTTCATCTGTGGCTATATTATTAATTGTGACCAAGCTAACTCTCATTTTATTTGGAACAATTTAACTTCTTAATCTCCTCATTCTTTGAGGAAACAAAGGGGATAGAATTTGCTTGTGTTTCTATAAAATCTGAAAAAGAGATAAGAGGATGAGATTTCCTATTTCAATTAATAGCATTAGAATGAACGTAGAGGAGGTTAAAAACCCATTTATTCTTTCTAACAGCTGAATTTTTACATAGACAAAGAAGTTACTTTGCAGAAGTTAGGGGAATTAAAAGATTTATTTTTATTCCTATAAAATCTTATGGATATTTTGATATTAAAAACAAAAATTTTATTACCTTATAATAGTTATGCTTCAGGTATACAAAGTCATTTAATTTATTTATTGAGTATCTATAATGAATAAAACACTATGAGGATACAAAAGAAGTGTAAGGCACAGTTTGTGTCCTTAGAGAATACACTCCAGTTGGGGAAATAAGACATATATATTTTAAATAAGGTTACAAGTGAATAATGTAGAAGAGAAACCTATTTTGGGGGAAAGGTAATACATCAAGTATTGTATATATGGAGCTCATAGTCCAGGTGGGACATCTAGGTGAAATCATATTGTAGGCAGTTAGAAATATGAATCTGGAACTTTCAAGAGAGGTCAGATGTGGAGAAAGAAACTTGAACTTGTGTAGTGGTGATAGATGAGATTTTGGGAGAGAGTGATATTGCTAAGGGAGAGAGTGATATAATGCTAAGGGAGAGAATGTAGAGAGAGCTGAGGGACAAGGATAGAATCTTAGAGAATGTTAACCTTAAGGGATAGAAAAGACAAAGTGGACCCAGAAAAATTCAGAGAAAGAATGATCTGAAAGAGGAGTGAATAATCAGGAAAATACCTCTATAATTTCAGAAGTCAAGAGAAGTGAGTGGATGGTGTGGAAATGACAAGATGAATTGCTGGATTCTTCCTCTTTGGAGGTCTTTAAGAAGAGATTGAAGAGCCAATTGTCACATATATTGGAGAGTTCTTTTGGAAATGGGCTGTAGGTGCTGGGGCATTTTCCAGGTCTTAAATCTGAGTGCCTTCAACATATTCCTACATTTAAAAAATAACTATTATATTAGTATAATTCACATTTTAAAAAATGATTGGGTCAATATTATCCAAACTATAAGGATCAAGTAGGCCCTTAATCTATCTAGATTTTATTATTTCAACAACTGTGCTTGAAAATAATCACTATATCATAAATAACAGGAACTTAAAAAGGAGAAATTACTAAGGAATGCAAAGAAACTGAAATTGTTGACTTTTAGGGATTGATAAGGAATTCATGTAGTCCATAGTAGTGAATTTCTACTTTGAAGGAAGCTATATATTCCAAGAATGAAAAACATTTATTATAAATTCTTATGAAGTGCCAAATGCTATTATATGTTCTAGGAATAAAATTATAAAAGTGAAACAATCTCATCCTCAGAAGTCTTACATTCTAAGAGGAGGTTGTTGTTATTCAGTTGTTTCAGTCATTTCCAAGTCTTCACGATCCCATTTGGGGTTTCCTTGGCAAAGATATTGGAGTGATTTGTCATTTCCTTTTCCAGCTCATTTTATAGATAAGGAGAGCGAGGCAAATAAGGTTGTGATTTGTCCAGGATCATACAGCTAGTAAATGTCTTAGGCTGGATTTGAACTCAGGAATAAGAGTCTTCTTTTTTTTTTTTTTATGTTTTTTTTTTTAACATTTATTAATAATCATTTTTAACATGATTACATGTTTCATGCTCCTATTTTCCCCTTCACCCCCCGCACTCCCCCCACCCATGACCGACGCACTTTTCCACTGGTTTTGTCATGTGTCCTTGATCAAGACCAATTTCCCAATTGTTGGTAGTTGCATTGGTGTGGTAGTTTCGAGTCCACACCCTCAATCATGTCCGCCCCGACCCATGCGTTCAAGCAGTTGCTTTTCTTATATGTTTCCTCTCCTGCAGTCCTTCCTCTGAATGTGGGTAGCATCTTTACCATAAATCCCTCAGAATTGTCCTGGGTCATTGCATTGCTGCTGGTACAGAGGTCCATTACATTCAATTTTACCACAGAATGTCAGTCTCTGTGTATAGAGTTCTTCTGGCTCTGCTCCTTTCGCTCTGCATCAGATCCCGGAGGTCTCTCCAGTTCGCCTGGAACTCCTCCAGTTTATTATTCCTTTTAGCACAATAGTATTCCATCACCCGCATATACCACAGTTTGTTCAGCCATTCCCCAATTGAAGGACATTCCCTCCTTTTCCAGTTTTTTGCCACCACAAAAAGCGCAGCTATAAATATTTTTGTACATGTCTGTTTATCTATGATCTCTTTGGGGTACAAACCCAGCAATGGTATGGCTGGGTCAAAGGGCAGGCATTCTTTTATAGCCCTTTGAGCATGATTCCAAATTGCCAGCCAGAATGGCTGGATCAGTTCACAACTCCACCAGCAATGCATTAATGTCCCAATTTTGCCACATCCCCTCCAACATTCATTACTCTCCCCTTCTTTCATTTTAGCCAATCTGCTAGGTGTGAGGTGGTACCTCAGAGTTGTTTTGATTTGCATTTCTCTAATTATTAGAGATTTGGAACACTTTCTCATGTGCTTATTGATACTTTTGATTTCTTTACCTGAAAATTGCCTATTCATGTCTCTTGCCCATTTATCAATTGGGGAAAGAGTCTTCTTTACTTCAGGTCTGATGCTCTATCTGCTGCACCACTTAGTTACTAGGAAGACAAAACCAAAATAGAGGAATTTTGACCAAAGTATAGCACTTTGGTCTAAAATTTACAGAGATGGTGAGTAGGGACTGAAAGAGACTAGATTGATGCTCTTTCTAGGACCAGGGACAGAGCTTTTTTGATAATTGTTGAAGAACTAAAGGAGGGATGCTGGTAGGAAATATAGGTGGAGACAAGGATTCTGTCTGGAAGATGACCAGGAAGGAGGGCATAAGATGAAGCATGACTGTGACTTGCCTACCAAAGTGGACCAAGTGAGGCATTCACCAATCAGGAGAGTGGGGCCTCAGGGCAGAAGTTCTGGAGGAGAAAGTCACAAAACCTCCAGGGAATGGTCAGGGTGGCCAGGGAGAAGAGAGTAGAGAGGCAGAAATGAGGAGGGAGTACAAATCAGACATGGAGTGGCAGCTTGCACAATTGAATATTTTCTGTTTTTGTTACAGCAAACAAGCCATTTTTTTTTTTTGGCTAGAGTATATTAAGGAGCATAATACACAATAAATCTGGGAAGGTCAGCTGTAATTTGATTGTAAAGGACTTTACATACCAAAGAGAGGAGTTTGCATTTTATTTATATTATTGTCTGTGTTTATAGGTGGCTAAGTGGTGAAGCAGAAAAAGAAGTAGATTTAGAGTCAGGAAGACCTAAATTCAAATCCTGCTTTGGACACTTGCTAGCTATGGCCTCTGGGCAAGTCACTTAATTCCTTTCTCCTTCAGTTTCCTCATCTGCAAAATGGGGATGTTAATCACACCTGCCTTCCAGCATTGTTGGGAGGATAAAATGAGGTAATATTTGTAAAATGTTTTACAAACCTTAAAACTATATATTAATGCAAATTATCATTATTATTGAAATAGGGGACCTTTGGAGATTTTTTTTTAGAACAGGTTTGCCTGACTTGGTCAGACTTGTACTTCAGGGATATTACTTTGCATTCTATAGTGAATGGTCTAGAGAAGGGAGATTCGAGGCAGGGAAATTGATTAGCAGGCCATTGGCAACAATCCAGAGCTTTAGCACTTGCATATTTTTTGTTGATAATTGGATAGCAAATATTCATAAAATTTGAGATTGTATATGTATATATACATATATATACACAGAGATGTATTTTCACACACCTGGCATTTTCAGTAGAGGACTAGGAAAAAGGAAACCATAGAGATCTGTCAACCCCACTAAGTTTTCACCTTCAATATTTTGGCCCAGTCTAGGCTGGAGCACTCATTGTTGAGACTTTCCCTGGGTGTTTGGGGGTCTATTTCTGCCAAATCCTGTTCTTTTGCAGGATTAAATAGCCAAATCAGTGAGGCCTGAACCTTGATCCTGCTGAGAATATTAAGACCCCATACAGGTTCTGATACAGATTAGCTAGTGAGATCTCTGTTGGAGAAATAAAGTGAATTTTTCTAAATGAATTTAGCAACTGCTGAGAACCTTTTTGTAGCTCGTGTCTGAGTGTGCGTTTTAGCAGTAAACCGTTGATTTTCTCCATGTTCTTCCAGAAGTTGCTGTGGTGAGTCCCTATTGATTTATGAAAGCACTTCATAATTTTTTATTTTTTACTTTCCCTTTTTAACCAGATAAGACAGTGATTGATCATTTTCATTAGCTAAGTAATTTGAAGTGTTATTCATTATCTAGTTGATGTAATAATAAGGGATAAGAGTAGGTTCATTTTTATTTGTTCCCATAAAAATGAGTTAGAGGGCATTCAGTGTCAATTTTGCTTGGTTAAATGAACCACATCAATAGGTTATATGAAATGCACCAGTGGGCATGTGGTACCGATCAGTCTTTACAACTGCTGGTAAAAAGGTGAGTCCAGAAAGATAACTGGATTGATGATTCCAAGTTTGTTTTGTTTCTAATCTCTACCCCTTTGTTTTCTTCTTTATATGTTGTCTCTTCTCATGTGGCCACGGGCAGAGCTTTTCCTTAGTTCATGTGGCTCTTTTAAAATCTTGTTTATTAGTGAATTTTCAGTAAATATTAAGAGGTTCTATCCTTGTTATTTCATATAGCCCTTTAATAACTATTAGAACATCAACTTTAAAGGCAAAAAAGGGAAAAACAGGGTTCCCTTGTCAGGTTTGTAGTTGTAAGTTCTCTAAAGGTTTCCAATAACAAGGTACTGTGGTGAGCCAAGGAACATGGAATTCTGGACACATGTTAATACTGTGGCAGACAGTTATTGGGATTTTTCCTGCTCTCCTAAATGCTTCAGTTACTACTTGGAACTCATAGTGTCAGATAAATAACTCTAGATTTAAAAAAAAAACCCTCTCCTTATTTCCTTTGAGCTCATGATTGTTGTGTACTATGAGAGCTTTTTTGAAAATATATCACCAACACTCTTTTCAATATACCTTTCTGTAATCTTACAGCTGACTGCCAATAAAGCTCCCTGCTGGAATAGAACTAAATTATAGAACAGATGGGAGATTATTTAGAATTGTATCTTATATTTTTTTGTATCCCCTATGGTGCCTTGCCCATAGTAGACTCCCAATAAATATTTGCTGAATGACTCCATAGAGTATAAGAGAAATACTAATGATAACAATGTCTTGTTTTTGGATAGCATTTTAGGATTTTCTAAATTTATTCCCATCCATTAATTCATTAGATCCTAATAATGACCAAAATAATTGGGAAAAATCACAGATGTCATTAATATAAAAACGGGCAGTTGAGCCTTGTTGGTTCCTCCACAACCACCAATTCAACATGCTTACTTTGGCCATATTTGAATACAATGGACTTGTGACTTCCTTGAAATGGGTTCTCACTCCAGTGTTATAAATTGTGCCATATCCTTGCTCTGTTTTTGTTTTTGTGTTATCAATGCTTAGCACAGTTCTTGGTACAGAGCACTTACAGATGCTTATTGACTGACTGTTGACTGATTCTTGTTGATATCCTCCCATAAATCCTTCCCATGGCTTTCATCCAACATGTTGGGGCTTTCTTTTTGGATCTCTTCATGTATGGTTAGCAATGGAACATATGGGCTTTCCATCAGCTACTCTTCACCTTTGTCACATCGTCAGCAAACTTCTTTTCCTGCTCATGTTTCTCTGGTGACATCCTCTACATTACTTCTCATGTGTAACTCTTTAATTGATATATAGATTTCAGCCTACTCACACCCACAGTTGTACCTTCTCCTGCTCTCTGAATGACCTCATCTTGAATTCTTCAGGGATGATGGTACTCTATGACTCACAATCATACCACATCACCAGAAAAATAGTGATGTTAAAAAAAGATAGGTCTTTGTTTCAGGAAAACTCTCAGTCATTAAAATAGTAAAGGATTTTCCAAAAGGAATATAGCCTGCTCACTTTCTGTATAATTCTGCTATTTATGATAGACCATAAGCTCAGAAAAATAAAATTATTTTGTTTCCCAAAGGGAGATTTATGATGAGGATAAGTAGGTGTTACCATTAAACCACTGGCCTCCTTTCAAGAAGGTTAAGCATCATCAAGGAGCAGGTTGCCAGGAAAAGATGCAGTTTGCTAATGGAGAGAGAGAGAGAGAGAGAGAGAGAGAGAGAGAGAGAGAGAGAGAGAGAGAGAGAAAGAGAAAGAGAGAAAGGCTGGCTAGCCCAAGTATAATGTTGGCATCCAAAAAATATTAAAAAACTTGAAGGACAAACTCCAGAGCCATTCTGCTGTAGAATTTTATCTTGAAAATTTTGAAATTTCTTTTTGGAAATGTTGAAATCTCTGTTATGATGATGTTTTTAAAAGGGGGATAAGGTTTTATCTTCAGAGAGTTACTTGGTACTTTACTAGATTTGTGTGAAATGGATCAAATAGTTGTATTTAGGACTTTCTTCAGGGCAGACATAGGAAAGCATCACACAGGACAAGAAAGTGAGTAGTTATGAACTTATGTAGGATATACCCATATCTATGAAATAATAAGTCTGTTACAGTATAATGATCCCATGAGCAATAAAGGATACTTATTTTGAAACATACATAATATACTTATTAAAGATGAGATCATTTCAGTACGGAGAAGTGACTTGCCCAGAGTTAGACAGTTTGTGATAAACTAGGGGTAGATGGTAGGTCACTTGATCTGTAGTCCAGCGGCTCCTCCATTACTTAATTACTATTCATTCTTTCAGGCATGTTGATGCTGCCATAATGTGCAGTCATTCAGGATTAGCTCCTTGTATTATTGCCAGTATCCTTACTGATATATTCCAAAATAATAGGCAACATTTAATTTTCCCAAGTCCAAGGCACTTTAGCAAAAGCTTTCTAAAGATTGGGCTATAATTCTAGAAATTCAGCTCCATGATCATTGCCATGGCAGAGAATGGCATTTTTTCCACAAATGGGATACCAAGTTTCTTCTTTTATAGAGGTGAACTTGGATGAAGAAATTCCATCCTGTGGTACAAAGTTTGGCCTTTGAAAAGAAGGCCAAAGAAGAGCATTTGAAAAGAGTAAGGTTTTTGAGATTAAATAGATGCTTTTACCAATTCAATTTAATTCATGTGTACCACAAAAGCACATATAGGAAACATTTTGTTAAAAGCAATTTTGGGGAGTACACAACACTATGTGCCTAAGAGTAGAACTAGGAATACAAAGACAAAAATCAAACATTTTCCTGCCTTTAGGGAACTTAAATTCTACTGGGAGCAGGATACAATTTATAACACAAGTCTGTAATTTCAAGAATGAGATGGTGTTGACAATAAATGAGACCTTGCATAGTTAGGCCCTTGAGTGGTACTTTGAAGAAAACTAGGATGCTGGGAAAACATCCTACCTGGCATATTTGAATACGAATCTCCCAAAATTAGCAGGGCAAGTGACTTCTTTGAATAACCTGAGGAAAATTTTGAAATGTCATCTGTCCTAGCCTATAGCCATCATTCTAGACGACATGAATGAAGAATTAAAAAAATAGAATGGGACACTTAATGGGAAGTTTCAGAGGGGTCCCAGCTTTGAAATGGAAGAAAAATATATTTAAAAATAAAACATTGGCATTTACCTTATGGTAACTATCTGTTGTAAGTCTCAGGCAATAGGTAGTTCAGCTAAATTTTGTCTAATGATGAAGTGAATTTTTTTTTCTTCAGGATTTTAAGCCATTCACTGCCACAAAGACCCATTCTTTCTTCTTCTTCTTTTTTTTTTTTTTTTTTTTAGCATCAGTACTTTCCTGGTGATTCTGTATAGTTATAAAGCTTGAAATACCAATCTTGAAAGAATGGAAATTGTAGGTGCGACCTCTTTTCCAAAGTGCAGTAGATAGTTACATGATATTTGTAACAGGGCTGTAAATTTTTTCCTTCCTTTTGACTAAAGGTATATTTTAACTGATTTCTTATGTTTTTTATATTAGCCATATTTCCATTCATATCTCCCTCTTTTCTCTTCCAGATCATTCCTTAAAAGTAAATCCTTATGACAAAGGATTTATTTAAAAAGAAAAAAAATGTAGAGGCAACAAAAATAGTCAATTCAATCAATATGTTGAAAATATCTGATATCAGCAAATTTCCACACCCTTGGATCTTTTACCCCCAACCCTACCTTCACTCATGCCTCCTATCTTCACAAAAGAGTTGAGGAAAGTATCTTCTTATATCTGTTTTTGGTGGCCAGTTTTTTATTCTTTTTGGAATTTTGTAGTTTTCATTTTAAATTGTTTTATGCTATTCTTTCCATTTTTATTGTGATAGTCATTACACATATTTTCTTGACTATGGTTAGTTCACTTTGCACCAACTCATGTTTTTCCATGCTTTCCTGTATTTGTTACAGTCATTGTTTCTTACAGAACAATAATAGTCAATCCTTCACATTTGTACATTTAACTTTTTTTTTACAATTCTTTTTAAATTATTTTTAAAAATAATTTTTATTTTTTAGAAAAGTTATCATGGTTACAAGATTCATATTCTTACTTTCCTCTTCACCCCCCAACCTTGCCCCCCCCCATAGCCAGTGTGCATTTCCACTGGTTTTAACATGTGTCATCAATCAAGACCTATTTCCAAATTGTTGATAGTTGCATTGGTGTGGTAGTTTCGAGTCTACATCCCCAATCATGTCCTCATCAACCCATGTGTCCAAGCAGTTGCTTTTCTTCTGTGTTTCCACTCTTGTAGTTCTTCCTCTGAGTGGGTAGCGTTCTTTTCCACAAATCCGTTAGAACTGACCCAGGATCATTGCATTGCTGCTAGTACAGAAGTCCATTACATTCAATTTTACCACAGTGTATCAGTCTGTGTGTATAAGGTTCTCCTGGTTCTGCTCCTTTCACTTTGCATCAATTCCTGGAGGTCTTTCCAGTTCACATGGAATTCTTCCAGTTTATTATTCCTTTGAGCACAATAGTATTCCATAACCAGCATATACCACAATTTGTTCAGCCATTCCGCAATAGAAGGGCATACCCTCATTTTCCAGTTTTTTGCCACCACAAAAAGTGTGGCTATAAATATTTGTGTACAAGTCTGTTTATCTATGATCTCTTTGGGGGTACAAACCCAGCAATGGTATGGCTGGATCGAAGGGCAGGCAGTCTTTTATTGCTCTTTGGGCATAGTTCCAAATTGTCATTCAAAATGGTTGGATCAGTTCACTACTCCACCAGCAATGCATTAATGTCCCAATTTTGCCACATCCCCTCCAACATTCATTACTCTCCCCTTCTTTCATTTTAGCCAATCTGCTGGGTGTGAGGTGGTACCTCAGAGTTGTTTTGATTTGCATTTCTCTAATTATTAGAGAATTTAGATTTAGAGAATTAGATTTAGAAAACTTTCTCATGTGCTTATTGATACTTTTGATTTCTTTATGTGAAAATTGCCTATTCATGTCCCTTGCCCTTGGGAATGGCTTGATTTTTTTATACAATTGGTTTAACTCCTTTTATATTTGAGTAATTAGACCCCTGTCAGAGTTTTTTGTTATAAAGATTTTTTCCCAACTTGTTGTTTCCCTTCTGATTTTGGTTGCATTAGTTTTGTTTGTATAAAAGCTTTTTGATTTAGAATAATCAAGATCATTTATTTTACATTTTGTAATTTTCTCTAACTCTTGCTTGGTTTTAAAACCTTTCCTTTCCCAGAGATCTGACAAGTATACTATTCTGTGTTCACTTAACTTTTTTATAGTTTCCCTCTTTATATTCAAGTCGTTCACCCATTCTGAATTTATCTTGGTGTAGGGTGTGAGATGTTGATCTAGACCTAATCTCTCCCATATTGTTTTCCAAATTTCCCAGCAGGTTTTGTCAAATAGTGGATTCATGTCCCAAAAGTTGGGCTCTTTGGGTTTATCATACACTGTCTTGCTGATGTCACTTACCCCAAGTCTATTCCACTGATCCTCCCTTCTGTCTCTTAGCCAGTACCATATTGTTTTGATGACTGCTGCTTTATAGTATAGCTTAATATCTGGTACTGCTAGGTCACCTTCCTTAACGTTTTTTTCATTATTTCCCTTGATATTCTTGATCTTTTATTCTTCCCAATGAACTTTGTTATAGTTTGTTGTAATCAGTAAAGAAGTTTTTTGGCATTAAATAAATAAATTAATTTTGATAGAATGGTCATTTTTATTATGTTAGCTCATCCTACCCATGAATAATCAATGTTTTTCCAATTGTTTAGATCTAGTTTTAATTGTTTGGAAAGTGTTTTGTAGTTGTTTTCATATAATTGCTGTGTTTGTTTTGGTAGATAGATTCCTAAGTATTTTATATTGTCTTGGGTGATTTTAAATGGTGTTTCCCTTTCTACCTCTTGCTGCTGAGATGTGTTGGAAATATATAGAAATGCTGATGATTTATGTGGATTTATTTTGTATCCTGCAACTTTGCTAAAGTTGTTGATTATTTCTACTAGTTTTTTAGTTGATTCCCTAGGATTTTTTTAAGTAGACCATCATATCATCTGCAAAGAATGATAGTTTAGTCTCCTCACTGCCTATTTTAATACCTTCCATTTCTTTTTTCTTCTCTAATTGATACTGCTAGTGTTTCTAGTACAATGTTAAATAATAGAGGTTATAATGGGCATACTTGTTTCACACCTGTTCTTATTGGGAAGGCTTCTAATTTATCCCCATAGCATATGATGCTCGTTGATGGTTTTAGATGAATACTGTTTGTTATTTTTAGGAAAGGTCCTTCTATTCCTATACTTTTCAGTGTTTTCAATAGGAATGGATGCTGTATTTTGTCAATGGCTTTTTCAGCATCTATTGAGATAATCATGTGATTTTTGTTTGTTAGACTGTTGATATGGTCAATTATGTGGATCGTTTTCCTAATGTTGAATCATCCTTGCATTCCTGGTATAAATCCCACCTGATCATGGTGGATGATCTTCTTAATTACTTGCTGGAGTCTCTTTGCTAGTATTCTATTTAAGATTTTTGCATCTCCGTTCATTAGGGAAATTGGTCTATAGTTTTCTTTCTCTGTTTTTGATCTACCTGGCTTTGGAATCAGTACCATATTTGTGTCATAAAAGGAATTTGGTAGGACTCCTTCTTTGCTTATCATATCAAATAATTTGTATAGTATTGGGATCAGTTGCTCTTTGAATGTCTGATAGAATTCACTTGTGAATCCATCAGGTCCTGGTGATTTTTTCTTAGGGAGTTCTTTGATGGCTTGTTCAATTTCTCTTTCTGATATGGGATTATTTAGGTATTCTATTTCTTCTGCTGTTAATCTAGGCAATTTATATTTTTTGTAAATATTCATCCATATCACCTATATTGCTATATTTATTGCCATATAATTGGGCAAAATAGTTTTTATTGATTGCCTTAATTTCCTCTTCATTAGAGGTGAAGTCTCCCTTTTCATCTTTGATACTGTTAATTTGGTTTTCTTCTTTCCTTTTTTTAAATTAGATTTACCAGTACTTTGTCTATTTTATCTGTTTTTTCAAAATACCAGCTTCTAGTCTTATTTGTTAATTCAATAGTTCTTTTACTTTTGATTTTATTAATTTCTCCCTTGATTTTTAGTATTTCTAATTTAGTTTTCATCTGGGGATTTTTAATTTGCTTGCTTTCTAGTTTTTTTCAGTTGCATGCCCAATTCATTATTCTCTGCCCTCCCTAATTTGTTAATATATGCACTCAATGATATAAATTTCCCCCTGAGTACTGCCTTAGCTGCATTCCACAGAGTTTGTTAGGATGTCTAATCATTGTCATTCTCTTCAATGAAATTGTTGATTATTTCTATAATTTCTTCTTTAATTAACTGGTTTTGGAGAATCATAGTATTTAATTTCCAATTAGTTTTTCATTACCTGTCCAGGTGCCCTTACTAATTATTATTTTTATTACAGTATGATCTGAGAAGGTTACATTTATTATTTCTACCCTTTTGCAGTTGTTTGCAATGTTTCTATGCTCTATTAATTGGTCAATCTTTGTGGATGAAACATGTGTAGCTGCAAAGAATGTGTATTCCTTTTTTTTCCCTATTTATTTTTCGCCACATATCTATTAAATCTAACTTTTCTAGGTCTTGATTCACCTCTCTTATCTCTTTCTTATATATTTTTTGGTTTGATTTATCTAGATCTGAAAGAGGAATATTTAGATCTCCCACTAGTATGGTTTTACTATCTATTCCCTTCATAGGCTCAGCCAGTTTTCCTTTAGGAATCTGGATGATATGCCATTTGATGCATACATATTGAGCACTGTTATTTCCTCATTGTCTATCCTGCCTTTTATCAGGATGTAATTACCTACCTTGTCTTTTTTAATCATATGTATTTTTACTTTGGCTTTGTCAGAAATCATGATCACCACTCCAGCCTTCTTTTTCTCATTTGAAGGCCAAAAGATTTTGCATAAGCCCTTTACCTTAAACTTGTATATGTCCACCCACCTCATGTGTTTCTTGTAGACAACATATGGTAGGATTTTGGTTTCTAATCCACTCTGCTGTTTGCTTCCGTTTTATGGGAGAGTTCATCCCATTCACATTCAGAGTTATAATTATCAGTTGTATATTCCCCAACATTTTGGTATCCTCTCCAAGTTCTACCTCTTCTTCTTATGCTATTTCCTTTTAAACCAGTCATTTTTTAAAAACCAGTAACCCTTGTCCCCTCCCTTGATTTATTTTCCTTTCTATCCCTCCCTTATTTTTCCCCTCTTTTTATTTTGAAGGCCTAATGAATTCCCTTCCCCTTCTCCTCTCCTCCCTTTTTTGACCTCCCCACTTCCCTGCTCCCCTTGGTTTATCCCTTCTGACTTTCTTAGTAGGGTTATATAGAGTTCTATATCCCAATGGATATAGCTACTCTTCCCTCTCAGTGTTAATTACACTGAGAGTAAGGTATATATATTACTTCTTAATGCTCTCTTCCTGTCCTTCTTATAATAGTATTCATCCCCTCCCCTTCCCATGTCCTCTCTGTGTGGTATAGAATATTCTATTTTTCTTATTCATTCAAGTTTCTCTTGGTGTCATCTACTATTTACCCCACTCTTTCCCACCCACCTCCATATCATCTTAGACCATTTAGTACTCCAACCTCTCCCTATGAATAATTCTTCTAATTACTATAATAGGGAATAGGGCTCACTACAGAGAATTACACATAACATTTCTCCATATAGGAATAAAAATAATTAGATCTTATTGAGGCCCTTAAAAAGGAAAATTTAAAAATAGGAGTTTTCTTTCTTTCCCCTCTGTTTCTTATTTACCTTTTCATGTTTCTCTTAGTTTTTGTGGTTGGATATCAAACGTTCCACTTAGCCCTGGTTTTTCTGTGCAAATACTTGGAAATCTTCTATCTTGTTGAATGCCCATACTTTCCCCTGGAAGTAGATAGTCAATTTTGATGGGTAGTGATCCTTGGTTGTAGACCCAGTTCTCTTGCCTTTCTGAATATCATATTCCAAGCCTTGCTGTCTTGTAATGTGGAGGCTGCCAGATCCTGTGTGATCCTGATTGGTGCTCCTTGATATCTGAATTGTGTCTTTCTGGCTTCTTGTAAAATTTTTTTCTTTCACTTGGAAGCTCTTGAATTAGGCTATTATATTCTGGGGGTTGTCTTTTCAGCGTCTAGTGTAGAGGGTGATCTATGGATCCTTTCAATGTCTATATTGCCCTCTTGTTGTAGAATTTCAGGGAAGTTTTGCTGAATAATTTCTTTTAGTATGGAGTCCAAATTTCTTTTAATTTTTGGTTTTTCAGGAAGACCAATGATTCTCAAATTGTCTCTTTTAGACATGTTTTCTTGATCTGTCAATTTCTCAGTGAGGTATTTCTTGTTTCCTTCTATTTTATCAGTCTTTTGACTTTGCTTTATTTGTTCTTGCTGTCTTGAGAGATCATTGGCTTCTACTTGCCCAATTCTGGTCTTTAGAGACTGGTTTTTCTATTATAATCTTATGATTTTCCCTTTTGGTTTGGTCCATCCTGTTTTCCAGCTGTTTAATTTTGGTTTCCAATTGGTAGTTTCTGCCTTTTAACCTTTTAATTTTCTTTTGAGCTATTTCCCACTTCTCTCATCAAATGTCTTCCATATTTCTCTTGATCTCAGATTTGAACTCTTGAAGATCTTGAGACCAATTTTCATTTTTTTGGGAAGGTTTGGATATGATTAGTTGTTTGTTCTCCTCTGCTGTTTGCTCTGTTGTCTGCATTTTTTCTGTATAAAAGTTGTCAAGTATTAAAGATTTCTTCTTGTTGATCTTTCTCTTTTGGGGTTCTTGTGATTGGCTTGCCATTTTTAGCCAGGTGCCCTCTCAGGTTTAGCCTCACGCCCAGGGTCTTTCTGAGCTGTTTTGGCTTCTGAGATCTCAGGTCTAGTTGTTCTCAGGGTCAAGCCTCCTGGTGGTCCTCTTACTTGCTTCCCCCTAAAGCTCCTTTAACAGTCTCAGGGCACTGCTTCTACAGTCATGCACCCCTCTGCACTGGGTCCCTACCCAAGGTCTGTGCCTTCACTCAGGATCCCTGTCCTTGCCTGCTTCTGAGCCTGCGCTCAAGGTCTGTGTTCAACGTCCTCACGTTCTTTAGCCTCTTGGGGTCTTAAGTCTTGCTGCTCTCAGGGGCAGGCCCTGGTGATCCCAGGTAGCTGCCAAGGACTTAATTGATGCCCCCAACTTGCTGTAACACTTGTGAGCTGGCTTTGGCCCTGTAGGTGGTGTGGTTGGGGGGGTGTGGTTGCTCAGCTCGTGTTTTAGTGAGAGCTGTTTCATCCCCTTATAGCCTGGAAATACCACAATCCCACGTACATTCAATGCTGCACCCTGTTGTGGGTTCCCTTTATTTGTCTGGATTTGTTTTGATGTCCTCTTGAGGAATCCTATATGTGTGGGTTAGGAGAAGTTAAGCAGCTGCTTTTTACTCTGCCACTATCTTAACCCGGTGGCCTGCTGCCATCTTCTACATTTAACATTTTTGACCATGCATTTGTGTGATTTTATTCATAACCTCACTTTTACCTTCACATTGGCAACCACAGAAATACAAATGTGTACAGTATAGAAAAAAACGAGGCGCTATGTGCCCAAGTTTGTGGAACATCTGGTACTGACTAGATGCTTCACTGATCCTATTCATTCTACTGTAAAAGGTTTTTCCAGTGTATTCATTGTATATTTTCAATGTTTGCCTTTAAAATTTAAGTTTTATGTTGAAATTATGGCCTTATTGATCTGATCAAGCTGGTGTGACCTTCATGTTCTCTAATACCATCATCTAGCCATGACAGTGTTGGAGATGATGACAAGACCCTGTCAGTTTCCTTGTCTTCTGACAGCATTGAGTATAATCCCATTAACTTCCCCTTTGGCTTTCAGAATGACCAAGGTAGAAAGGTTTACAGCAATATGGCACACATTGTTATGCCCTCATATCACAATCTGATATAGTGGAAAGTAAGATTCAGGTTAAAAATGTTATAGTTTTAAGAGTTTTATTTGAGGTATTCTGTATGTGGTACTTTAAATATAAGAAGTGAATATTGTATGAAACCAATATTTTTTTTTCATTGAGATGTTAGCACAAAAAGTTACAGAATTCTGAGGAATTACTAATGAGAAAAAATGTTTTCCCTGTTACCAATTTTATATTATGGTACTGCTTTTTATGAGTTATTACACAGTTGCTTTGTTAGGATAAGTGCATATCATCAGAATTAATGTTTTGTTATAAAGAATTGTGTGCATAAAAAGTGTATTTTCATCAATTACTAGCAAAAGATTACAGTTTTTAGTGCTTCCAGGAACCCAAACCTCTTTTTACCATAAGTTCCCATTGGCATTTCTAACTTAAATGCTGTTTTCTAGAACTGTTATTCCTGTGAAAGTTGAGGATTAACTATATTCCATTATGTTCATGTACCACAATTTGTTTAGCTTTTTTCTAGTCTTTGAACATCTACTTTATTAGACTGTTAGGTGACTCAGTGGAGAGAATGCTAGATCTCGGCTTAGGCAGATCTGAATTCAAATCCTGCATCAGATACTTTTTTGGCTAAGATACCCAGAAAAGTTCTTTGAATTCTCTAAGATTTAGTTTCATCACCTGCAAAATGTATAATAATAGCATCTACCCTGCAGAATTGTTGTGAGGATCAAAGGAGATATTCTACATGTAAACCTTACAGCATTACTTAAGTTATAACTATTTCTGTTAATTTTATCTCCAGTTTTTTTGCTATGACAAAATTAAGGCTGTAGTTTATTACCAACACTGTTTGGTATTTATGAAATGGTTTTAAAGACATCATTAAGATTTGTGTGACTGAGAATTAAAGTAGATCAGTCATGCACTGAGAATGAGAGGTAATAGTCCTTAGTATAATGGGGGCAGCTAGATAGTGCAGTGGATGGATTGCTTGGTCTTAAGTCAGGAAGACTCGTCTTTATGAATGAAAATTTGGCCTCAGACTACTTATTACTGTTTGACCCTGGGCAAGTCACTTAATTTTGTTTGTCTCTGTTTTGTCATCTATAAAATGAGCTTGAGAAGGAAATTGCAAAATATTATATTATCTTTGCCAAGAGAATGTCAAATGGGCTCAGAAGGAATCAAACAGAACTGAAAAATGACTTAATAACAACAAAAGCACCCTGCCCAAATTAAAAGAGCCAAAATATGGCCTTTAGCACTTTCAGTAGTACCTTGACACCAAATATAGTATAGGAAGGTGGGAAACTTCATTCTTCCCCAAAGAAGTACTTTCTCTATCTGTCTCTCTCTGCCTCTCTGTCTCTGTCTCTGCGTTTCTGTCTCTGTCTCTCTCTCTCTCTCTCTCTCTCTCTCTCTCTCTCTCTATCTCTCTGTCTCTGAATGAAATCACAGATCCAATCAAAGTATATCCATTCAAATCAATCAGGATAGAGGAGTGGGTTGAGGGATGAGAAAGCATTTCAAAAAAGGCATGAACTCAGATGGCAGTAGCCATCTCTTTTTCTCATGTATAATACCTTTCAAAGCTTGGTAAGATCTGCCACAGATGACTTGGCCTTAGAGAAGCCAAGGTCACCCTCTTGCTGTGATGAAACATGAAAGAACAGGATGTTATTAGTATATCCCAGGACTGTTACTTATTACCAATGGGATTTTTTGACAAATCACTTCACTGTCTCCTTCAGGGGCTCATTATTCCCATTTTAAAAAATAAGAGGAACATTAATGCACTGATGAAGGGGTTGTGAACTGGTCCAGACTTTCTGGAAAACAATTTGGAACCATTTCCCCAAAGATACTAAATGTGCATATTGTTTGGTCCATTGATATTACTAATATAACCATACCTCCAAGGGGATGAGATATAAATAAATAAAGAGGATGATGACCCAAATGTACAAATACACACACATATTAACTCTTTGTGGTGGCGACATAGAACTGGGAACGAAGGAGGAGGTGCCCATCAATTGAGAAATGGCTGAACAAACTGTGCATTATTAGGATAATGGAATATTTCTGTGCCATAAGAGACCGTGAGGGGGAGGGTTTCAGAGAAATCTGGGAAGACTTACATGAACTGATTCAGAGTGAACAGGAACCAAGAGAACAAGTTATACTCTAAAAACATTGTAAAAATAGATCAACTGAACTTGGTACCCTCCAAGGTCTCTATCTGCTGAAAATCTCTGAGCCTCTGGTTAGTACCATAATGATAATAGTGATGAGGTTGTTACCGCTGGTCCTCTAAGTGAGACAGGAAGCTACTACATCCTGGTAGTTGTTACTATAAGTTCCCTGATGCTCATCTGGGGCTCTTTGTTGTGAGAGGGAGGACTGTTTGGGTGGGAACAATGACTGTGTTGGGAGTGCCTATCTTTGGCAAAGAAAAGAAGAGACATGCTATCTTACATCTTTGTATTTTTGAAAGCTGTGCCAGTCTTTTAATGACTTAAGCAATTTGATTGCATAAATTTAGAATTGAATGACAATGGGAAACCGAACAAAGCTGTCTGTGTGGTATGTAAATAGGACAGTGGTGTGTTTGAGTGCTAAGTGGTTCATGGGACACATGACATAAACCCAGGAGAGCTACTCTCAGGGGAGGAAAAAGCAAGCATGTTGACAGGTCAGAGAATGTGACTGCCCATCCTCTCATTCACATTGAAAGTGCTTTTTAACGTTCCTTTGAAATTTCTTATTCATTCTCTGATGCTATTATTTTAAAAAACAAAATAATACAACAACTCAATTAGGTAAAATGTTCAAGGTGAGAGGTTTTCTGATTGCTTTTTCTCCCTTTTTTTGGTTATTATTGTTAATTGAGAATGAAGCAAAAAACCCTGTTTTGACTCCTGTCGTGGACTATTTTTTATAGCATTTTAATATATACTTTCCTGTCCTGGTCAAATTTGGTGAACAACACAGAAATCTTTCTTTGATTTAGTATTTTGGTTTACTTTGCTCTAGTACACTTTTACAAACAACTGAAATTTTTCCTTGATTTAGTCCCTGGTAGTATTGCACAGTTATTATTGTACAATCCTTTGGGCCGAAATAGAACTACAGTATTATCTATACATACTGATCCAAGAGCATGTGCTGAAATTTTTTTCTCCTCACCTTGAGACAAGTCTTCTTAATATCAGGTGGTTATCATTTTCTTCTTTCTCCTAATATAGTGGTGTGAAAAAAAAATCATGGAAGGATATTGTTAAAAAAATGTTCTAAAGAGGTGGATTTTGCTTAGTTGAGATTAAACTATGATCAGAAATTGCAAACTTAGTAAAGAGAATATATGCCAATAGCAAAATAAAGGGACTTGGATCTAAATTTCAGGAGAATAGGGATAGATTAAAAGAAGTGTTTTTTTGGAAAATACAAATGATTAAATAAACCCTTGAGGTTTCTTCACTAGTTATAATTCTCTTCTTAAGTATTTCTTTTGTTTATTTCAGTAATAATAATGGTGCTCATTTTTTCCTCCTGAGCAAATGGTAATGTTTTCTGACATTTGAGAGACTTATGGAAAGTTCCTTTTAGTGAGTAGTTAGTAAGGCATCATTAGATAAAAGAATGTGAAGTCTAATTCTAGGGACATCAATATGTGAAGAATAGTAGGTCATTCCTTTTGGCTTGTAATATGTACACATACACATATATCTGTGTATAGTTTATATCAATATTATATGTCTATATTAAATATGTATATATGTTAAATATACATTATATATATTTGAATAACATTCTCTTAGAAATTTAATATGTTTTGGAAGACTCAGGAATAGAAGCGATTCTTGATTTATAAAAAGGAAATAATAAGACATATTTATGTTTATACAGCACTCATCTTATTTGGTACGCACTACTCTCTTATAGAGTAGTTAGTGCAATTATTATTATTTCCTTTTTACAAAAGAGACCAGGGCCACACAGTTATTAAATCTCTGAGCCAGCACTCAGCAACACATCTCCTGAGTCTACATCTGGTGTCCTTTTTATACTACACCTCCTGCCTTAAGAACATAAACTATTGCCTGCTACTTGGCAAATAAACCATTGCATCCTACTAAGTTAGGTGGATCTTAAACAGGACAATAGTAACAATTTGAAAGCATCCTGTAGTCTTAGTAAATGAAGGTTCAGGATAGGTGAAATCTAGGATGCCTATGGATGGTAAGGCAAATTTTGCTCTAGCATGTGGTTTTTAAAAAAGTTTAAAGGAAGGCTGTTTTAAGGGAGGGATAACATGTGAATGATTTTCTTTGAGGGAAAAATATTAACCACATCTGATAGTGTAAGGGATAGAGTGGAAGAGAGCACAAGTCCGCTGAGCAGTGTTGTTCAAGGGGGCATTGAAGGAACAGAAGAGAAGGTATTAATAGAAATAGACATCAGCCAGTAATTAAAGTAAAATCCTAAAGGAAAAGGGAAACAGAAAACACTACATTATTTATTTGGACTAAATGGGAACTTGCCAAGGGAGAGACAGCTGGCTTTCTGCTTTTTGTGATTGTTTGTATACTTTTGCTCAAAAGAAGCTGCCCATCAGTTTTATAATCTTTCTAATTTTCACCTTTGAAACAAATTTCATTCTGAGGCCAAATCAAACTATGGAGAAAAAGATGGAGAATTGAAGCAAATATTCTGGATCATTCAAGACAAGAAACATCTTCATCCTAAGATAATTGACAAAAGATAATGTCTAAAATGACTGAAGTAATGGTGTGAAGTAAAAAATGGTGAAGTGTATGAGTGCCAGACTTGGTATCTGGACTGAGTTCAGTCCTGGCTGTGTTATCCCAGGCAGGTCACTTTACTTCTGTTGGCCTCAGTTTCCTCAACTTTAAAATGTCAATAATAAAATCTAACAGGATGGTTAGAAGGATAAGATTAAAAGAATTTAGCACATTGGCATATAGTTGGTGTTCTATAAATGCTTATTCCCTCTTTCTTCCTCATACTTGCCTCACAGAGTTGTTGTGAGATAATTTATATAGTGCTTTACAAATGTTACAGTTATTAAGCAGAATTTATATTGTGTTTGATAAGTTATTATCAATATGTAAATTATGTAAATGTTATAAATTGGCACTCATAGATGTGGGTTGCTATCTGATGCTATTTTGTGGCAAATTGTGGAACCTCAACTTTCTGAATTAAAGAAATTATAGCTGACTCAAAGATCAAGGGAGAGATGCCACACCATGTTTATACTCACCATATATCTTTCTGATAATGACTTATGTTTTGTTTTCTTAGTTATGAGTTAAATAAGATTTGTGAGTGAAATATGGTTCTATTGGGATTATTGATTTTGTATATCCGATTTTAATTAAAGAGACTGGGAGGAAATATCTTTTTATCCGGATTCTACATCATTAAAAAATGGAAGTTTCATTTTTCAGTCTTTGAATCACACATTCTTGATGCTAATATATAGGGAGAAGCATCTGTTAACATTGGTAGAGGTTATTTTTATTGTCATTCAAGTGTCTTTCAGTCATGTCTGGTTCTTCCCTGACTCCATTTGGGATTTTCTTGGCACATATATTGGAATGGTTTTTCATTTCCTTCTCCAGCTCATTTTACAGATGAGGAAATTGAGGTAAACAAGGTTAAGTGACCTGTATACCCTAGTTATCCACAAGTATAGTCTCAAGGATAAGTTCATTTTTATGCAAAAAAATATAAATTTTAGATTTTTGATCTTTCTGGGAAGAGTTTAGCACTCTGAGCAATGGTACTCCATGGCTTGTTAATTAATTGATATGCAATATAGTGTATAAAAATGTTATATATATATATATATATATATATATTTACAATTGCCACTTTCATTTCTATTTGGGACAGAGATCAAAAATCTAAAATTTATATTATTTTATTTTTTGCATAAAAATGAACTTACCCTTGAGACTATGCTTGTGGATAACTATGGTATACATGCCCACTCACAAGTTATTTTGCTTCTTTAAGCCTCAGTTTACACCAATGTCTATGATAAGTGTGATGGACAGGATGATCTCTGTTGTCTCTTCCATTTCTACAACCTATGATTTCTAGAACCTCTTGCTCAGAATCTGTGCAAGAATTAATATAGCATAGGATGCCAGAATAGAGGTTCTAGGTTGAATGTTCTGTAAAAATTAGAAGAATAGTCACTAAGCTTGAGCCTTTCAGTATATTAACTACTTTCTATGATCTTTTCTTTGGGGAGATTTTGGTAGGGAACCATTTAAAAACTACATTCCCTTTCAGGCTACTCAGTACTAATTTGTAAATTGAATATTTAAATTTGCTTAATTAATTCCTTTGAGCCACTAGAATCCCATTTAGTAATTGAGTGAACCAGCAATTCATTAAATGGTACTGTAGTAGCCTAAATATTTCAAGTTACTTCTAGACTTTTATGGGGTAGCATCCTTGTCAGGAGAATTGGGCTTTATCTGATAGATTATACCTTAGTCTGTCATATAGACTTGTGCATGTACTTTGTGAAATGTTAAAGCTGCTAGGTGTCTAAGGCTCCTAATTTATGCAGTTGGGTATTTCATAAATGAGTTTTTTGCATGCAAGTATTTTAAACACTAATATTTATGCAAGTATTCAAATAAATGCATGTTCATCTGTCTGAATATATGATGCCCATGTATGCATATGCATGAACATTTGTACTTGGGGGACAAGTCCCCAAAGTTAAGGAATGCTGAGGGTACATTTTTTACCTTTTTATTGTAAATTCCTTTAAGTAAAAGAAGCTTTAAAGGGAGGGAATAATACTTCTCTAATCAATAGTCATATTTTGAAACAAAATGGTTTTATTTATTAAACATATTTTTAAGTGTGAATTACTTTTAAAAAAGTTACTTATATTTCACTTCTTCAGAAACTAATTTCTTTATGATTTTGTAAGCTGACAAACTATTTAGAAAAAGGTATTTCAACTTATGCAGTGTTTTTTTTCATAAAGTACATATCCTAGCATCATATTATATATAAAATTATTCAGAGAATCGCAGTATCTGAATTGGAAGGCACCTTAGAGGTCTTGACTGAGACTTCCCTCTATAGCTGCTATAAAATAAATAATTATCTGGTTTCTGCTTGAATATCCTGAGAGAAACCCTACTACATCCTGAGATAACCAATTCCTTTTTGCAGTAACTTGCACTATCATCATCATCATCATCATCATCATCATCATCATCATCATCATCATAATCACTATCNATCATCATCATCATCATCATCATCATCATCATCATCATCATCATCATCATAATCACTATCATCTTCATCAATTTTTATATAGGGCTTTACAGTTTTAAAAGTGTTCTATGTATGTTTTCTTATTTTTTTATGATAGCCATATGAACAAAATATCTAACACACTTAAGTTTGTATTTTTTTTTGTATTGTAGATTTCTGTGTTGTCTTTTATCTTCTTACTAGATAGTAAATTCCATTAAGACAAAAGCTTTGCATTTTCTAAAATTTTATCTCCTACAGCCTCCAGCAGAGGGCTTTTTATGCAACAGGAACTTAAAATATTCCATCAACCAACAAGGTTTTATTAAGTGTCCTCCCTATCTGCTAGATACTGGAGATATAAATACAAAAATTGAAACAATCCCTACTTTCAAGAAGCTCACAGGCTAACATTTAATAAATCTAACAATCACATTTAAAAATAATTAGCATTTAATAACATTAACAATCAGTTCAGTTCAATGAACATTTATTAACTCCCTATCCTGTACATTAGGAATTGAAAAAGTGAAACTACAAAGTCCATGTTCTCGAGGACTTTACATTCTGCTGGATATATACCATGGATGAATGAATTCCACAAAGCTTTCATCCTTGGCTATGTTCTGTTCAACATTCTTTGTCAGTGATTCAGGTTTGAATATAAAGTTCATGCTTATCAAATTTCTGGATGACATAGAACCAAGAGGGAATATGGATCCAAAACAATTTCAATAGGCTAGAAAAATAGGCCAAATTCAATAAGGTGAGACTTAATCATTTCATTAAATTTCCTCTTTGGGAGTTAACATTTTGATTTAAATTTGGAAATACACTGACCTTAAGAGCTACCTCCTCTCCTTAAAGTGTTATCTTTTTTTCTTTTGCCTTCTAGGAAATCCCATTTGTTCCTACTATCCTCATTTCCCTTTCCCAAAGTATAATTTTAGTAGCCTTGCTATTCTTGTCTTATACCCAGAATAGCTACCCTTGGCATTCTGGTCTGCTTTTTATCCTTTGTCTGAGTTATTTGGGGAACTGCCACTTCTCTTCTTAGCAGTGGCATGTGGTGACTCTTTTTTCGATTGCCATTCCTCATTTGTAAACAGTTTTCTGATTTCCAACTTGGTGGATTTTATCTAATTCCACCTTCCTGCTCATAATTTTTACAGCTATTCGGGTTAGATTCTTGACATAGTCCCTGGTTAAGGGAATAATTCTCTAGCCCTCTGACTTTGGCTCTGATCTATTTCCCTGCCCACATCTAGTGCCTCCAGTGTTAATGTTACACAATAAATTGAGACAGTTCAAAGCAAATCTTATAAAGAGTACTTTTTTATATTTTGAACTTGACAGGTATCAATAATCTCGACCATTTCTTTATCCAAAGAAGAAAAAAAGGGGGAATTTTATTTCTAACTGTGATCACACATTAAAAAAACCCTCATATAATAAATTTGACATGGTGATTCTAATACTGTCAGCCAAAAGAGAACCACATATTGACCATGTCCTAAAACATATGTTTCATTCTGCATCTCTCTTTCATCAGCTCAGTACATTTTTTTTTACCCAGAATTACAATAACTAGGAACTAGAAAAGAGAACATTTCTTGGGAGTGCATTAAATGAAGTGGGCTAGTCCCAGTTTTCCAAAGTACAGTGTCAATTCACTTGGAAGATAAAGTTTCTGGGTATCCTCCTATGTAGGGATTCAGTACAATTTAAGTTCCTTAAGTTGAAGACTCTTATTATATTTAACTCCCCTGCCTCTCTTTTTGGTGTCTTCAGCATTTAGCACGATGCCTGACACATATTGTATGCTTAATAAATGTTGAATTATTGAAAGAAATTATAGGAAATACTGATTCCCAAAGGTTGTTGAAGAATCTTCTACCAATTGCAATCTTGAGAAATGGGAATTTTACCCAAAGAGAACATTGTTTTAAAATCTTAATAGACAATTTGTTTTGTCATTGAGGTCTATTTTTTAAAAAGATATTTCATGCTTTCATAATAGCTCTCAAATTTATTGAACAAAGATTGTGTGTATTGAGACCTAAAGGAAACATTTTTAATTCTAGTTAAGTCAATGATTGCTGTTATGCCCATCTTACAATTTTGTAATGTTTACTGATTTCAACTTCTCCTTGTGAGGAATTTGGGCTATTTAGGGAGGCAGCATGGGGAAATAGGACCTCAAGTCAGGAAGATCTGTATTCTTGGGCAACCATGTACAAGAACACTCAAACTCACTGAGTTTGAGTGTTCTTTTCTGTAAAACGAGTATTTTAATAACACCTACCTCATAGGATTGTTATGAAGAACCAGTTGGATAATGTATGGAAAATAATTTTTTTAAATTTGAAAGCATTATATCAATGGAAGCTCTTATTATTTAGAATCAGACAACTCCTGATTCTGAAGCTCATGTGTTTTTTGAGTATTGCCAAGCTATGGTAAATCACTTTGCAAACCATAAAACATTATAAAAATGTTGACCATCACCATCTTCATCATCATCATCATCATTGTTTTTGTGGGAGAAGGAATAAGTATTTATCAAATACTTTCTATGTATCAGATACCATGCTAAGTACTTTGCAAGTATCTCATTTGCCTCAGTGGGCAATGTTTCCATTTTTGTCTTTGTGTCTTCAGTACCTAGAATAGTTTCTGGCACATAGTAAGAAATTAATAAATGCTTGTAGAATTTAATCTAATTAAATTATCATTTGGTACCTGGAATAACAGCAAGAATTTCTGTTGGACTTAATATAGATTTTTTTCCTAAATCTTTATCTTCTATCTTGGAATCAATGCTGTGTATTGGTTCTAAGGCAGAAGAGCAATAAGGGCTGGAATATGAGGGTTAAGTGACTCGCCATGGTTCACCCAGCTAGGAAGTATCTGAGGTCAGATTTGACTCTAGGATCTCCCATCTCTAGGCACGGCTCTCAATCCACTGAGTCAGGTCCCCAGATTAATATAGATTTGAAGCTAATCTCTTTCTGCTTCAAAATGGTGACTGATTTTCCTTTAACAAAGCCTTTCAACAGGTTTGGAATTAATTTGACTTTCATTATGATTTATAAAATACAGGTAAAACAAACTTGGCAAATAATGTTCAGATGCTGCATTGCACTTTATTTATTTCAGAAATAAGATTGATTTTTCTCTCTATTATCTGAATACTTTCCCATCCTTTTTCGTGTTCTGGTACCTTACAATGTATACATCCAGGCAACATTAATACTCTCAGCACTTGCCAGATGAGGTCAAGTAAAACTCACTCTCTGTCTGCTGCAGCTAATGAGGGACAGATTTCTTCCCTGCAGTCAAGGCCCACTAGTAATGTGTCCCTGAAGAGCAGACTGAGGAAATCCCAAGAATATGATATGTAACATGTAATAACTCTGGAATAGTTTTTATGGAGGTAATTTCCATGGAGGTGCATAGGTATAGAATCTAGTTCAGTATTTATAAGCCACAACTTATGGCAGCAAACTTTGGGAAAGAACTCAGGGATTGGATGAAAAAAAACTGCCTTTCCATATAATCAAATGTATAAGTTTGTTTACCTAGGCCCTCTTAAAGAGAGCAGTTGAAATACAGAAAGGATGGCGAATGAATGAGTTAATACAAATCATTCCCTAAGTTTCAGGTTACGACCATATTTATATATGGTGCTTCAGGTCACTCTCTAGGCAAGTATAAGATTACTGAAATTATTTTGCATCCATTTTAACGTGCATCTAATGAAAAGGGAATGAAACTATTTCTGAGCCATTTCATTAGAGGTTAAGCCTCTAAAAGATGCCAGTAACCATTTCTGCATTTAATTTTCTCTCTGTGTCTTTCTGTCTGTCTCTCCATTTCCCTCTTTCTAAGAGAAATTGATATTTTTGTTTATGGTTTACAAAATTTCATATGTTTCATGGGAGTGATATTGAAAAATTTAGTTAAAGTGATTTTTTTCTGCTATCCTGTGGATTTTTTTAAACCACAAACTAGGTGTGTTGGTCTCAGAATAGTTACTCATTTATAAATATCTGATTTGCAAAAGATTGTTCTCTCTCCCCTTATCTATAAAACCCCCATTGTCAAAGGCATGAAAGTGAAAAATCTGAGAGGGTTTGGAGAATCTAGATGAGATTGGAGAGTCTAGATTCTAGACATTCAGAATAGAAGAAATTCAGGAAAGTTGACGCTAGAGGAGAAACATTCAGAAAAACACTAGTTCAGTAGGAAGAAGCTTTTGAGAGAAAAGCTCAAGGCAGAGAGAACACTGCATAAGTTCTATTTTGGCTGGTCTACATAGCTGTAACCTCCCCAAAAGCTACCCCCCCCCCACACACACAAGATCTTCCTTCTGCATTTCATTTTATGGCAGTCATTTGAATTCTAACAGAGACTATTGGACTGGCCTTTGGAGATCCTAGACCAGACACTGATTGAAGTTGAGGGTATATCTTTTAAGTACTAGAACCTTCTGGGACCTAGAAGGTATGAATTAATGATTACGGGGAGCTCTGGAACCTGAATCCTGCCAATATTTATCCTCATTTGTGTGGGCTACTGGGGCCAGCATCTTTGCGATATGCCGAAATGTCATATTTGATTGCCCTAATCATGAAGTGAGTTGTTGTGCCATGACTTCCATATGTTGGGTTATCAAGATAAATTTCTTCGTTACAGGGATAATGGTGGAATGTGCCTTTCAGAGAATCCAAAATCCATTTTTTTCTTGTCTGAAGTATTTCATTTTTTAAAGAGTTTGGCATTCATTTAATTTTATTTTCAAAAAATCTTTCTTGCTAGCACAATTTCTGATTTTGGGTAGATTGCTTGCTTCTTTGAGAATCAGTTATAATTATAAGGGATAGGGGGAAAGCAATCGAAGGGTTGCTTAAAATTTTAGGATTTAGTTTCAGCTAAGTGTTAACCTTCCATAAGTGTGCACCCATGCTGTGCTATATTCTGAATTCCCCGCTCATCTTGTCTTATATTTATAGGTTGTCCTACAACACATTGAAGTCAGCTGCCAAGACAATTTGTACAATCATTTTCCCTGGAGGTCTTTAAAAATAGAATTAGATACCCATCTGTTCCTTGGAGTTTTGTTGTAATCCTGTTTATAGGCAAGGGACAGACCAGATTACCTGTCAAAAGTCCCTTTTAGACTTGTGACATTTTTTTAGTAGGAGGCCAGTGGAGTGTTCCTAAAGTAAATGGTTTTGACAACTGATATAAAACAGACACTGATTTCTTGGATGTTTGGTATATAACTGTAGACTTGGTAGCTATAATATGAGAATAATTAAACCATATATATATATGTATATATATGTTATAACTTTTTCAAAGTATTTTTACTTCTACTATCTTTAAGAATACTGGATCTGGAATCTAAATATTAATTACACACACATACATTGAAATCCTAGATCACTATATAGCTTGTGCGTGATGAGGCAGATTTTAAAATGGCTCAATTCAGTTCAATTGTTTTTCAGTGATGTCTGACTCATTGTGACCCCATTTGGGGTTTTCTTGACAAAGATACTATAACAGTTTGCCATTTCCTTTTCCATCTCATTTTCCAAATAAGTAAACTAGGGAAAACAAGGTTAAGTGACTTGCCCAGGGACACATAGCTGGT
Organism: Gracilinanus agilis; assembly: GCF_016433145.1. NCBI lineage: Eukaryota > Metazoa > Chordata > Mammalia > Didelphimorphia > Didelphidae > Gracilinanus > Gracilinanus agilis. The sequence goes on along the minus strand of NC_058134.1, from coordinate 61,749,477 downwards.
AAGTATCTGAAGCCAGATTTCCTCTGCAACACTTAATCTCTGCAGATGGTCCAAGTTCATCAAAATTCTATGATTGGAAGTATAGTTACATAATAGCTTGTCATTATGTCGCTAATTAGAGAACAAAAACTCTATTAATAATCATCTGGGATGGGGGTGGAATTGAGATCCCATCCTGTGATAGGAAAGGTAGTTTTCTCCTGTGTGGTTCTCAGAGCAGCCCATCCTCTTCCTCCTTTTCTTCCTCATCACTGTCATCATGATGATCGATATATCACTTTAAGATTTGTGAAACGCTTCACAACTATGACATCATTTTATCCTCACAACAATCCTGGGAAATAGGGGCTATTATCCCCATTTTAAAGATGAGGCAACAAAGGCAGGCAGAGGTTAAATTAATAGCTAATCAATGTGCAAGGTCACATTTGAACCCAGGTTTTCTCAACTCAAGGTCCAGTGCTTTATCCACTGGGCCACTTACCTGCCTTGATCAAAGGGCCCCCAGGAGATGTAAAGAGAGGATCAACCATGGGTATTTAACACAAATAAGATTAGATCTGTTAGAGGTAGCCTTTGACAGAAGAAGAAGAATAGAGAAATGATACAGTAAGAAATAGGTGCCAGTTGCCAGTTTCTCATGTCCTTTTTGTTCCTGGCACTCCAACTATTTTGGTGAGCACCTGCAATCAAAATAATACTAAAATCAACCAAACAAACCCAAGATGCCTCTGCCCAAATCACTCTCCACTTGTCTGTCTTCTATGAAGGTTTGAGTTTGAAGAAAGGAATGGTAGACTGTACTACCACCATTGTCCAAGATCATGTGGTTGGATTGAAAGTCTCTTTCATCTCTAACTCATCTGAATAGATGTTTTCTTGGGAAGTAGATGTTACCACCATTTGAGAAATGAAGAAATCAACATAGAAAGAGATGGAGGGACTTGTCCAAGGTCAGAGCTGAGACTTGGTTCCATGACTGATTCTGACCCCGTGCTCACTGCATTGGATCATCCTACCACTGAAAGTATTTTAGGATCAGAGGTTTAGAGTTAGAAGAGTCTTTACAGGTCATTTAGTCAAACCCTTTACTTTAGAGATGGAGACCTGAAGCTCAGGAAGGCTGCAATTTCCCCAAGACCACACAGCAGTAATTAGAGGTAGGGATCCATATTGAGAACCCTTTCTGGCCCTATGTAGCATTTCTTATATTTTTATATACCTAAGAAGCAAGTGAAAGAGTAGAAAAAGTGTAGTGAATTTGGCAGCAAAGAACTCTGGCTTCATATTTAATTCTGCCACTTAGTATTTGTGTGATGCTGGGCAAGTGACTTAACTCACTTTTTTTTCACTTGTAATATGAGGGGATTTGACTATATGGCCTCTCAGGTCTTTCCTAGCTCTAAAAATGATTAATATAAGCAGTTCATTCACCTGTAAATTCTCCATTTGAATGTACTATCAAGGGAGTATTTAAGAGGACCCTCTTTTTGTTGCTTTTAATGACATGGATGCCAAGTGATTTGTTGTCGTTGTTCAGTAATTTCAGTTGTATCCAACTCTTCATGATCCCATTGGGGGTTTTCTTGGCAAAGATACCAGAATAGTTTGCCATTTCCTTCTCTACCTCATTTTACAGATGAGGAAACTGAGGGAGAATAAAGTGACTTGCCCAGGGTCACATACTAAGTGTTTCAGGTCAGACTTTAACTTAGGTCTTCTTGTTTCTACCTGCATACTCCATCCATTTTGCCATGTATCTGCCCAAAGTGGTAAGGGAAAGCTCCTGTGCCATGAGTCTGAACCAGAAAATAGAACAAAATAAAGCAAAAACAAATGGGCTTTATAATCTATTTACAGATCTATTGGTCTATGCTTGTACAAGCACTTTCTTTTACTTGCTCTTTTTATTTATATATGGAAGGGAATCTGTCAAATAATACTTTGACAAGTGGAAATGTTACTGAAACATTGCATTTTAGTGATCTGAAGCAGTGTCAATGGAGATATTTTCTGAAAATTTAAAGTTGCTAATCCTGAAATTTGGAGCACTCCCTTTGATTTAGTCATGGGATCATGGACATTTCATTAGAGAGAATGAAAAAGGATAATACCAATAATATTTGTTTTCCACATAGAGGCACTGGGAGGAAATTTCAAAATGTTAATGAAATTACAGAATAGGAGAGATGGATACTCAACTGCAACATCAATGCATGAGTGAAGTATAATGTTTGGCCTGAAGTGTTTTTAATTGGAGACATACTCTTTCTGGGAGAAAACAAAATATTACGTTTTGACATTTATGTGGCATTGCTGTGGCTTGAAATCCTAACTCTAATGTTCTCTGAGTGATCATGAGTAAATTACTGAAACTTTGCAAGACTCTGTTTCTCATCTGTAAAATGGGAATAATAAAATGATACAGTATTTGTAAAGCTCTTTGTACACTTTAAATCATTATATTAATGTTGGCTTTTCTTGCAACACTTTTCTAACATGTTTGTTATGAGAAAAGTACTTTGTGAACTTTTAAAGCTCTTTATAAAATTTGACATCTACACACCCCTCCACCATCATTAGTTTATTCTCTTTGTCTCCATCCTCTCAACAGAGATTTATGATGGTATGATTTATAATGTTTTAAATAATTTATTATGATTCATAATATCACTTTCCTTTCCAACCTCTTCACTCTAAACAAAAATGATTATTGCCTATGTAACTTTGGGCACAACACTCTCTCCTTGGATCTCTTGACTCATGGAAAATGGAGAAAATGGAATAGATGTCCTCTGATGTTCCTTTCAGTTTTAGATCTGTGATGCTATGATGTTATCAAATACAAGGAAAACTTGAGTAGGACTCCAGTGCCTTTCCAATAATATCTAATTTCTGTACCCTGACATTTACAACCCTCCAAAATCCAACTGTGTTCCTAATTTTGTTTCCTTCTCTCTTACATGAATGGTTAGATCCAATCAAACAGATCTATTTCTTTCTTTCCAAACACGGCATATGTATTTCTACCCCTATGTCTTGTTCATTGTGTCCCTCCTCACTGGAATCCACTGGTACCTTTAAAGACCTTATTCAAGATTCATGTCCATGAAACCTTCTGTAATGATCTCAGAAGAAAGAGAGGAGGGACTCTTTGAATAATTACTATACCACTGATTTCACCTTTGGCTTGTAGTACCACCATTCATTTTGCTTAACTTTACAAATGTGTTTGAATTCCCCACCTAAGGTGATACATCTTACTTCCCTTTGCATCCTCACTGCTTAGCACAGTGTTTTCCTTATCTATAGGAGGAGCTTAGGACAAATTTACTAATGATAGCAATGAAGTATTTCTCATGAAGCAAATGCCTCATTTCCCAGGAAAGGTTATTTAAGATATATGTATATATGTATGTATATATATTTAATATAATTTAATAAATATAATTTAATTTTAATATAATTATATAAACATAATTTCATTAAATAATTAAATATAAAATAATCAATAAATATAAATGTTATAATTTAATAAAAATAATATATATATGCCTGAGAAAGACTTGTTCAAGGGGAGGATTTGTCCTCAACAAAATGCTAGCTACTGAGACTTCAATATGGTGAGTGAGAGAAGAGGATTTTCATTTTCTTTTAGAAGACGAAGCATATTGAATTTTAAAAAATATATATGTATATATATATATACATATATATATATACTTCTGCATAATTTCAAATGAATTGATTCTGTGCCTTTTGCTTTGAGGGACCATAAGTTTCAATTTGTATTTCCCCAAAATAAATTCATTTTAGGATTTCCATGCCTCAGTTGATCCATAACCTCATCAGTGTGGATCCCCCATCTAACTATGCCTCTCTATCCCCTGTCATTCTCCTTTATGGCATATTATAAATCTTTCATCTGTATATCCTTAGATCTAGACCTCATCCTGAAAGTCTTAATATTCTGTGGGTGCTAGCCTATTGCTGTTATTCATTGTTCTCATTACATTTTTGGTCTATCTTCTTCTTAGTGCATATATTTCCTGTATGATACCTTTTATGTAGTCTTTGTACTACAGCCATTATGGGTTATATGCTGTGTAATGATTGAAATTTTTGAGAGGCAATATTTCTCAATTTTAGAATGAATTGTTAGTTGACCAATCTGTACTTTTTAATTCGTTCATTTGACTCTCTCCACAATTGAACAGGGTGAAAGAGGAGGACTTGCCTCCTCTGTTGCAGGTTTACATGCCCCCTGTGAGCTCACCACTCAGTCCCTCCTTTGGACATCTCAAGATATTTCTGACTTGTAAATAGCCACTGAGGTGGTGGACTTAGAGACCTCAACGCCTCCCTTGTTACTTCATAACAAGAGGGGGTATCCTTGCTTTAGACCTTGAAGACCCCAACACAGTCTGCTCCTTGGTTGGAACACATTGGACTTCAATTTAGTTCAACATGGCGGCCAGCTAACCTTGCTTAATCTTTAGGTTGGACCAGGGGATTCACTTAGGCTGCTCAGGCCTTTTCCCCTTAAAAATAATAGATCTTAAGAAAAGAAGGGAGGTCCCAACTCAGTTTCATAGCCTGGGGGAGAAATTGTAAATTTGGATTTTTGCACCTTTTCAGCCTGACCTGGGAAGGTAGGGGCTAAGGGAAAATTATTTCAATATTAATTTTCCACAGTTGTTGGCTACTTATTCCTATCACAAGTCTCTGCTTTGCTCTTTGGGTGACTTGGCATTGAGGATAGAGACCTGAATTTGGTCTCTGTGGAAGTGGGTTCAGTTGCTGAATTCAGTTCTTCTTTGTCTTTCTCTCTCTTGTGTCTTAGTTCTCTCATCTGTATAATGAGGGTGTTGGACTAGATGGTTTCTAAAGTCTCTTCCAGCTCATGTATTCTGAAATTCATATAAATGCAGTAGCTAAAAAATTAATCAGAGCAGTGAGAGCAATAAAAAGTAATAACTCCAGGCCTATTTCTATGTACTTCTTTTTTTTAAGGGAAAGATGAAGGAAAGAATACACTGAAGATAAGTATATTCTTCCCCATTTTTGGTGAAATGAAAACTTTCTTTTCTTATGTCGAATCCAACTGCCAAGAATATTTTTTCTTTTATTATTTATTATTTTTTTTTGCGTGACAGATTGAGTGCTACAATAAATATTCTGCCTTTTAGAGCTTTGGAGAATGTTGTTGCTTGAAAAGCAAGCTTGAACTCCCCATGAGATCATGGAAGAGATAAATGCCTAAAAGCTTTTCAAAGCTACACTCTTGGCTCTATTAGAATTTAATTTCCCACTGGTTGTGTTTATATCCATTCTGAAATACATAGCTATGAATATACCAAACATGTGTACTTAACTGCTTCATGTGTCTTTGGAATGCAGACATTTTCATTTGCTCATACAATCCACATGTAACCTCCATGTACCAAATTCCCATCAAGTTAAATAATCTTATTACTTTTAGAAAGTAACTAGAAAATTCTTCTGTAGTGTATTAGACTGATTTTCTAACAGCTGAACTACACATTTAGAAAGTGTGGTATACTAGAAAGAGTACTCTTACTTGAAGTTAGAGGATATCCTGGATTTGAAGCTCAGAAGATATGCCTCTTACTGTCAATGTTTGACTTTTTACAAGCCTCTTAATCACCCTTGGCATCAATTCCCTCATCTAGAAAATAAAAGAATTATTTAAGGATCTTTTTTTTGCCAGACACTGTACCATGGACTAGAGATAAGGAGAAAAGTAAAACCAGCCTTTGCTCTCAAGAATGCCACAGTCTTAGTCGGGGAGGCAACGTGAAAAGAAAGAAAACATAGAAGCATTATCTTTAATGTATCCTCTATATAGTTATATGTAGGCTTAATGGGAGATCATCATTAAGGAATTTCTTATAGAAGGTGGGATTTTTGTTGACTGACTTGAAGAAAGTCATGGAAGCCAGAAGGGGTTGGGTTAGATAATCTCTAAAATCTTTTCTAGGAATAAATCTGTGATCCTTCTTAACTTGTATGGGCATAGGAGCTGGATTCTTCATGTAAAATAAGTTTGAATGATTACTTCATAATCACTACATAGATTTATCTGAAGTATAGACCATGAAGCTCATAAGCAAATTGTGAAATACTAACTAACTGACCCTGAACAAGTCACTCAACCTCTGTTTACTTCATTTGCTTCAACTGCAAAATGAGGATATTATTAGCAACCTCCTAGAGTGGTTGTGAGGATCAGATGGAATTATATTTGTAAAATGCACGACTGGCAAATAGTAGGTGCTTTTTAAATGCTTGTTTTCTTCTGTTTTTCTCCCTAAACTAAATTGGACAGTAAAGGCTATTTTCTGGAAACAGTCATTTCTAGGCAATATATAAAGTAGTGCTGTTTTCGAAATATGTCCCATAACGATATTTTTTTTTTCTGTATCAGAGTCTATGTGAATTGACTTTCATTCATTCAAAAATAATATTTTGGAGTGATTATTATGTTCATAGCATTGTACTAGGTGCTTTGGTCCAGGGAAGGAGCATAACTGGGCTTGCGTTCAAAGAGAAAATGATAAAACAAGTTTTCTTCAAAGAATATGTAGCCCAAATGCCTTCAATTAGACGTTGAAAAAATGAAGCAACCAGAAATCAATGAATTATAATGCATCCCTGAAAAATGTGTCATATGATAAATTATAAACTGTATTGGGGTGGGGTCATGGAGTATTGAGGAGCCAGGGAGGCAAAACAGTGATTAGAGAATTCAGTGACTAAATAAATCACTGATTGGGGAGTCAGGGACAGTATGATTAGTCTGGAAATGAGAAACCATACTTGAAAATGCATATATATATATATGTGTATATATATATATTTCTACACATAAATAAATAAATAAACAAACAAATATATATATATATATATATATATACACACATACATATATATATATATATTTCTAAACTCTCAAGATAAAAATTCTGAAGTAGGGGGAAACAAGGTGGCTCAGTGAATAGAAATCAGACCTGGAGATGGGAAGTCCTGGGTTCAAATTTGGCCCCAGATATTTCCTAGTTGTGTGATCCTGGGCAAATTACTTAACCCCAGTTGCCTAACCCTTACCACTCTTCTATCTTAGAACCAATACTTAGTATCAATTCTAAGACAGAAGGTGAGATTTAAAAAAAAATAAAAAGAAAATTCTGAAGTAGAAATTTGGAACAGATACCATAAAGAGGGGAGCACTACAGAAACAGGAGCCAGGGAGAAGAATACTGGGGTTCATTTTCCTTGTCAATTACCATCTTTTTGCTTTCCTTTATACTTCACTGTCTCTTTCAATTGATTATTACAACAGAAGTCAAAAGACTTGGCTTCTAGATCTCTATCAACTTCCTGTGAGGCCTTGAATGATTGTTTTCTCTCTCCTTCTATAGAAAGCCTTCCCAGTCCCTCTTAGTTCTGGTGTCTCCTCTTCCTTTAAATACTTCCTATTTATTGATTATCTTGTTTGTCACTTAGAATAGTTTTGCGCTCTCTCTCTCTCTCTCTCTCTCTCTCTCTATATATATATATATATATATATATACATATATATAATTGTTTTTTTGTTTTGCTTTATATATGTTTGTATATTGACTCTCATTAGATTTTTTTTTAAACCCTTGTACTTCGGTGTATTGTCTCATAGGTGGAAGATTGGTAAGGGTGGGCAATGGGGGTCAAGTGACTTGCCCAGGGTCACACAGCTGGGAAGTGGCTGAGGCCGGGTTTGAACCTAGGACCTCCTGTCTCTAGGCCTGGCTCTCAATCCACTGAGCTACCCAGCTGCCCCCTCTCATTAGATTTTTAAACTCCTTGAGGTCAGACACCACCTTTCGTCTCTTTTTATGTCTGTAGCACTTAACACAGTGTAGTGCTTCATAAAATATTGATTGAGCGAAGAATCTATGCTTTAATTTTTTCTTCTATAAAATGGAGAAATGTCTCTGTTACCTCCTTACCTCACAGATTGCTATGAGAACTGAACTAGGCTGTAGATGTGAAAATGCTTAGGAACACTGGGAAATAATATAGAAATATAACGTCATGTTCCTTTTTAAGTGACTGGGAAAGCTAAGGACTCAACATTAATCTTCATTCCACAATGGTGTAATGGACCTTTAATTTGTCATATATACAAATATCAAAAATTATGACAGAAATGTGTCTTGCCTATCCTATTGTTTCCCAGATAGCATTTCTTTTCTGTTTTTAAGAGAAAGAAAAGAGAATCTTGAGTGTGTTTTCTCATCTGATGTCTTTTTTTTTTTTTTAAAGTAGGGCAGCTACCTGGCACAGTAGATAAAAGTTATAGTCAGGAAAATCTGAGTTCAAACGAGACCCCAGACAAGTACTAGCTATGTGAGCTTGGGCAAGTCATTTAACTTCTCTTTGCCTCAGTTCCTTCATCTATAAAATGGGGACAGTAATAGCATCTATCTGTCAGGGATGTTTGGGGGGATAAAATGAGAGAATAATAGTAAAGTACTTAACACAGTGTCTGGCACATAGTAAATGTTAAATAAATATTATTATTGTTGTTACTATTGATATGACTATAGAAAAGTCATTTAACTTCTGTTTGCCTCAGTTCCCCTTTTTGTAACATAGGGATAATAACGACACATGCTTTGCAAGGTTATCATGAGGATCAAATAGGATAATAATTGCAAAGTTCTTGGCACAGTGCCAGGCACAAGGGCTAGGTAAATGACAGCTATTGCTATTATTAGTATTTGTTTTCCTAGATTGAGAGTGTGTGTGTGCGGCACCAAGAACTAATAGAATTTTTAAAGTTTTAGTACAGACCTATTGAATGATGGATTAAAAGCAGGAAGAGACCTTGGAAGCCACCTATTATCAACCCCCTAAATTTGCAGATCAAGAAATTAAGGACCAAAACAGTTAAATGACTTGTCTATGGTCAGTTAGTGTCAGAGGCAAGTCCTTGAGTCCAAATGCATTGTAGGAGGGCCTATCAACTATTTCTTGCCTGTAAGCTGTTTCTTAAAGGAGTTCAATTCCATTCAAAAGTAATTTATTAAACACCTACTTTAGTCATTAAGGAGCAGAGGTATGTATGTAAGTATGTACAGAGATAATTGAAAACAAAATACTTAATAAGCAAATGTGAAACACTTTCTGTGGGATTTGGGTATGGGGAAAAAAACCTAAGAACTGGAAGAATAAATTAGGAAAGTTTTATTGTAGGAGGTGGCATTTTAACTTGAATGGAGCCAGGGATTCTAAGTGGTACATTTCTATAGAACTTTAGATTTATACAAAATACATTCCTCCCTGCTACCTTGTTAAAGGAATCATTGCAAGTGTAATTGGAAACCCTGCATCCTCCCAAACTCTGGATTCATATTCATTTGGTTTCTTATAAAGAAGGGGTTCCTGACATTTGGGTAACTTCAGCATCCTTGTGGTTTTCAAGAAATGGAAGAGAACAATAAGGCTCAGCTCTCTTAATGAATCAGATTCACTGGCTGATTGTTTAACTGCTTTTCTTTTTAAGAGAAAGTTAAAGCTTTGTATCTATATTTAGAAAAGCAGGGTGATCAGAGCTCCATGCCATTTTCATTTTTACTGCCCTGTCCCAGGTTTCATAGGTGTTTCAAAAGAAAGACTGATCCAGTACATCATTTATACAGAGGCAGGAAAGGGGGAGGACTTGGCATGGTTCTGAATTTCCATTCTTTCACAATTGATTCATGTCAAAAAATACATGGATGACCCTACATCTTTGAAGATGGAGTGAGGTTCACACAAAGTTACATTGTCTCTCTCTCTGTAGATCCTTGGAAACTTGGATAATGAGGCGATTCTTTGGATCAAAAGAGACCTGAATTGAGAGTTAAGATCTGGGTTCTAGTCCCAAGCCCTAACACTGGCTAGCTGTGTAAACTTGGCCAAGCTCTTTAACCCCTCTAAACTTTAGTGTCTTCATTTATCAAATGACGGGGTTGGGCTAGAATGATCTCTGTGGCTCCTTCCAAATCTCAAATCCTATTATCCTATCATTAGGTGATCTGCAAAGTCCCCTCATGTTATATAATTAAAAAAAAATTACCCAGCCTGCCTCAATTATTTATCTAACTTGGGCAAGTTTCTCGCTCCGTCTCTGTTTCCATCTCTCTCTCTCTGCCTTTGTCTCTCCCTTCATCTTTCTGTCTGTTTATTTCCTGCCAGCATCAGGAGAGCCATTTATGGAGAAAAGGAAACAAAGATGAATTCTCAAGTATTCACTAGTGGATCTGATTTTTTACCTTGACTTTCCAGGTGTAGGCGCAGCTTTGGCTCTATGATAAAGACCCATTCAAAATATATAGATCAAGAAATTGACAGCTTAATCATTCCCTTACCACTTAAATCCCTAACGCATTTTGACAGGAGCTAACTCATGTAATTACTTTGGCAGAGATGATTTATGCTTTTTTCAAAGTGCTCAGTTGAACTTGTTGGGGGAGCTATCTTTGTTTTCACTTGGGTCCCCAAGTGAGCACTTCATGTCTTATTGAGGCATTTGGCTACTTCATTTGGCTGCAGTGTCTTTGGTCAAATGGGGAATAATTCTTTTTTTTTTTCCTTCAAATAATATACATGCTTATGATAAAGAAGATCTGTTTTTAGTTTATTCTGGAATTTAACCATATGGGTCCTTGCTTTTAAAATAAGAATGATGTATGGAAATGAAAACAAAATCCCCGTTATAGTACAATTTATTCTTACATGGATTCAAATATGCCCTGCATCAAATCATGTCTCCCAAACATAACTACTATGCTATACTATGTTATAAAAACCTGATGTAAAAAGTTCACTTATCGTATGGTATTGAAGTCCATCATAATTTTAGGATTAACATACTTGTCATCAATAAACTTTTTACATCAGATTTCCACAAAGAACTATCATCATCATTGTGCAAATGAAATATAGTATTCTTTATTTTGCACACATTAGCCGATTTGATCTTCATAACATGCTTGTGAAGGTAGGCAATACAAATATTGTTATCCCTGCTTTACAGAAATGGAAACTGAGACTATAGGAAATGCTTTAAATCTGCTTCTTTCCCATCTACTTTCTACTACTTGGCTTCATTCAGTTGTTTTTCGATTGTCTCAGGCTTGCCATTTCCTTCTCTAACTTTTATAGATGAGACAAAAAAGGATTAAGTGACCTGCCCAGGTAACAGAGCTAATAAGTACATGAGACTGGATTTGAATGCTTGAAATCCAGTCTTTCTCATTCAAAACCCAACACTCTTGGGGCAGTTGGGTAGCTCAGTGGATTGAGTCAGGCCTAGAGACGGGAGGTCCTAGGTTCAAATCCAGCCTCAGACACTTCCCAGCTGTGTGACCCTGGGCAAGTCACTTGACCCCCATTGCCCACCCTTACCACTCTTCCATCAAGGAACCAATACATAGAAGTTAAGGATTTAAAAAAAAATTTAAAAAAAACCAACAAAAAACCCAACACTCTATCCATTGTGCTACCTAGCTTCCCTAAACTACTATCGTTATGTGTGTGTGTATGTGTGGCATTATGTGAGCTTGCAAAAGTGTTCAGCCCTGACATTAGGTGTGATGAAAGTCAGATATGTAAATAAGAGAAGATGAGAAGCTTGCTAATCAAGGTGTAACTTATCACTGCACTTAGAAAAAGTAAAGAGATCATCAAAACCCTGAAATGTTTTGGTCAAAGCAGAAGGGTTTTGTGCAGTTTTTTTTTTTTTTCCATTTGGAAAGATTTCAGCAGTCTTGTCACTGAAGATGAGCTCTTTCTATTGCCTAGAATTTGTCCTTTTACAAGTATTTCTATGTTTTGAATTCATGCTATACTTAATTGGCAATCAGCTAGGCATTTATAGAAATGCCTTAAGGATCATTAAGGAGATGGGAAGCTGTTTTAATAAACTTACTCCCCATTCTCCCACATGAACACATTTGAATAAATTGTTTAAGCTGAGATCAAGCATTTGAGATATTTTTCTTAAGTTAAGACCTGCCAGCTTTTAATGACTTATGCTTCTGTAAGTGACATAAGGGATTATCAAAGGAAATCAAAGGATGAGTGGAGTTTAAATGGACTTAACCAAATGCTTCTTTGAATATGCATGGAAAGAGCTCATTTTCACATAGTGCTTCAAAGTTTATAAAATGCCTTGCATGCACATGTTAACTCATTTGAGTTTCATAATAACCCTACAGAGAAGGAGGCAGGAGGGAGCATCTATGTGAACAAGATGTTCTAAATTTTGGGGGTAGTTTTAAAATACTAAAATTCAAATAAATAAATAAATAAACCAAATTCGAGGACTTAAAGCTGCTTAAAATATCCTCTATTCAGAGAGCTAACCTTGGAACCAGAAAAGCCTACATTCAAAAACTAATTCTAATATATAGGTTTTGTGATTCGGGGCCACACATTTATTCACTTATTGCCCTAAACTAGAAATATCTAAAGCAAAAGTCCCAGATTCCTGGAACCAGATTAAAATGGAATTGACAAATGCTTAACAACCTAAAGAAAAATACAGTACCTAATAGATAATGCTAATTTGTGGCTTTTTAAGTCAATATGCTGTCACCAGGCAGTGGTTTTCATTTGAATCTGACACCACTCATCTAGAAAACTCTCAGACTATATAAATTATAGAAGAATTGCTCATCTCCATTAGCAGAAAATATTTCCTCACTGAAGAATTCCTGATACTGATAAAATAACAGATTCCAATAAACAAAACAAAACAAAACAAAGAAAATTTGCCCCAAACCTATGAAACAGGCAGCACAAGCTTTAATGATCTCGTTTTAAAAATTAGGAAATTGAGGTACAGAAGTATAGTTATTCAAGAATATATTTTATATATATACTATTAGAGGAATTTAACATAGGCAATAAATAGGAACAGTACCATTTTGGCCTGGTGTATTTGACACTCAGAGATTTGTCCTGAATCTTTATATTCTCACATGTCTTTTACATGGAAATATACTTAAGTAAACCCTGCATACATGGAAATTTGGGTTCAGAAAATGGTAAATCACAGGGTGATTATTTGTTTAAGAAAAGTGTTTCATCAGAGATCTCTTCAAATAGGAGATCTAAATTCATTATACATTTCCCGTGGGCAGGGATTTTTGTCTCTGTGTGCCCAGGGCTCCAGCCCTCTGCCTCCTATGTTAGAGTCCCTTAAAATTGTTCATTTGTTCAAACTGAATTGACTTCCCCCAACCTTCTACGGGATTTGATTTCCAAAAATATAACTTACAGGTACCTTTTTAGTAATACATTTGTTGTTTCCAGTGAGGTACACATGAACATTTTTCAGGCTGAGTATTAAAGAATAAATTTTATTATGCCGCCACTGTTGTTATGGAAACATAAAGACAGCATATAGCATTTTCTCTACAAAAGAATTTTTATAAGACTTACATTTCTCAGACGGAGCCATTCCTTGGTTTTGTATTCTGCCAATCCATTTTATCCAGTGCTCTGGACCAAAGAGGGAAAGGCTCCTAAGTTTCTCTTCTAAGTTACCATCATCAGGGCCATTATAAGTTTATGAAGTTCATGGAGTATTGGGCATAATACCCTCTATTAGAATGGACCTATTTTTGATAGTGTTGTTACAGTGTTAATCTTTCATGTTTTGAAATCCATTAAAAAAGGCTTCCTTTACAGCCTTGTGTAAGCAGCTTTCAAATGGAGCGGATTCTTTGGATGCCAGGGCTGTCTATGGAGAAAGGGCAGCCCGTATTTAGACCCAATGAACTTCACGCCTTGTATCATTCTTCATTCCATTCCATTTGTATCATTTACTATGCATTATCTACCATGTATGCGGGTGTGAATTCAGGCTTTCACAACAGTGCTAATGGAAACTTGATTAGCACAGGATACATTCAACACAGAAATGTTGCCTCTGTATTCTTTTTTTTGGGGGGGGGTGTGTGTATGTGAGGGGAGATCCTGACTGGAATAATTTCCATTATTTGTAAGTAAGACATGGAATGGTATCAGAGAATCATTCTATATACCTTAAATCACCAATTTTAAAGGAGGGACGATTTGATTTTCACAAGTTTGTCTGAAATTCTAATTAATGTCTTCATACTTGAATATGAGATGTATACATTTAATTTTGATGACTAATTACAAATATTTCATCCTCAATTTTATTAAGCAGCACAAGGGAAAGATCCTTAAAATATATTTTTTGGAGTTTGTCTAAGTATTCATATTATGCATATAAATAATATAGATATGCATATTCATATACATACATCTTTCATTATAGCCTTCTTTAACTTTGGGTTTTGTATCTCTAATAGTTTTGTGAAATGTAATGTGTAAGGTGTTTTTGCTAGACTAAATTGATTACCATTGCTTTGAAAAGCTATAACGAGCGATGATCATTTAATAATATCACTAGTAGACAAAAATACAAATGATTTTGAAACTTCCCAGGGTGCTGTAATGTAAATAAATAAAAATTCACCAGCCAAATTTTAAGTTATTTATTCATACTGGATTAAGAAAATTTGGGACTGAGTTCTCAGTCCTACAATTTATTAGCTTGGCAGGTAATGAAACTTCTCAGAGTCAGTTTCCTTATATGTAAAAATGGAGATGATAATAGTTGTACTACCTGCTACTTGGGTTGTTGTGAAGAAATAATTTTTAAACCTTAAAAGCACTGTATATTTACTAATAAATTATCATTTTCATAATCATAGTTAGAAGTAGGTATGATTCAGGCCATACTCTGTTAATTCAAGTTTAAAGTTGGAATGAAATGAGACTCAAGTAGATCATCTGACAGCTTAAAAAAAGAGATTTTCTTAGCCATAGAGGAATTATTCAAGAAGGATAAACAAGAATGTAATTTTGATAGTTCCAGCCCTTTATGTCCACATGGTCTCTATGTGCCCTGGTCAGCAGGGCAGAGTGTGGTGACTCTCAAAGTCTTGGGACATTCACAAAGTTTGAAGAGCCCTGATTCCCTAAGGGTAAGCCTTTTTTTTTTTTAACGACCTTTGTGTCCCGTAAGCCCTGCCAACCCAGGCAGAAGTTATAGGAAGCTTCATCAAAGGAGCCATGGTTTGAATCTTATAAGGCTCCTCAGGCCAATCTCAAATTTTTGGGTTTGTTTTGTTATTCTTTGGAGAAAAACTAGCCTAATCCTTAAATATTTATGTGAAATGTGGTAGATAATGGGTCTATTAAACTCATCTTCAGTCTTAATAATGTCATTCTTTTTTTTCCTTTTGTATCCTTTTCCTCATTACTTTTACAAGATTTATTGTAAACTAATGAATATATTGACTAACTTCAGGAAATATATAGGCATTGTCTTTGATGAGAGATTTTGCCTTTAAAAAGGAAAAATAACAAGATCCGAATTTTTGTGTCCCTGGTGCCATTTATTTGACAGGGTTTTCCCCCTTAAAGTAAACCCACAACAGGTATCATTTTGTCTTTCAGGAACTGTTCAAGAGTTTCATAACCTGCAGAGATGAATTTGTGAGATTTCATGCTATATAGAAGCTTTGCAATGGAAACAGCAGCACTCCTATGATTCCTTAACTCTTCAGTGTCCTTTTGATTGGTATTTCATAGCAAAAAGAGGTAAGAATGCTCTGAGGATTTTATTATTGAAAACTTGAACTTTCTTTAAATGAACCATTTGTCCTTGTAATAAAATCTCAGAAGTTTTTTTGATCTTGAATAGGAGGGACTTGCTTAATGGATAAAAAAGCAACATTTAGCCAACTGCTGTATCCTGTGTTTTACATCTGGTGCCCCTCGATATAACAGCAGTATCTATAGATGCTCCCCAATTACACTAACTTTTTTTAAAAAAAGAACTGAATCAAAATGTGAATATTTCCTTGAACACTAACCCCTATACATTCCCTCTCATTATTGACACAAGGTGCAAGTCTACAAGGCAACTTGGATAATGTGTTTTAAAAAGTAATTGAATAAATTATTTATAACAGTAATTTGAACTTTGAATAAAATATATTCCCACTCAGATGATTTTTTGCTTAGATTATGGATATGATTATTATCTTATAGCAATAACTAGATATATGACTGAGACACTAAAATAGTAGTTGTTAATTTGGTTGCTTGTGTCTTAGGATCCTGAAATTATTGAGAGGTGATACAGTGGATACAATCCTGAGCTTAGAGTCAGGAAAATCTGTGTTCCAAATCCTGCCTCAAACACTTACTAGCTATATGACCCTGCCTCAGTTTCCTTTACTGTAAAATGAAGATCAATAATAGCACCCACTTCACAGGATTGTTGTGAAGATCAAATGAGATAATGTATGTAAAGTATTTAGCACAGTGTCTGGTACATAGAGGGTATTTAATACATGCTTCTCTCTCCTTCCCCCATTATAATCATCTCATTATTATGAGAGGCATTCATATGGCATTTTACTACAGTTATTATTATCCTCATTTGCATATGAATAAACTGAAGCTCAAAAAATTAGTAAGTCTTAGGACAGAATTCAAATCCAGATCTTCCACTGCTCATCCTCTATACCAGTAATTAAAAACAAATAGAAATGGGGTCTGGAAGCCATACATAAAGATACTTCTGAGCACATATTGCCTTAGAAAACCATTAACATTATCTATGCTTTTTGTATTTGTATTTATTTTGTTAAATAATTCTCATTTACATTTTAGTCTGGTTCAGCTATACTCCAGTGTTCCCTCTGGCTTGTAGTCTGCATGTTTGACACTTCTGACCTGTAATACTTTGCTATGTTGCTCTTCCTCTCCTCTTCCTTTTCCTCTTCATCAAGTATTTACATCTTTATTTCTCTGCAGTATTGTCCTAGAGACATACAGATTCATATTATGGATTTCAAAATATTCAGAGAAAAGTAACATAGATATATGCCACAGTCAGAGAGAAAGGTTTCTAAAGCAATCAAAACATTATATGCAGAGTCAAGAACATTTTAGAGAGATGCCTGAGGGACACAAGCCTGTATTTTACAGATAATCTAAATCAGTGCCAGACAAGGAAAGTTCCCTTCTCAGAGAAATCATGCTGAGAGAAGAAAAACGGAAGAAGTATTGTTGGTTAAATTATGAAGTAACATAGAAAGGCAAACAAATGTTATTGTTAATGCTGATCAAAATTACTTTTAGCCACACTCTTGTCTTTACACATTTTACTTACATTTGTAGAAGGCAATTCAACTACCTATTCTAATATAATTCTTTTTTAACTTTAGAAAATATAGTAAAAGAGCTCAAATATAAATTAGAATCATACACTAGCAAAAGCTAGAACCGACCAGTGTGATAGTCCAGGCTAATCTCATCTCACTTACTTTGCCAATCAGGAAATTGAATCTCAAATAATGTGTTACAAAAAGTTACAGAGTTTATAAGGTGACAGGGCTGGGATGAAAATTCCATGTTTTTAAAATAAAGCCTAAAAAAACTTTGCTCAGAAATTAGATAGAAAGGGTTTTTAACCGAAGGGAAAAATGAGACAATAAGAGATTGAGTCATGAGATGAAAGAGATCAGTTTTATAATGAAAAAAAGAAAAGGA
This sequence comes from Gracilinanus agilis, assembly GCF_016433145.1. Taxonomy (NCBI): domain Eukaryota; kingdom Metazoa; phylum Chordata; class Mammalia; order Didelphimorphia; family Didelphidae; genus Gracilinanus; species Gracilinanus agilis. Next base: position 61,731,825 of record NC_058134.1, on the reverse strand, counting down.
ATACTTCTTGTATCTCATCATTCTTAATTGTTTTAAGAATGTTCTCCCAAGTACTTGGATAAAAACAATAATGCTTATCTCATTGGACTCTAGTTTTGGTATTTGTTTTCTGCCTGGGTTGCAGAAGAGAGAGATTTTTCTTTCAAGAAAATGACAGGAATAAGACTCAGGAATAAACTGACTAAAGAGCACTTCTGAGCATAAACTGTGACATTTCTCTACTTCTAAAGCATGATGAAGCCACTGGAGGTATGATAGTAAAAGCGAACCCTAGGGAGTCTATTAACAATTTAGCATTTACAGTTCACGTGGGAGTGTTAATTTCATTTACCAAAGAGGAGAGAAAAGATGTTCATTACAATTATAAACTTGTAACTGGAGGAACATAGAGGTGTGAAATTTATCATATTATCCACATTTTTAAATATAAAATGCAAATATGGTAGAAGAGTAATTAGAGGTTTAGGTTTTACTTGGATATTCTGCATAGCTTCTACTATGAAAAGTTAAATATGGAAATAATTCTTTCACAAAGTTTGTAACGATAATAGTTTACATCGATAAGGCTTAGTATGATTGGTTATAAAGTGATTTTTAGGCATTATTTCATGCAGTCTCCACACTATCCCTTTGAAGCGGGTGGCACAGTTCATACTCTAAAGATCTGAAGAGATGAGGAAATGGATCTCCAGTGAGGTTAAGTGATATGTCTAATGTTACATGGATAATAAATGGCAGAGCAAAGATTCAACCTTGAATCTTTCTGACTATGGCCAGAGCTCTTCTGTATTGCAGTGTGTCTGGGTATATATTTTTTTAATTTGTAGCTACTTTATCTGGCTGCTGATAGTGGAAAGGAATGAGAGCAGGGAACTGGACAAGAGAAGACAATAGTCCCCAAAACTCAAAGGGATTCGTCAAGGAAATTTGGTTCAAAGACCTGCCTGCTTTTTTCCAATAGGTTGCTTTCTCTCTGTGAATGCCCATTTCATCCTTTGTCTGTTATTAATGTAATCTCCTAGGAAACAGAATTTCACTCTGTGTGCCAGCACATAGCACCGAGTGTAGCACATAATAGGGCTTCAATAGTGTTTCTTGAATGAAAATTGTAAATTCATGTCCATATGGATTTTACATGGAAGGCTGACTCGGTACTGATCTTGAATATCACAGAGATGGTTTGAGGTTTGAATAAGACTAGGAACTGTCTACCCTTCTCATATCATTTTCCTTACTTTTGAATTAAGCTGTCTTATACATTAACTTAAATTTGTAAGGATCTCTCATTTCTTTCTCCCATGTTACAAAAAATACACCCTATTCTTCTTCATTTTCACCCATTAGAATCCTTCTCTTCTTTGAAAGTTCATCTTGGATGCTTTCTTCTCAGTAAAATCTTCCATAACTTCTTATTTTCCATTTCCTCCAAATAATTGTGGTCTCTTCAAACATATTATAAATATTTTCTCTGGCTCACTTTTTGTGGCTATTGCATTTGATACTTTGTCCTATATGATAGCCCTTGGCAAGTACTACAGCTCTAACTTTCCTTGTACAGATAAAGCAAGTGAGGCTCAAAGAAGTTGAGACATGCTTGAGGGCATACAGTTAAGCCTTACAGGTGAAATAAAAAAAAAATCAAACCCAAGTCTCTTGGATCCAAATCTGGTGTTCTCACCCCTATACAACCCTGTTCAGTTGTTTCAGTACTGTCTGACTCTTCATTCCTTATTTATTTATTTTTTTGGGGGGTGGGGCAAAGATATTGCAATGGTTTACTATTTCCTTCTCCAGCTCATTATACAGATGAGGAAAGTAAGGCAAAGAGGGTTTAGTTACTTGCTCCAGGTCACACAGCTAGTAAGTGTCTGAGGTCAGATTTGAACTCATGTAGACTCATCTTCCTGACTCTAGACCTTGCACTGTATCCACTGTGCCACCTGGATGCCTTATACTACCCAGAGATATGAATAAATACTCAGTATTCATCCACATTTGTAATAGTGAATATTCTTATATAATGATGGCTCTTCCCAGATGCATTCTAGCATTCCAAAAAGCTCCCCACCCCCCAATTTTCTCTATTTTTACTTTTTTTTGTTATAGTTTCTACATTTGACAAGCAAATTTTAACCCTGTATATTTGTCCTGGAAATTAAACGAAGTTTAACCTACCATCAAACTATTTATTTCACTGTTTTCGTAAATTTCATAAATGATCTAAGCAATGGGAAATATGAAGGGGTTAAAAATTGCCAGGATTGATCAAGCCTGCTCTTTTTCTGACTCTTGAGATGGTGTTGACAGCCAAATGATGAGTTTCTTCAATAAATCCACTCTCATAGTCAAGTCTTTCCAGATGTGAGAAGTAATTAAGACTCTGCATTTATTGCGGCTTTGTGTGCTTTCTGAAAAGAAACTGGCAGCTGTGGTGAATTAGTTACATATATAACATATATGTACATATTGCATAGAATGTACAAACATATGTACTACACATAGGACATATGCTATATATAAAATAGAAAGCATGTATAATCTACAAAACATGTATGTGTAATACACCAAACTGAAAACCAAAAGCTAATTTCTGCAGTAATTACATATCACCACTGAAGGAGCCAGACCTTGCCCATTTTATTAAAGAATGTTTAAAAGAAGGCAGATAATTAAAGAAATGTATATATATATATATATATGCATAGTGTCTAATTTTTAACTTTTATGATTCTAATTCTCAATGGCACTATTTTGGTGATAGATTTGTGATATTTTCATTCCTTGTTTTAATTATTGCCTTCATCTTAGCCACTCACTTTGGGATTTCCAGTGAGGAGTAAGTTAGGGTTGATGGAGGGATTGTGGTATCAGTCTTAATGTTATTAAAATTTAACCATCATTGCAAATAGCACATTAATAAAAGAGAATTGTATCTTCTGATTAGATACAATAATGGGCCAGTGTAGACATTTAACAATAATATCTCCAGGTTATCAATTCATTATTGGGTAAAGATCAGAACACCAAAAGATTCATGAAAAATGCTATTCACATCTACAGAGAGTACTGACAGACTCAGAAGGCAGATTGAAGCATGTTTTTTCCCATTTAAAATTTTTTCTTTCTATTTTTTTTCCAGAACACAGTCAATGTAGAAATATCTTTAAGACTTCATATGATTAATTGGTATCTTATTTCTGGCCATATCAGTGGGTTGAGAAAGGGGTAAAGGGAAGAAGAGAATTTGTAAATGAATAAAAAATAAAATAATAAAAAAGAAGAAAAGAAATTAATGTATAAAAGAGGACATATTCTTGGTTTTTCTGTGCCAAATAGGATACACTTTAAAATTTCTATTGAGTACCTTTATATAAAATATGTTTTTGTTGTGTATTCTTTTGTTTTAAAACATAAGTAGTTATAATAATAATAATTACAGCTCATGTTATATAGCACTTTAAAGTTCGCCAAATAATTTACATATCATTTCTTTTGATCTTCCTAGCTACTTCATAGGTGCCATTATTATCGTAGTTTTAGAAATGAGAAAAATGAAGCTGAGAGGTTAAGTGATTTGATTAGTCACAAAGCTAGTCAATTTCTGACTCTAAATTAAATATAATCCTAAATTCAAACCCAAGTCTTGACTACAATCAATGTTCCACTTGCTATGTCAAGAATTAAACTATTAATGAAAAAAATGTTATCCCCTACATTATGCTAGAAGATATGGGCCTTTTTTCAATTTTGTGAAAGGGGACACACATATACAAACACAGTGTCCCTCCCAATTAGTTCAGTATAAGCTTTAATAAGCTAGTTTTTAAAAATGGAGAGCACCATTCACAATTGTATTTTATTTTATTTAAAATTTTTTTATTTTAATAACTAATTTCCACATAAGTTTTCCAAAGTTATATGACCCATACTGTCTCTCTCCCTTTGTCCCTCCCCTCTTCTGGAGCTGACAAGCAATTCAATCTGGGTTATAAATATATCATCATGCAAAAGGTATTTTCATGGCTTGGGGTTTTGGTTTTGTAAGGTTATTTGCTTGCAATTATATTTTAGTAACGAAGTTAATGTTAAACATTAATTGGAGGTGATTACAATAGCTGTGTGACTGGGTAAATCACTCAACCTCTCACAGCCTCAGTTTCCTTATCCGTAAAATGAGGATCATAATAGTATCTCCCTCACAGGGTGGTTGTATCAAATAGGACACTATATCTATATAAGTGCTTAGGGAACCTTAAATTGATATATCAATATTAGCTCACATTAGTAATGCTTTGTGTAAACCTTGAAGCATTATGTAAATACTAACTATGCTTGCTGTTGCTCAACTTATCTTCACTCAGTTCAGCTTTCTTTCTTGCTACCAAAGTGATAACCCCAGGAGGACACTGGTTTGATGAATGCAGCTTTCAGAAGTAAATTAGGCAGCTATTAAATAGGGTTCTTTTAAAAAGAAAAAAATTTGAACAATGACTTTTACATTTCTCTTCCTAAGAAACCATTTAAAAGAATCGTTGCCTAGCAAAAACCTCTTTCAGACAAATGTCCATATATAAGTGAATTTGTGAGGTAAAGTAAAATAAGCAGCTGTATGCCTTTGAAAATGATGATCCCTTTGGAGAAGGAAGAAGAGCAGGAGGGAGAGAGAGAGAGAGAGAGAGACAGACAGACAGACAGACAGACAGACAGACAAAAGAGACAGAGACAGAGAGGCAGACATAGATCCCAACACAGAGACAGACATAGAACAAAGGTGACGAGGAAGGGAGAAAAGAGAAGGCAAGGGGAGATGGAGGAGAGAGACAGAGCAGGGAAAAGAGAAAGAGAAGAAGGGAGAGAGAAGGGTGAGAGAGAAAAGGGAGGTAGGAGGGAGAGGGAGGGAGAAGAGAGACATCAGAGATAGAACAAGGAGAGGGGAGTAGAGAAATAAAGTAAATAGAGATAGAGGAGAAAGAGAAAAGGAGTGAAGAGGAGGGAGATTGGGAGGAGAGAGACGGAGACAGAGAAAGAAGAGAGGAGAAATAGAGGGAAGAGAGAGAAAGGTGGTAGGGAGAGAGAGAGAGAAGCAGAAAGAGAAAAGAGATAAGAGGGAGAGAGGAAAGAGAGAGAAAGGGAGGGAGGGAGAAAGAAAGGAGGGAAAGGGGTAGGGGGTTGGGGGAAAGAGGAAAAGAAAGAATTCTTTTCAGATGACACATGGAGTAAGTGCCTAACAAAGTTCCAAATCCCCAGATGGTGCTCCAAAAATGTGAGTCGATGATGATGATGGTAGTGGTAAACAACTGGCTTAATTTGCATCTGCTTGCCATGTTTGAAGCCAGCAATTTAGAGTCAGTGTTTTTCACACACAAAAAATGTGCAGCTATTTAAATCTTTCAAATTGTATTAATCTATTTTATCTATATAAATTTAACCAAACTCAGAACATAGTCCCTAGCTCCTTCCTTGTTTATCGTGAGGGAATATATTACATATATTTAATTTCTATTAGATATATATATATATATATCTATATATCTACACATACCTAAGTGTGTATATATGTATAGACACATGCACAGACATATCACAATACATTTTACTCCATATATAAATATATATGCATATATATATATATCTAGATAGATAGATAGCTATAGTCTGTCTCTGTCTCTATATAAATATATGCAGAGACATATATATGGATGTGGAGGGTTTGGGGAAAAAGAAGGACACCGAATAGTAAATATTGTTCAAAAATCAGGAGATACATGCCACATGTAACTCTAATAGCAGTGGAGACAGACAAGCAATCTATGACTCATTACTGTGGTCCAGCTGTGTTTCCTTGGGCAGGTGATTTGAATTACCCATGTGACTTGGCAGTTGCTATGGAAATAAAAATGCTTACATATAAACAGCAAACCTAAAAATAGATTAGAGGTTTGCTTATCATTGGTGTCTAAATGTTTCTGATTTTAAGGTTAAAGTAATTGGAAACTTCTTTTCCCTTTTGTGGAGAGAGTGAGGTGGAAGACTGATTATATTATATCACCCTTTTCTTCATCATTTGTGCCTGTTTGGCCATTTACTAGTAACTCTATTATTGGGGAGTTAATATTCTTCTTTGAGATGCTGCCAAATTATTTTAAAAAGCTTTCTATTTATCAACTCTTGAAAAAATTCTTCAAGCATTCATTTGATATAGACAAATGTCATTTTATCAATGGGGAAACTGAGTATGATTTGTTTTGGGAAAGGTCAAATGGTACTGAAGTAATTTGCCCACACTCACCTGGGAGGACTGGATACTGTGGTCCTCATTAGACCTCAGTGTTTAGGGCTTTAGCAATATCCCCATTTCTGTAGGAATATAATTACCAAAATAAATTTTTGAAAAAGGTCATTCACAACTTAAATGAAAATCCTCAATAAGTAAAAGAGATTAAAAAATCTAGCAAGGTTATACCTCTCTTGGGGAATGCCAACTTAAAAAATATGTGTCAAATTATAACATTGGACTCTCCTTTTTTTAAAAGAAGAGAAGAAATGAGTATTAGAGGAAATTCTGAAATAATATCCATTATTCTCAAAGTCAGATCTTTGGAGTATTGACAAGAGAGCTTTTCTGTGACAAACCATGTCATATATATTTTTTTCCTTTTAGATAGAAATTGATCAGAATCATGTAAGTATTTTATAGAAAAGAGGGATATGACTATCTTAAACCACAAGCAACTATGGCTTTAAGTTGTCAAATTCAGTGTAAAAAGGTCAATCTAGTAAGGTTTTTATTTGTGAACTGAGGAAAATGAATTTCTCCAAGATAATCTCCTTCCTTCCAAGAATCTGTAAAATCAAAAATTTGACTTGAGGCAGCCCATCTTTTTAGAAAGTGTGAGACTTTTTTTGAGAAACCTGAGTTCTAATGGTAGTTCTGCCACTATATCCCTTTGGTAACATTACATCTCTCTTCCCCAATTTCCTCATCTTTGAATGAAAGGGTTAAACTAAATCAACTCAAAGGTGCTCTCTGTATCTTAGATTATTTCTTGAACACATTCTGAATGGAAAACCTAGGTTATTACCTGCCTGATTCTTGTGCTTTCTTTTGTTATTTTAGAAACACAGTGGATACTCAGTAAAATTTATCCATAATAATATTTTATTTTCCTCCATTTACATGTAAAAACATTTAACATTCACTTTTAAGTTTTGAGTTCCTTATTGTCTTCTTTCTTCACACCTTCCCACCCTCCCAACCCTCCTCTCTCCTTGAGACAGTAAGCAGTCTAATATAGATTATTAAGAACTTATTGATTGATGGACTTCTTGTTATAATTAATTCATTATGTCAAAATGAGAAACATCCCCAAACTATCTTCTTTGAATGCAGAAGGAGATTATGTAGTATGTATAATAGGATTCCTCCTCTCTGTATTGGTTGCCAATGGTATCATCTCATAAAACATGGAACTTTCTAAATTACACTTGCCAAATTTATGGAGAAGCTCTCTGCTTTAAGGAGAAGAGGATAATTTTTCATATGAGCTTCCTTCTATCCAGAACTATTACCACCACTCTGTAGTCATGAGGGTAAAGTAAGATTGTAGTGTGGAAGAACATTGGACTCTTATTCAAAAGATGTTGGTGTGAAACATGGTTCTTCAATTAAACATGCCTCCTAGGATAAGTCACAACTCCTTTGAGTCTCAGAGTCCTCATCTATAAAATGCAATTAATTATACCTCCATTACTTATCTCTGGTTCATTCAAGCAAATGATATAATCTTTGTCAAGTATTATGTAAACTTTGAAGGATTCCAGAAAGACAAACTCTTAAATATTAGATAAGTCAAACACTTCAAAGGGAATAGTGAAGACCCACCTTTGGCAAAGGTATGTGAATGCCCTTCATAAATTATTTTATAAATGAAAGGTATAATTTCTGAGAGAGAAGTGGAACTAGAAAGTAGGTCTTAAGACTTTTATTTCCATGCCCTCTCTTCTAGTATTGTACTTGGCATTATCTTCATGGTAAGATGAGGGATTTTGTGAAATAAAATCTTTTTTCCCCCTGGTATTGTATTTAGCAAAGTGCCACAAAGCTGGATTACTACTAAACTTTGGATATTTTGGATGTTTGGATGGAGAACTTTAGAGTTCTCCAGTTCTCAAGCCCTTGGCACTGAGATCATAGTTTAATGTAGCTCATCTTTTTCATCTTACAGTTGCAAAAAACTGAGGCTTTCAGAGACAGTCATATATGATTATAAAATAGCATTGGTAGGATTTGAAACCAAGTCTCTTATTTTGAAACTTGTTTCTCTTCCTTGAGAATCATCCATTGGAAGGAGTTTACATACCTTTTTTTAAAAGCAAATAAATAAACTTTTTGCCTTTATTCTAATTACATATTAACGGATTTTTCTATATGCATTCTCCCATTTCATCTCAACTTGTGTCCTGTCATTAGAACAATCTTTCCAATAACCTATTATTTTATTCCTATGTTGTGTGAAGTCATGGAAATATCTCTTTGTCCTTCCAAACTTTGCTTTCCCAATAAAGTCCAGCCTGACATTTTGGGATCTGACTTAATCATACCTTTTCTAGTCTTACTTGACTCTCTTCCTCTCCACATAGTCTAGTCTTTAGCCAAACTGGACCATTTGATATCCCTTGTGTTTGTCCCCTAATTTCCTACTGCCATGATTTTTCTCATCCTATTCCTTATCTCTATAATACCCTTTCTCTCACCTCACCTGTTGAGATATTAAAATACATCATAGAAGAACAAGATCTGTTCCATTCTATGCCTCTAAGGATCAGGGGATCAGATCCCCTTCTGAGGTTTATTTAGTTGAGGAAACCAGGGTGCAATAATATATCTCAGTGTAAATCACTTTGTTTATAACCATCCCAAAATATGTAAGTTTTAACAAATTGACCAATAATATCAAGTTTTAAAAAGTTACTTTATCTCACTTATTTTGTTTCTTTCCTTTTATTTCTTGTCTTGGTTTTCCCCTCCATCTTCTATATTCTATTCTTTTTGCATTTTTCTTCAAACCCTCTTCCAATTCCCTTCCCTCTTGAAATACACTGAACCTCATCTCAAGACTCAACATAATGTGGAGCTAAGATATTGTGGGATCTTTCTTTTGTGTTTAATTCAATACATTTTGTAATAATAATAGTAGGCACACAGAACATTTTTTGCATACAGAGCTCTTAAATTTTTCAGTGTTTAACCGAATCTTGTTTGAACCTTCCAGCACCTCTGTACAGTACGTAGTATAGCTTTCATTACTATCAATTTTACAGAAGAGGAGATTGAACTTGCAGAGGATATATGACTTGCTTATGGTCACAAACCAATAAGGGTTAGAGGCTGATTCTGAATCTGGGCCTTCTTGACCCCAAGTTTATTTTCCCACTGACTATGCCAGTCTGCTTCTCAATTTCTCATCTTCTCTTCTTTTAGTTTTAGAAGCAGGTAAATTGAATATTATTTAAATTATTTGATCCTTAGTTCCTCTTTTCAAGGTCAGTGATTAAAGAAAGAATTAAATTTTCCAGGTATTTGGAATTTTTAGAAATTCCTTCCCTCCCTCCCTCCTTCCCCCTTCTCTCTCCTTTCTTTCCTTTGCACAGGGGTTTAGTACGAAAAAGTGGCGATTTCTAGTTCTGGTTTTGCTATCAACCAATTTAACCTCCATAGACTGCTTTCTCATCTGTAAAAAGGATAGTGCTATAAAATGATACCAAGGCCCCCTCTAACTATGCATTGGTTTGATATTCTATTTGAAGGTATAACAAGGCTGATAACATGTAAATGTGCAAAGAAAACAAGCAAGGCAAGGCAACAATCATTCAAATACATTCAAGTGTGTTTTAGGTTCCGACTGAGTGCCAGAAATACAGACACAAAAAAAGGAAGATAGTTCCTGTTTTCAAGAAGCTTATATTCTAATTGGAGAAGACAACACATAAAACAGTATCTGAAAGAAGGATTGGGAGAGGGGTGGGCTAGAGGTGCCTCTGAGTTGGGATGGTGGCAAAATTAGCAGTCAAAAAGTCAACAGGGAAAGAAACTTGACTATCCTGGGCTTCTCCCCAAAGTGATCTTGGATCACTGCAAATCAAATTTCTCTTCTTGAAAAACATTCTTCGTGAATCTTTATCTTGGGAGTAAGAATGGTTTTATGAAAACAAATTACTTTTAATATACCAATGAAAAAATCTCCTAAAAAAAGAAGCCAGTAACCAACTTTATAGGCTTTTAGTAGTTTCTAAAAGTGGGGCATTTTAGAAATTATCTCTAAACTGTGGCTATTATGTAAAATTCCCAAGGTGATCCTCATCACTCTTAAATTGAATTCAGTAAAAGAGTAGAAACTGTCCAAACTCTTCTCCCTCTCCTTTCCCACTTCCAGCCCCCACCAACATAGAAGTATGCCTGACTTATAAGGAAAAGCTTGATTTAGATAAGGGTTGGGGAAGCTTCAAGATAACAGGCTTCTGATATCTTAAGTGTTATAGCTGGCCAGTTTTCTCATAATCTTTTAAGTCCCTCTGACCCTTTCAATCTTAGTTTTATGAATGGTCTCTTTGTCTCCAAGGATTGAATTAGAGAGCTATAACTTAATCTGCTCTTTTGAATTTTTTTAACTAATTTAAAGAAAGTATAGAAGATCAGACAATTAAATTTATCAGTTAAAAATTATAACTGCTCCTGAGAATTGTAGCTGGCAAATTGTCCATGATGCCTTTCTGTTCCCTCATGCCCAATTGAGATAAAGGATGTCAAGTGTAAGCTAAATAAGGCAGAGGCCTTGGAAAGGTTAAACGCATTGCAGGATAGCAGTCATTGAGATCTCCAAGAAGCTGTCATATGTAAAAAGTTGCACTAGTAGATTTTAAATTTTTAAAGGAATTTTTCAGAAATAACAAACATGAGAGTGCCCATCTCTGATGACTGTAAAGGTGAAAGTGAAGGAGAGAAGTCTAGTGAGGAAGATACAGAAGATGAAGAAGAAAAGGTGAGTATTTGTTTTGAAAAGTACTTCACCAAAGAACTATTTTGCATTTTTCCACATTGAGTGATTTTGGATTTGTTCTCCTTTTCTCTCTTCTTTTGGGACAGGTATTCCTTAAACCTGTCATTGAAGACCGGAACATGGAATTGGCTAGAAAATGTACTGAGTTAATTAGTGATGTGAGTAATTTAAACACTTTATTGAATTTGTAGCAGGCATGGTATTATAAAATCATAAAAGTTTTAGAGGTGATAATGACTTGGACGACTTTTAAGTTAACTTTGTCATTTTTGCAGAGGAGGAAACTGAGGCTGAAAGAGCAGGAGTGGTCTGCCCATGGTCTTAATCCTAGTTAGTGGCAGAATTAAGACCAGAGCCCGAGTCTCTATTCCTATCTAGTATGATTCTCTTTCCTCATGCCATCCAACGATTCTGGATAAAAGAATGTACCTTGAAATGCATAATATAGTTCTTTCTTCTATTAAAGAAAAACCAAAACAACCCTTACCTTCCATTTTAGAATCAATACTGTGTATTGGTTCCAAGGCACTGGAGGTTAATTAACCTGCCCAGAGTCATACAGCTAGGAAGTATCTGAATCCAGATTTGAATCCAGGACCTTCCATCTCCAGGCCAGGCTTGCAACCCACTGAAAAACCTAGCTGAACCCAGTATATTTCTTTTTAAGGAATATGATGTGTTTTATCATTACCAAATCATTTCTTTTGGGAAGAATTTTAGCTGAGCGCTAAAACTCCAGAGCCAACTTGAAGGGTGAGCATTTTGTTCAGTATTTTGTTTAAGGCTAATCATATTAATTCTAGAATATTAATTAACCTTGTACTGTAACATTATCATTCTATTGTTTCTTTGGAAGAGTTACAGAAAATGTGCCAACTGAAAAGCTAGAAGCACAGAGAAGATATAACTGACCGCTGTTTACAAATACAAATAAAATAGTAGGAAGTGTTCTCGTTAGAACAGAGGATAGATGGTGAATTTCAAGTGATTAGATGGATGTTCCTCCATTTAGAACAGAAAAGAGATAAACTCCTGTTGTTCTTATTGGCTCTTGCAGAGTTAGGGTTGATTTTTTCCTTTTTTTTCTTTTGTTTTTAAAAATGATAAAATGGATCAGGGCTTTCTATGCCTTTTTGTTTCTTCTCTAAAGGTCAAATATTATAAATTACTTTAGAAACAACTGTTTTGATATATGGGGTTTATATATATATGTGGTTTTGTATTACTTTCTGGCATTTTAGAGAGATCCTAAGAGTAATGGTCAGTGTGCATAGGTGGACTGAATTCCTATTTATAACAAATTCTCTATACTACCAGTAGCCTTGAAGTTTAATAATTTTTTCATTTGTTGCCTATAGTTAATAATACTATTTAATTTTTTTAAACTCAGAAACCCTTTAGCAAACTATATTCTGATTGAAATGGATATTATTCCTTAGATCATAATAGTTAAATAATTGATTTTAATCTACTGATCTCCTTGTCTTTGTCTTTTTCCTCCTTTATTTAATTTTATACCTCATCAAATGAGATAATGTTTGCAAAGTATTTTGCATAGTGCTTGGCATATAGTAAATGCTATATAACCAGTAGCTGTTTTTACTATTATTGTTTTTATTTATTATTATTGCCAGAATAATGTTCCTAGATCAAATGGAATAACCTTTTGTTAAAAATTCTTTATGGTACTCTGTTGTAAAAGACCTTAAAATTTACCTTTTGAATATCTATATGGTCTACTTCATAACAAAGTAATCTGGTAATTTATGTATAGCATTGGATTGTAGACTACTTGAGGGAAGGGCTCTTATTCACACCATCATTTTACCAAAAATAACTATAAAACATCAGAATGATCACTCCAAATGAGAGAGACTTATGATTTAGGCTACCTAGTATGCTGAGGAAATGGGACCAAATGACTATGATATAGGAGGACATGGTAGTCTTTCCTGTTGGCAGCCTTAGAGGTGAAGTGTAGACTTTCCAACATCTTAGTTTGTTTATCACCTGTTAGGATTAGTGATGCCATCCACGAATTTGTCCAAATCTTTAGTGAAGTCATTTGTTTTTAGCCTGTTCCACTTCCAAGAGTAATTTAGCTCCATAAATTTACTTCTTTTTGTATAGAATAAGACCTCCAAGATTCAAGAGGAGAGATTGCATAGGGAGGTGAAATTTAGGGGATTGGAAATCAAAGGATGTGAGCTTGAATCCCAGCTCTTCCACTAAAATGTTGTGTAGATATGGCCATCTCTAAAATGAAGATGTTAGGCTTCATAAAGTCTAAAATTCCTTTAAACACTAGACCTACAATCTCTTCTTGCTCTAAATCTCATGATACTAAGAGTCATACAAATTTTAGCATCTTAGGATTCAATGAACAAGATGGTTGACCTTACCAGTTCATTTCATTCTTTTCTATTTTTGAAAACCATTGCTTTCTGTCTTAGAACCAATACAGTATATTGATTCCATGGCAGAGGAGTAGTAAAGGCTAGTCAATGAAGATTAAGTGACTTGTCCAGGGTTACTCAGGTAGAAACTATCCCAGATTTGAACCCAATACCTCCCATTTCTAAATCTGGCTCTCAATCCACTGAGCCACCTACCTTCGCTCTTCCTTTAAATATTTTCTAAATACTCATGATGTTCCCCTATCTTTCATATTTACAGCTTGAGCATTTTCATATTTTCAGACTACAATCACAAACCCACCCTTCTTTCATCTTAGTCACTTGACTTGTTTTTCTCCAGATGTCTACAAGTTCTTCATCTTCTTTGAGGCTGTATATAGAAACAATATAGAAATCACTTGATTGAAGGTATAATCTTTAAAATCTTCCAAAATGACACAGAGTAGATATTATGTGTTAGTTAATAATAATTATTTCATTTGTTCATGCATTCAGTGAACTACTCATACTCTCCCAAGTGTGGGTAGTCTACATTCTGTGCAAAAGTATGATTTTGTTTCGGTGAGACCATTCTTAATGATGACTACTAATTTTGTTGGTCTCTTTGCCTGCAGAAGTACATCTGGCTAATTTGTTTTAGGTAACTGTTGACAGTGATTCTCCAGTCCTTTCCCTGAATGTAGCCACTCAAAATTCCATCTACTTTTAAAAATGCTTTGCATTATTTTACACTTACCTATGTGGAAGCTCACTTTTTTTTTTCTGTTCAGTCACACACATCTTTGCAAGATCGTTTTGTAGTTTATCTCTATCAAGTTGACATTTCAGTGCCTGTAAGACTTCAGTGGCAGCTGCTAACTTGATAATTTCATTGTGTGTTCCTTCTTCCACATCATTAATAAAATTAGAACCCATTTAGGGCTCCCAAAGCTATTTGCTTCCACCTCTCCTAAGCCACTCATCACATTCTGTCTCATATTAGAGTAATTTGTCCATATCTTCTCTCTTCTAATAGATGGCATGTTCTTTGTGAACAAAGACCATAGGATTGTAACTAAAGAACTGGAAGGAATCTTAGGGGTTATGTAGTTAATTTATAGATGAAGTATATAAAGCCCAAATGACTTTCCCAGTGTCGCACAGGTAGCTAGTTTTAGAAATGGGCTTTCAATTTAGGTCTTCTGGTTCCAAATCCAATTCATTTCCATCATGCTGGGCTGGGATCATATCTTATTAATCTTGGTAGCCCCTGATGTACTTATACAAAGTTAATACTCAATACCTTTCTCCTTGAGAGAATGAATCATATTAGATTAGATGATTTCTTATATCCTTTCAACACAGATTCTTAGAATCATTGGGTTTCATTATTTAAAATGTTACCATCACAATATGTGCTGTTATTTATTATATTTGTCAATCATGGGTTTTTTTTGAAAGTGAAGAATGAATTAAGTACATTGTTCTCCTTTTACTCTTATTTACCTCAAGCTTAATTTTAACCTTACAGATATGTTTTTGTCTTTGCCCCATTAGAGCCTGTTTAATTTTCCATCAGTGTCCACTGTACCTATTCTTTCTTCCAGACTCTTACCACTTTATTTGGTATCCTTATTAAGCCGAAGTTTCTGGCAGACATTTTGGAAGACTTTTCTGGATGAGAGCCCATGGGCAGAGGCTACTTGCAACTATGCCCTAACAGTTCCATCTTTAGTTCTCTTCAAATTTCTCTGATGTATCATACAAAGAATAAGAAGACATAAAAGCCTAGGAATTTAAATTACTGGATTGGGTGTTTATACTAATGAACTGATAGATTTATTAACTTATTCCTTAGTAATTTATTTATATGTAGTTCATAACTGAAGTCTACAACATCCTCAATATCTTCTCTTATTCATGCATTTACTATTTTTGCATTGTTTACTAAAACTTAGAAAAAGACAATGAAAAATTTCCAAGCACTTTCTCCATAAAGACTGAAGCAAAGGATTCATTTTGTTTTGGCATAATCTTATGCTTATTTGTGATTGAATATATTGAATGGCCATGTCAAATGGTCCCATTAATTGTTTATTTGACTTCCTCCTTTGAACGTATTTAACAGTCTTTTTCTTATTGGCTTTAGGGTTCCTTATAAGATACTTTTCTTATTATTCTTTACCTCCCTAATTTCTCTTTGGAGCTTGACCTCTAAAGCTCTTTGGATTTTCATGTTATTTATGCCATATATATATATATGTATATTTTAATTTTAAACCCTTAACTTCTGTGTATTGACTTATAGGTGGAAGATTGGCAAGGGTAGGCAATGGAGGTCAAGTGACTTGCCCAGGGTCACACAGCTGGGAAGTGTTTGAGGCCGGATTTGAACCTAGGACCTCCTGTCTCTAGGCCTGGCTCTCAATCCACTGAGCTACCCAGCTGCCCCGTGTGCCTTATATATTTTTAAATTTTTCTTTGAATTGATGTTTTTTTAAAAGTTGGTAGTAAATTATAGGTTTAAGGGTCCTTTCTTTGGCATGCAGTAATTCCATTAGTTCTGTCAATAACAGTCAATTCAGTTTTTTAAAGTTAGTCAAATTTCTTTTTTGACTAAATTGACCAGTTATTCTTTGTACTCATGATATTACAGGTCTAGGTTAAAAAACAATGAAACAGGGGCAGCTGGGTAGCTCAGTGGATTGAGAGCCAGGCCTAGAGACAGGAGGTCCTAGGTTCAAATCCGGCCTTAAACACTTCCCAGCTGTGTGACCCTGGGCAAGTCACTTGACCCCCATTGCCTACCCTTACCACTCTTCCACCTATAAGTCAATACACAGAAGTTAAGAGTTAAAAAATAACAAAACACAATGAAACACCTTAACACCTCATATACAAATACCCATTTTTTTTCATGGTGAGAAGGAAGAAAGTATGTTTGGAATAACTTTGGAATTCATGCTATGCACATGCTATTCTTATTCCAACTCCTGTTACTACACTTGTAGAAATGACATGCTCTCCTTAATAAGTTTTCATGATTTTACCTTGGAATAAAAATCCAAACTTTGAGCCAAGGAAATTCCATTGATTATGGCATAAAAAACCCCTAACTAATGGGATTTTTTTTACCCATTTAAAAAGTTGAGATTATTTTCTTGTCATGTTAATGGAAAAATTTTGTGGGAACCATGAAATTGGAAACACTTTTTTTCTAAGCTGCCTTTAAGACATGGTGATGATAGGAAATAGGAAAAGGGCAGAAAGAAAGAGAAACAGGAGGAAAGACCACAGGGGTGTGCATGAATCCTATCTTTTTTATTTGTCAGTTACACAGAGAAAGACGTTAAATATTTAACCCTTTTTCTAGTGCTCGTGTCCTGGACAAGTTGCTTATGTCTGGGCTTATCAGGAGGCCTCCACTCCAAAACTGTTTACAACACTACAGTGAAGAATGTGAAAGTGATGGGAAAAAGGTGGTGGCAGAAGATTAAAAATAATGAGTCAAACATTTGTCTAATCATTATCATAGTTCATTTTACTTTCACTTAGTTATATAATGGGGAAACTCATATCCTGTCTTTTCTTTTAAAAATACCAAAGTAATATTGTTTATTATACCATCATCTTTGCTTTAAATTACTGGCAGTTGAGCATAATGGTTTCCGGGAATCCCAAATCATATCTAATATCCAGTGAAAAATAGAGAAATTTGTTGGCCATATTCTTAAGTACTAATGTCCTTTTCTCAGACAGTAGAAGGGGATGCTTAACATCTAAATTCGAAGATAGTGCTAGATGCCAGTTGATTGTGGACTTAACTTGATTATCTCTAGGAATCATCACACAGTCGAGATGCCTGATATGGCATTATTTACTGTTACTCAGATTTGGCTACACTATGGGTTAAATCAGTTCCCTGAAATACAGCTGGCGTGAGACAAAAGACATCTCTAATATAATTATTCTATGAATCAGCTAACAGTCTTATTCCAGAGCACTAATCTTGTATTTGGTATGATGTTACATAAAAGTGCATTATTTTATTCCTTAATATGTTATCCCTTAGAGAAATGGGCTTCTTGTCATTGAAGCTCAATCATTCCTTCATTCAGATGCCCAGTAGCTTTCCTAATGCCTAGGTCACATCATTACCCTGCTCTAAATCCATCATCGATTCTCCGTGATCAGATATAATAAATATTCCTTTCTCTGTCATTCAAAGCCTGCCAAAAGCTGATTCCTACCTGTGTTTTTCATATTGTTTTTCACCATTCTCTGAATATATTCTATATTCTATTTAGATTGGACTACATTATTTTCCTCTCTTCTCCTACCTCCATTGATGAACATGCCTTTTCCCATGCTAGAAAAAGATTCTTTGTCTCTTCTTCTCTCCGCCTTGTATAAAGTAAATCTTTATATTCCTTCAAGGTTCACCTTAGATCCCACTTCTTTCATGAAACTTTCTCTGATCTTTTCTTGCCCTCTAGCTATAAACAATCCCTCCCATCTTAGATCTTTTATAGCCTTTTGTTTGATTCTATCACTTAATCACAGTTTAGCTTTTAGTTTTTGTACATATCTCATTTATCCCTGCTAGATCATAAATTCCTAGAGGTTTTGCTATTTGAAGTCTTTCTGACCCCATTTTAAAGAGAGGCAAGCATAGCATAATGAATAGAGAGCTAGGTTTGGATTTGGGAGATCTGGGTTCAAGTGCTGCCTATTAAACATACTGTCTCTGTGACCTTAGACAAGTTTCTTAACCAGTCAATGTTTGAGGCAGCTCTCCATAACTGAATGTAATAAACAGCTAACCTCCAGTGAAAAGGATTTTTCTCATCTGAGAGTTAACTATATCTTTGCAATGACAGGACCAGTCTATCTCTGCCCTATTCACCTGTGCCTAAGTAAATATTAGGTGCTTAAATATTTAATTATGAAATGAATATGTATCTTGCAGGGGTTTTCTCACTGCTCTTCAGAATGACTTCCAGTTCCTATGCACTATTGTTATTTTTAATTTCTTGCTATAAAGAGCATTTACTATTTGACCGGGACAGTATTGTATACTAGTTGGTATTCTCATCTGTAAAATGAAGTTCTCACTTAATTTATTTTCCCAACACTTGATCATAGAAATTCCAGACATACTTAAGGATATAGTGTGTGTAGGTCCTCTTTGGGGAATTTAAAAAAACTCAGTTCCTATAAGCTTGTTGAAAATAAGTAATAAAATAATTTCCTCCCCTTTAAGGTCAAATCTATATTGCTTTCTCTTTTTTTAGATCAACTATAGAGGAGAGTATAAAAAGTCAAAAGACAAGTGTACGTTTGTACCTGATACACCTTTGCTAAACCATGTGAAGCATATAGGCGCTTTTATTTCTGAGGTAAGATAATGGAAACTTTTTTTTTTAAATTTTTTAAACCCTTAACTTCTGTGTATTGACTTATAGGTGGAAGATTGGTAAGGGTAGGCAATGGGGGTCAAGTGACTTGCCCAGGGTCACACAGCTGGGAAGTGTCTGAGGCCGGATTTGAACCCAGGACCTCCCGTCTCTAGGCCTGGCTCTCAATCCACTGAGCTACCCAGCTGCCCCTGGAAACTTTTGAAATACTTTGTTAATAGTGTTTCTTTCCTACAAGAACGTGTCTCACATTGAAGTTGGATAACAGACTCAGAAAAAAATCAGATTAACTTTCTATTAAAGATTTGCAATTTGTGTTAATATTAATTTAAATAGTACTTCTGAGAATTTATATTGAATTACTAAAGTAACTGTGTTAAGGTTCATTATTTAATAATTTATATTTCCAAGTGCATTGTAATTACCAATTTGTTGTTCTGGAGGGCAATGCCAAGAGATAGATCTGCTTCATATTAAAATATATTAAGAGTATTTTAATTTGTTAAATAATGAGTATAGGATTGATGTAGTTGGCAAATATGAAACTAATTTGTTTTAATTATTAATCATTAAGGTACTCTGAGAAATAGGTAATTATTATCATCACTTTGTAATAATAGTTGCATATTGTCACCCACTGGCAGAAATTGTCAGTGACAGTGAAAAAAATGCTAGACACATATTTTGTTCCTTTCCAATGACATTGGTTTTATTATTAAGGTCTCATATATACTTCATATTTATTTTGTGTTTTATAAGATTTATAATGTGATTCATAAGAAGTATGTGCTTTCATTCATTTAAAAGTCATCCATATCCTCTTATTAAATAATATTTAATCGTAAGATCATGTATTTAGAGTTGTAAAGAACTTTGGGTGCCACCAAGACCCGCCCCCTTGTTTTGCAAATGAGGAAATAAGTCTTTGAGACATTAGATGATTTGTCCAGTCACATAGCTAGTAGGTAAATAAGGCAAGATTTGAACTTAAGTCTTCCTGATTCCACGTCTGTTTTTCTATCCACTGGGCTACCTAGTCCTCCATAGAGAAAATCTGTACATTGAGCTTCAGGAATTCTAGATCATTTTGGTATTTTAAAAAACATTAATATAATACTCAGCAGTGCATCCAACTTGTTATCCTTTATTGGCCACATAACTGTCCCACTTCCTTTTCCAGCCCTAGAAGGCTGACCTTGAGGATATCTCATGGCACTTCTTGTGCATAAGTTATCACCAGTAATATTCTACACCCTATTCATATCTGTCATGTACCATTCTATTGCCCTTTGTGTCACTTGTTATTTTTCTTCTTGGGAACACATGCCGTTCCACAACTTGTAGCCATACATGATTACCAGGTGTGCATTGATGCTAAAATATGTACTTAGTGCTGCATAGTTTTTCAGTTGTGGTCTATCCCACGCCTACTCAATTCTAGACCTAGTTTGTTGCCTCTTTTAAGTCTCTGACCACGAGCTATGTACTGCAAGAATAATTCAGTGGGATTTCTGTCCAGCACTGTGCCACCATATTTTCTGACCACTTGCTTTTTCCTGTGTGGATAGATAGATAGAGGATATATTTAAAGTACTTATTAGGTACCAGGCATTATACTTATCACCAAGGATACAAATGCATATATGCAATCAAAATCAATCAATCAATAAAAATCTTTTAAGCACCTACAATATGTTGGGCACTGTGCTAAGCACTGGAGATAAAAAAGACAAAAGACGGTCTCTGCTATTAAGAATATCACATTCTAATGGGAGAGAAAACAAACAAGCAAATATCCATCCATCCATCCATCCATCCATCCATCCATCCATCCATCCATCTATCCATCCATCCTTCCATCCACCTATCCATCCATCCATCTACTTGTGTCTGTACACATAAAGATGATGCTATGTATATATATATATATATCATATGTATAATACAAATAAACTATATACAGGATAAACAGGAAATAATTAACAGAGGGAAGGGACTAGAATTAAGATGGGTTGAGAAGGAGATCTTGTAGAAGATGAGTTTTTATTTGGGACTTAAAGAAAGTCAGGAAAGTCAATAGAAAAAAATTTGGAAAGAGCTTTCCAGGCATGGTGGATAGACAGAGAAAATAACTGGAGCCAACAGTTGGAGCATCTTATTTATGGACCAGCTAGGAGGCTGATGTCACTGGACTAAAGTAGTTCAGAGTACATAGTGGGGAATAAGGTGTAAGAAGACTGGGAAGGTTGGTGGGAGCAGGGCTATGAAGGGATTTGAATGCCAAGTAGAGAATTTTGTATTTGATCTTAGAAGCAATAAGGAGCCACTGGAATCTATTGAGTAGAAGAGTCACATTGCCAAATTTATGCTTTAGAAAAATCTCTTTGGTAGCTGAATGGAGATTTGATTGGAATGGGGAGAAATTTAAGGCAAATGGACCAACCCCTAGACTATAGCAAAAATCATGATGCGAGGTACAGTGCCAGAGGAGAGGAATATATTAAAAAGATGTTGCAAAGGTTAAATGGACAGGCCCTGCAACATCTTTGATATGAGAAGTGAGAACTAATGAGGAGTTGAGGTTGAGTCCTAGGTTGGGAACCTGAGGGACTGGAAACATTGAGTTACCCTAATAGAGAATGTAGGAGGTGGAAAATGGTTTTAGGGGAAAAGATAATGAGTTCTGTTTTGAGCAAGTTTAGCCAAAAGGGCTACAACTTCTTTTTGTTTACTGTTTCCTTTATAGGAATAATGTCAATATATGCATTTAATATGCAAAATTTTGTACTGGCATATAAAAAGTCAACTTCTTAAGGTCCAGATAAACCAAGTATAATTAGATACCATTTCATCTAAAAATGATCTTCTTGTATTAGGCTAGTGTAAGCTTGGTATGAATCAGTAGGATGGTAGAGTCATGAGAATCAATGAAATAATTGGCTTAATGATAAATAAATTGAAAGAATGAGGAAATTATAGTTCCCCTGTTCTTTGCCCTGAACTATTATGTTAGTTGTGAATACCACATTTTAGCAAGAAAAGTAAAAAAGAGTTGGATATAGGGTGATACCAGGATAGTGAGGGTTTATGTCACATAAGGATCACTTGAAGGGGCTAGGATGTTTGTTCTGACAAGGAGTAGACTCGGCATGGCTCTGCCTTCAAGTATTTGAGAGACTGTATCTATTTGAAAGAATGACTCATGGAGAAGGGATTGGATTTTGGTTTATAGAGAATAGATTCAGAACTTGAAGGAAACTTAGCTGGGATCTAGTTTAATCTTCTCATTTTATAGATAAAGAAACTGAGGTTCAGTGATTTGACTTGCTTATGATTACACAAATGGTAAGTAGAAGAATTGGGATTTGAACCCAGATATTCTGACTCTAATCTCAGTACTCTCAAAGACATGACTGGGAATGATAGTTGAAAGTTACAAAAAAGAAAATTTGGGCTTTATATAAGGAAGACTTCTTAGCAAAAGGAGTTACATAAATGAAGAATGGACTATTTTAGGAGGTAGTGTGATTCTTCTTACCTAGGGTGACCATATGCTAAATGTGTTAGGGAGGGGATTCTTTCTCAGGAGTGCGTGGGATCACTGAATAACTGCTAAAATCTCTTCTTATGCTCTGATTCTGTGAACTTCAACATCACAGTCCCCATAGGGCTGGCTATCTGAAGAGATTCTGTGATACTTTACCATATTCAATGGATCCCATATAGTAGAAAAATTGGCCATAGATAAAAGTCACTCACAATGAATGAACAGTTTTGGATTTTGACCTGCACCATTGAGGAAGGGGAAGAATGCACTTCAATGATATTGATTGAAATATTCATTTTTTTAGAGACTCCAACATTGACTTTGTAGAAGAATTACTATAAATGATGACCATGCAAAGTAGAACATATATCTATGACTTAAACAAGAAGCTGGCCAACAATTAGAAAGGGCATCCACTTAAAGCTCTTAATCTCTACGATATCTGCAAAAATTCTTCCTGTTCCTGATTCTTATCACTTAGTTTTCATGTTTCCCTAAATGCCTTTTGAATTTTTAATGGAAGATCTTTGAATATTTACAAGTTGGAAGATATCTTTTTATTATCTCAAGAATCCTAGGAAAGGTTGGGAGATGAGGAAAGCTCTTACTTGGAAATGGAGGACAAAATAGATTTTGTAGAAATTGGTATGAAGACTGACTGGAACTGTGATTTCACTGATATAACAGAACTCCTAGATAAGCAAACTCCCTCTACCAATGTAAATTGGCACCTTCTCAGCAAATTGGAATCTTGGAGAATTGCATATAGTACTGAGAGGAGAAGTTATGTGATTTGCCCAAGATCACTTAGCCTACATATATCAGATATGGGACTTGAACCCCAGGCTTCCTTTTTCCTGTCTCTGAGGTTAGCTTTCTGTCTACTCTGCCCTATTACCTCTAATTGATTGTGTAAGCTGATGAAAATGATAGCAAAGCACTAGAATCCATTCATTCATTCATTCACTCATCAAATGCTTACAGTTCACCTACTATATGAAGTTGTTAGGTGCTATGGGGGATGTAAAGATGGCCTGTCTAAAGACTTGCATAATATTATAACTCAGCAATATGGGATTTTTACTCAAATCCATTATTATTTACATAGGCTAACTGGTGATCTGTTAGATTTATGTAGCACATGGACTGGTGGATAAGCCACACAGCTTTTTGTGAATGCTCCATTATTTCCTTTCTTAACAAGCTCATTAAATGGTTTTAGGTATTGAATGTCATCGTGAATGAGCTTGAAAAAAGCGTACCCATCGATTTTAGTACAGCTATTTTATACGATCTCCCCAGATCAATAAAAACTTAACTATCTTTAACTTTTTTTTTAAGATGCGAGGAAAGTCAATTCAACAAATATTTATTGAACCTAACAAGTAGCAATTATGAACTGGTTGAATGGCAATTAGTAAAATCTAGTGACTGGATTGATTTTCTACTTGTAGTTATCAGAAGTTGCATTAGAAAATGATATAAATGCTGTCTTGGATGGTTTCCAACTCTAACTTATGTCAGAAAAAGGAGAAAGTTATATATATAAAATTAAATATAAATGTATATATATGTCTATACATAATACATTTTGGCATACATTTTTCAACATAATCTTACAAACATTTACTGAGAGCTTCTGCTGCTTGGGTACTGTGCTGGAGATGCAGAGACAAAAATGCAATTGTTCTTGGTCTCAAGGAGTTCACAGTCCATTAATAGGGAAATTATATATCCTGAAATATAGGGCCAGAAGTGGTTAGGCTGTGTATTCGGAGGGCAGGGGTATGTTTGGTTGAAGAGAGAATTCCAAGAAAAGTACTATGAGAAATTTGAGGAAGGACAGGTTAATTTCAGTTGGGAGTGGTGGTGGTGCTCACTGGGAAATTGGAAACTGAAAAAAAAAAGGAAGAAAAATAGGCTGAGATGGGTAGATTTTATTCCAATGTTGTGGGACTGGATAATCAAAGGCATTGAAATGAAAGGAGATAGGAGTAGAACAGGGAGGGTGATTGTCTAGTTTGCCTGAAGCATAGTATGGAAAGGAAGGAAATCCATTCATTAAACACCCACCTAATGTTCACAGGGGTCTATTCTAGGGGCTGTGGGACCTGTGAAGTTTAGATAATACACAATTCCTGCCCTTATGGATTTTATCCAATAGTGATAAAACATCAATACAAATAATCAATGCACACAATTACATGCTATTATAAATGTTTTGGAAGGAAGGTAGGCACTAAAAAGAGAAGGCTTCTGGGAGGAGGTGGCATTGAGTTGGACTCTAGAAAATTTTTGCCTGTGCTGACTCACCTCTCAGTCTTTATTCCCACTTTTCAATTTACTTGTAATGCCTTCTTGTCCTTTCCCTATTGAAAATCTGCCCACTGGATTCCCTAAGGAGTGGTGTCAAAGCTTCTGTGTCATTCAACACTGGGATTAGACCAATAAGTGGCCAGCCTGGCTAAGAAAGGGAGACCTACTTAAAAATGTTTTATATAATTTAACATGGTAAGACAGGTAAGTGTTATAATGGATAGAGCACTGGGCTTAGAATCAGGAAAACTCATATTTCTGAGTTCAAATTTGGCCTCAGACACTTACTAGCGACACTTACTAGCTGTGTGACTCTGGACAAGTCAACTTATCCCTATTTCCTTCAGTTTCTTCATCTGTAAAATGAGCTAGACATGGAAATGGTAAACCACTCCAGTGTTTTTGCCAAGAAAATTCCAAATGAGGTCACAGAAAGTTGGTTATGGTTGAAAATGACTGAATGACAAACACAACAAAACTGCTCTAATCTATATCCTTTTCCTAAAGTAGAGAATTGTAAATGTAGGTTTGGAACTTGAACTGGTTAGTGTTGGAGAATTAAATTTAGGAATCACTGGTTTTGAGGTAGGTTTAAGATACAGAACAAATAAAAAAAGAGGACCTGGTGCACAGCTGTGGGGAATGCACGTAGTAGGTGCTAATTAATATAATAAATGCTAATTAATTGAGCATGAAGAATAATAAATTGTAACAAAGAAAAGTCAAAGCAATAGGAGAACCAGGGGAATAATATGTCATGGAAGCCAAGGGAGGGTAGATTATTGTGAAAGATAGTTTAGTCAAGTGCCATGTACTACAGAGTAAGGAAAGAGCATTGAAAGCCAAAATATTTTGTTTTTAGCAAATAATTCAAGATTGAGAAGTCCAATTTGAATGCTGAAAATAGATGAGGATTGAGTGTATGTAAAAAATGGAGATAATAAATATAAACCTTACTAGAAGCTTAACTAGAATAACATCTAACATTTATATAGTTCTTTCAGGTTTGTTTTAGATATATGATCTTACATAGTCCCCCAGTGTCTCTATAAGGTAGATGCTACCCCATTTTATAAAAGAGGAAACTGAGTCATGGAGAGGTTAACTGATTTGCTCAGGTTTCTGAGTCAGGATTCAAATTCACATCCTCTTAATTCCAGGTACAGCATTCTATATACTATATCATCAATATTTATTGATTACTTGGTAGCTCTTCATGTCTGACTCAGCTGTTTTGTCATATACTTTTCCAGTGAATGGGAGAAGAGGTCACAATTCTTTGCATTTTGTTACTGTGATAACTGATTATTTTAAGAGAAATTTGTAAAATCTGGATTACTTCTGAATAATTTCTGAATCATCTACTGTGGAGTAGAAAATGGGAGTAGGCAATCTGTTGGGTGTATATTTTACCAGGTTTTGCCAAGAGGAAGTTGTGTGAGTGGGTGTCATTCTGCCTTGGTAAAAGATTCAAACAGTAGATGTAGAAAATCATCAACTTTTTTTTTTTAGTCTGTGGAAAGAAGAAAGTTCAGCAGAATTGAAATTTTGGTCTTTCTATTTAGATTCTTCCTAGTAAATTTGAATAACTTTCATTTTCGTGAAGATTCACAAGTCCCATTATTCCAGTGCCTGTTTCTCCCCTGGCCCAAAATGTACAAACAACTTTGAATTTGCATATACACAGATAATTTTGCTTTTTGAAACATGTAGAGAATAGATGCGAAATAACAATATTTTTTATTTTCTTGCTTGCTTCATTCAAAACCATCTCTGCAGTGTCTTGTATTCAAATATTGTCCTTGCCTGTCCTTGCCTTGATACCTTGCCTATCAATTTCAGTATCTAAAATTAATGGAAGGTTTTTTAAAAAACTGGTCTTAAATGATAGTAGAATAGTTTTTAAAAGTCTTCTTTCAGTATTCATGGCAAAAGACAAAAATGCTGTTTTTTCCTTCTCTTTCACTAGGCAAAGTACAAAGGCACTATCAAGACAGACCTTTCCAATTCTCTGTATAAGCAGATGCCAGCCACAATTGACAGTGTGTTTGCAAGAGAAATTTCACAGCTTCAGAGTGAGGTAAGGTTTTCTTAAACTGATTATCTACAGCAAAGGACACAATCTAATAAAAATTATTTAGAACATACAATGAATAATCAGAATTGTCTATAAAAATATAAGCATCCAAAATTGAACGACATTCATATTCATTAAAGAAAAAGAAAATATAGACAGGATTATATTAGGGAAAGGATGATTTTTCTTAGTCACAAGATCCATTAAGTGATATTTTATGGTCATATTAAACTTTGGAATTCTATAAATGCAAATTTACTTAACGATATCTTAGTTGGCAAACATTACTTTGTTAACTGTAACTGGCTATGTATAAATCATTCTCCTCCTTTGCCTCATTATCTTGCCATATATATATTAATATATATTTATATATATGTATGTATATGTTTTTTTTAATAAGAAGCCACGAAACTTAGAACTTAGCCATACATATAATGGTTAGTTTCATGTTACCAATTTGGTGCTCTGTCATTCAGATAAGTATTTACTGAATTTCTTAGGTCAAAGCTTTTTTTTTTTTTTTTTAACTCCTGTCCTTCTTTTCCTCTCCCCATTAGAGAAGGCATCATTTGACAAAAGATATATATTACTTATTTTTATTTATGAGTTCTTTTTCTGTAGGTGAAAAACATCTACTAAGTCTTACTAAATTTCTTACTAAATTTCCATTGTGACTTTTTCAAGCTAAAAGATCAGGGCACTGAAATAACCAGGTGAAACTGGACATTTTGGAGGCTGAAAATCATACAGATAGCCTTGTGCTGCCACCACCTCTATCACCTGTCTCCAACCCAAGCACCAAGCTCTCTGTATTCAAGGAAACAATCTGATCCTAAGATATCCGCTGTGAGCTGTCCTTAAAAGATATAAATCTCTTATGCAAGACTATTTCTGGAGAGAAATATTCCATGCTTCTGTGGAAGTCATCCTAGCATTTTCCAACTAAATGCTCAGAATCACAGAATTTCAGAGATAGAAGAGAGCTCAGCAGCTAACAAATCTAATCTATATATGAAAATATATTGCCATAATATATAATAAAGGTTATATTCAACCTCAACTTGAAACTCTTTAATAAGGGGTGACTCCCTACCTCCCAAGATATTCTACTTTGGATAGTTCTACTTTTAGGAAGTTTTTCATAGTATCAAAACTAATTTGCATCTTTGTATCTTTTTGGGATCAAGTCTAATCTATTTTCCACATGATTATCCTTCAAATACTTGAATATATCTATCATGATTCTTCTGCCCTTAGAGTCTTCTATTTTTTAGGGTAAACATCTATTTTTCTTTCAAATGATTCTTATATGACATGAATTAGATATCTTTACCATTCTACTTGCCCTCTCTTGTAAATTTGCCACCTCATTGATGTACTTCTTAAACTGTGGTACTCAACAATGAACATGATTCTGCTTTTTGGATTGTTCCCTTACATCAGTGGTTCCCAAACTTTTTTGGCCTACCACCCTCTTTCCAGAAAAAATATTACTTATCCCCCTGGAAATTAATTAAAAAAATTTTAATAGCAATTAATAGGAAAGATAAATGCACCTGTGTCCATCACTGCTCCCCTGGATTGCTGCAGCACCCACCAGGGGGCTGTAGCACCCACTTTGGGAATCACTGCCTTACATTATTGACTCTTACCAAGTTTACAGTCTACTAAAAACTTCTCGATATTTTTCAAACTTTCTTCTGTATAATATGGGTCTATGTTCTACTTATGGAAGTTGATTTCTTGAATTCACACTCAAGACTTTACATTTATTCTTAAAAATTTCAAGTTTCTAGATTCAGTATTTATTAGATCATCAGAAACATTTTGGATCACGACTCCATCACTACTATGTTAGCAATTCCTCCTAGCTTCATGGAATCTAGAGTTTATTTATACTCATGGTGTTTGTACCTTTATCCAGAGCACTGATAAAAATATAAACTAACCCAAGACCAGGTACAGATTCCTGGAGCATTCCAATATAGACTTCCTGTTATGTTGACACTGACCCATTAATGCCTATTTCTTTTAGTCTTGTTGTTGTTCAGTTTTTTTCAATAATATCCCCCTCTTGGTGGGATTTTCTTAGAAGAGATACTGGAGTGGTTTGTCATTCCCTTCTCCAGCTCATTTTACAGGTGAGGAAACTGACACAAACAAGGTCAAATGACCTTCCCCAAATCACACAGTTAATAATTATCAGACCTCAGTTCTGAACTCAGGAAGATGTGTTTTCTGACTCTAATTCTGGTGCTCTAGCCACTGAGGCACTTAGCTGCCCCCTCCATCTTTTATAATGATTCCCACTTATCATGAGTAGTTGGGACTATAGTCAAGACAGATCATGAGAAACAAGCCAAAAAACTGCTAGAATGAATGGAAAGCCATTTTTTGAGCTTACATTTAGCCAGTTCCAGATCCATTTAATTGTCCCATTAGTAACCTTAGTAGAAAGTAGGACATGATGGCTAGAGATCCAGACCTAACTCCAGGAAGATCTGAATTCAAGTCTTGCCTCTGGCCCACATTGGCTCTGTTTTCCTAGGCAAGACACTTAAACTCTCAGTTCTCTAGGCAATTCTTTAGGGTTATAAATTGCAGAAAAAGTGCTACTTTGAAGTGATAGCATGTGTTTCCTTACCTTTACTACCAACGTTTCAGATCTAGCCATTATCTCAATCGTAATGCCCATATCCCTCTATCTTTTCCTCAAGTATATATCTTATGTCATATTACCTGCCTTCTTGGGGAGGTATAAGGGGTATGAGGGAGAGAAAAATGATTAAGACAGATTTTTGGACATAGTCAATATGAGAATTTGTTTCTCTTAGATAAGTGTATTTATTGTAATTTATTATATAACAAATCACATATTATATTATGGTACGTATTATGCTATGTGTAAAAATGAAAATAAATGGTAGCTCAAAAATGAATATTTTAGTTTTCCAATAAATTTATGATTGGTTCAACATCAGTGTGTGTACTCCCTCATAGGTACAGATTATGATTTTGACTCTACTGAAAATGAATTTTGGTCACTATCTGCTCACTTTTCCAACCTTATTCCATCTCTTTCATTCAATTCCTCTGTTCCTCTACTATTTTCAATTTTATCATATTCAGGCCCAGATTCAGGAAGACTCCTCTTCCTGAGTTCAAATTTGATCTCATTATACTTATTAGCTTGGTAACTGTAGACAAGTCACTTAGCTCTGTTTGGCTCAGTTTTCTCATCTGTAAAATGAGATGCAGAAGGAAATGGCAAAACACTGTGGTATCTTTGCCATGAAAACCCTAGATGTGGTCATGAAGAGTTGGACATGACTGAAAAATGACTGAACAACAACAAAAATGATTTAATGTGGAGTAAAAGTGTAATATGTCTGTGAAATGAATACATAGATAAGATCAGGCATCCCAAATCTGTTTCTGGTCTTCTCTTTTTCCAGGCAAAATCATCAGAATTCATTTCATCTTTTCTCAAATCCTTTTGATCTTCTTGACTTTTTACCTTTCAGTGATGGACTTTCCTGTTGTTCATTGGTTTACAGCCTTATCAGGATTTCCTCAGCATTCCTTGGAGATGGACTTCCTTTCAAGACCTTTGCCTGATACACTTACCTGACTTTTCCTCCCACCTCCAAGCTCTGATACTAACAAACATAGTTTAACATTCAGCATATTCTTATCACCCTTCTCCCTTTGTCTCACACTTGATTTTATTTATTTATTTTTGGCAGAGGATTCCTCGCTTGTTCCATAGAGCTTTGAAAACAGATAATTCTTTTTAAATGTTGAGCCTTGTTATCATTTCCAGAACATCTTTTAGGACTTAGTAATTATGAAATCCAGCCTCTACTCAAGTCAACAGGAAAGTAATCTCAGATACATACTGTGAAGCTAAAAATATATAAGACTGAGGTTCTGCATCCCTGACCGTGACTAACACATACATTATTTTTACCACCAACATCTGGTCATCCATCCACTTGCTGATATAGGCTACTTTATAAAGCAAATAATTATATGTTGCCCTTAATGTAGGTGACAAGAAACAATGAGGATATAATTACAGATTGGAAGAAGAAAATACTTGTTTTGTTACTTTTTAAAAAAGGTAACATCTTCAGATCTTTAAAGACTATTTTGGAACTAAAGGGGTTTTCTCTACTTTGGAAAGTCTCTTGCTGTGTGTGTGTGTGTGTGTGTGTGTGTGTGTGTGTGTGTATGAGAAGGTGGATGAGAAATCATTTAGTTGAGTAAAGGACTCTTAGCTAGCTTTGTGACTGGGAAATTACTTAGCCCCAATTGCCTAGCCCTGGCTGCTCTTCTGCCTTAGAACTAATGCTAAGACAGAAGGTAAGGGCTTAAAAAAATGGAGTCAAAGCCCTTTCAAAATTTTAACTTGTATTTGCATTAATGAGTATTATTTTGTTTATGTATATTTTGCTTATGCTTATATGTGTTCATATATGTGTGCATATACATGCATAGGTATATATGTCTATGTGTGGTTGTTTAATTTTTGTTTGGGGAGTTGCGGAGGAAGTATGGGTTCATTAGTAGGGGAAAAAATCATCAGAGGAATTTTCATTGTTGGACATCATCACCTTGCATTTTACTTGTAGCCTTTTAAAAAAAACTCCTCACCTTCCATCTTAAAATCAGTAGTGTATATTGGTTCCAAGGCAGAATAATGGTAAAAAGCTAGCCAGAAGGGGTTAAGTGAGTTGCCTAGCTTCATACCATTATTAAGTGTCGAAGATCAGATTTGAATTCAGGGTCTCCTGTCTCTAATCCTTTCTCTCAATCCACTGAGCTACCTAGCTGCCCCATACTTATATTCTTATAAAACTGACTGCCACATAGAGACATCAGTAACTTGTCCCTAATTATATAGCTGGTTTGTGTCAGTGATTACATTTGAAGTCTTTTCTTCTTAACTCAGAAGCTTATCTTCTACCTACTATTCTATTCTTTCCCCATGATATGTTATTGGGGGAAATATCTAGTCTAAGAGACTAATAATTTTTTGGGTTCCAAACTGTGGTTATGTAAACTTCTGATTATTAGCTTTTTATGTCTCAGTTATCTGATTTATAACAAAGATGATTTAAATAACTTTTCTTATGAACAGATTAATCAACTATTTCTGTAAAAATTACATCAATTGATGCATACAGTGTTGTGTATATTATTAACCTTGTATCAGAAATTCAGAGGATTTAGGAATAACTGGGTAGTTCCAGAAAAAGCAAGCAGACTTTTCTTCTGAAGTTGAACAAAATTCAGAATGGCAAAGTTTTTAAAAATTTCTCTCAAAAAAACTCAACTCATACTGTAGAGTTATACTGGTAAAGAAAAGAAAGCCTACTCAATGTTTTGTTATAGAAAATTCCTGATGTATATATATAAATATATGCATATATTTATATATTTATCAAATATGTGTGTTTACAATTTTAAACCCAAAAGGAAGAGAATAAACATTTATGTAATATAGTGTCCACTGTGTGCCAGGATCCGTGGCATAGACCAGTGATTCCCAAAGTGGGCGCTACTGCTCCCAGGTGGGTGCTGCAATGATCTAGTGGGGTGGTGATGGCCACAGGTGCATTTATCTTTCCTATTAATTGCTATCAATATTAAAAAAATAACTTGCAGGGGACTAAGTAATATATTTTCTGGAAAGTTTGGGAACTACTGGCATAGACAATAATAAAAAGACAAACTTTTAATTCGTATACATATATATATTATATATATGAGTGAATAACTTTATGTGTATTTATTTGAGAGCTTTTTACAAATATTATCTCATTAACTAAAAATAATTATATAATTATTAGATGTGTCTTTTAATAAATATTCAATTAAATTTTTATTTGTAGAAAATCTATATTTTTGCTGTCAGTACTATATACTACACTTAACCACTTTCAAGGTGTTTTAATTGATATTTAAAATAATTACTTTGGTCACAAACACAGGATTTTAGCTGTCTTTAATGTTAAGTTCACTTATTTCTAAAATGGTACTAAGTAGTATGTGAGATTTAAATAATTAACATTTCTATCTCTGAATTAGATGAAGACCTAAAAGGGGTGCTCATCAAATTGTTAGTGATCTAAAGCTAGGACACATAGGTGATACAGGAAGAAAAGGGTCATGATCCAGAAAGCTCCCCAAAGGTCTTCCTTCAAAGACTAGACATCTGTTTACTGCTTCTGCCTTGGGGATTTTGAAGGCGTATGTGGCTGAAATAGTTGGTCTCTGAGGCCCTTTCCTTCTGAAATTCTGTGATATGATGATTGTTTTATAAGTTATGTATATAGAAAATTATATAGCTTCCTTTAAACTATCTTTTAAGTGTACTACATTTGATTAATCATATTCTGTGATATCAACTATAATCAAGAACTGTGCCTTTTTAATATTTATAAAATAATGAAAATGATCATTGAAATAATGATCTAATCTAGTAATTTGTCATATAACAAAAATTATTTAGTTTTTCTATTTAAAAAACAATAATATATTCTAGACATCATGGGAGAATGTGTAGAGAACTGGCCTTAGATCTTGGAAGACACTTATTCAATGTCTTCCTCTACTACACATTAGCTGATAATCCTGGAAAAAAATCTCTTAATTTTTCAGCATTTTTGGCCATTTCCCCCCTAAGACTATTTACCTGCATTTTTAGAGTAAGTTTCTTCATCTGGAAGTTACCTGTAGCAATAAAATCACAGGTAAAGTTCAGAACAGCTCATATTTATATATAATTTTAAGATTTTTAAAGTGTTTTTCCTTCACATATTAGATCTTTTAAATTCTGTTAATAGATTCATTTTTAATCTCTTTAATAATTTAGGAGGTCTTTCTCTCCCATTCCATCTTCACAAGTTATTCTTTTACAATTATTCAGAATAAGTTCTTTGAAGTTATATACAATAATAATTTTTCCAAGAAAGCTCATAGACCATAACAAAAAAGAAATTATTTTTAACTGATATGTACACTTTGTGAACAAATTTGTTATTTTTACAATGTCAAAGTAAAACATGTGTAAATAATATAGAAATTACATTTTCTTCATAGACATGAAAAATGCTGCAAAACTCAGTTTTCTATCCCTTTTCCTGCTATGATAAAAAAGTCTAGCTTTTACATAACTAGGTCACATAGTTATGATAATGGCAGTCATCTTTTCCCATCTTTATAGGCCAAATCCAGTGTTTCCCACTGTCTTGGTTGAAAACTAAACCTTGAGTGTCTGCCATTTTGAAAAAACTTCTGATCCCTTAAGAATGACTTTCTTTCTTAAATGGCTATTTCAGTTTCATCCAGTTTGCTCATATAGACATAGTCTATGTCTGCTTAGCTTGGGTTAGACTATTAGAACTAAATGCTAGGAACTGGATTTGAGATTTATGTAGCAAAGATACTGCCATACATGCCCAACCACCATCTTGCAAGAGCAATGACTGCCTAGCCTGTAACATCATATGCCAAATTGAGAAAATTAAAGCAGAATGTAGTATTTAGAGTAGTCAAATCAATAACCCCTTCTGGGTTGATACCAAAATAGCATATACATTTCAAATAAATAAAATTTCAGAATTTGGAATATTTAATGGAATAATAAAGTTGGAAGAGAATCTGAGATTATTTTGTCAAACTATCTTATAGACAAAGAAACTTAAGTTCACAGAATTTAGTAGTGCTGGAATTTGAACCTGTAACTTCTTATTCTAAGTATATTATGCTAGAGTAGTAAAAATAGAACCAAACAAAAAATAAAGAATATAAATTGTGGAAATGTTTAAACTTTTAGAAATAGAAATACTTAGTGCCTCAAAGAAATTAATAACTAGAATTAGTACTACCATCTTGCTTTGAGGTCTTATTCATGGTTTAGGATACATACTATGTTTGGTTATAAATGGCTTACGGGACGAAAGTTGGTCTTATTAGCAACCAAAGCACTGGTTAGTATTGGTTGTGATTTACTAGAAATAGTAGCCAAGAAAAGAAAATTTTTCCTAAGAGAAACATCAGAAAAAGAAGGAACAAGCAAATGTGTGTGACCTTTCTTCGATGGTGGGATTAAGACAGAGACCAAGCAAAGGCATTCAAACTAGAGGTTGGAGAGTCCTTTAAAACCAATCATGGATTGTTCCAAAGAACAGTTCAGTAATGCCTACACCATCTTAATAGCTGATTTTCTTGCCCCCGCCCCCATTCTAATTTTGGTTATTTTGGTGTCATATAAGCCCAGCGTGTATTGAAACAGCCAGCAAGATCTGACATCCTTATACATTTTTCTAATACTTTGTCTGAACTTTGAATTAAAGTAGGATTTAAGATGGATCTTAATGAACATTCATCTGTAGGGAGAACGTTTTTGAGTAATAACTAGAGGGCTAAAATTAGATGAAACAGTGGTACTAGAACAAAGAGAGTTAGGTATGTTGCCTTGGTTAGACATTCAGACAAATTCTGCTATTAGTGGTGGAATTCCAGAGTAGAAGAAAACATTTTATATGTTGTGTAATCTAATAATTATAGTTCTTGTTGAATGAAAATTTAAAATATTAGTATTTTGGTGTAACAATGAAGGAAATGTGTCTTTGTTTTCCAGGTTCTCTACAAACAGAAACATGATGCTGCCAAAGGAATATCAGATTATTCCCATATGAAGGAACCACCTGATATAATGCATGCCATGGAGACCAGCAAACATCAAAGTAATGTAAGAGTGTTTTGTTATCATTTGTCTGTGACACACATTGAACCATATCATGCCTTTGTCCCAATAGCATGTAAGTTCCTGGAGAGGAGCTACTACACATCTTCTTGTTTTTTTTTTCTCCACAGTGACCCACAGAAGCTTTCTGACCCTCACTAAGTCACTTACCTTTAGGTCTTTTAAGCCAGAGGTATTGAATTAAAAATGGAGGCTATTAATCCATTCGTTAGGATCTCTTCTGGCTGCCTAGACTTAGTTTTAAAATGTAGTATGTGTTTTTTTTTTGCATTTTTATTTATTTTGTTAAATATTCCTCAATTACACTTACAAAAAACCCCAAACAACTCTTGCCTTCTGTCTTAGAGTTTATACTATATATCAGTTCTAAGGCAGAAGAGTGCAAATAGCTTGATAGCTGGGGCTAAATAATCTGCCTAAGGTCCCACAACTAGGAAGATCTGAACCGTGGACCTTCCATCTCCAGTCTTGGTTCTTTAACCACTGAACCACCTATACCCCCTACCACCCAATTACTCATTAATTTGGTTCAGAGGCATTAGGGGATGTTGTCAGCAGCCTGCATGCTTGACCCTTTTGCTCCAAGCAACTCTCTAATGTCTAAGTTATAATGTAAAAGATAAATTACCAACCTGTGTTGGTGGGGGGCAGTTTTACCCCCAGGGAGTTCTCTATATCTGTGAGATCACCAGTCCAGGCTCTATCTCTATCCCTAGGGCAATAGGCAGTGATCTTTGCTTATAGGAGGCCCTTAATAAGTACTTACTTACTGAGCTGAAATGCATTGGTTCAATAATTAAAATACCAGATTTCTTTTATTTTCTTCCTAGGAATGTTTTGGTATATTCATGATAAGACTAATTCAGATACCTTTAATAGGTTGTTTATTCATTTAATCAACAAACATTTATAAGAAGCACTTACTGTGTACAAGTCATCAAAGATAAAAGGGCAAAATGAGAAAAAAAAATCCACCATCAAGGGGCTTACAGTGTATTAAATGGAAAAGATATGTCCACAGAAATGATGAGAGAATGGAGAGGCAAAGAGTAATAATAGCTAGCATTGCTATAATACTGAAAGTTTGTAAGGTGCCTTTCCAAACACTATCCCCTTTGATACTTGGAACAGCACTGGGGAAGGGGGTAGGAGATATTTTTGTTGTTTAATCATTCTTCAGTGATGCCCAAGATGTCATGTCTTTATGACTCCATTTGGATTTTGTTGACATAGATACTATAGGGTTGTTTTTTTGCCATTTCATTCTCTAGCTTATTTTACACATGAGGAACTGCAGCAAAAATGGTTGACTTGTCCAGTTGTTATTGTCCCATAGCAATACGTATCTGAGGCTGTGTATCAACTCAGGAGGATGAATTTCCCTGGTTCCCAGCCCAGTGCTTTATGCACTGCTTCATCTAGCTGTCCTCTTTTCATAGATGAGGAAACTGAGTCAGACAGAGGTTATACAAATTGCCTTTTATCACAGAGCTCAGTGTCTAATGCATTATTTAAAGTCAGAATTTCCTGATTCCAAGTTCAATGCTCTAGGTACTGTGTCTTTTAACTTCAAGGGAAATCAAATTAACTTCAAGTACTGCCTTGAAACCCTCTGATACGAAAGTTCTCTCATTTTGTTATTATGTTTCAAATTGCTGGAGGTTTTTTGGTTAGAATTTTACAAGATCTATCATTAAGAATCTCTTTCTGTGGGAGAACAGGAAGAAGAGAATGGGAAAGTCAGTTTGACAGAGAATGATCATACACTCTAGTTACATTGTAAGGGATGGAGACTAATTAGCTTCTTCTCTGGAAAGTTCCCTTGTATATTCCTATCAAGGAAGAGATGGTAGGAAGTAAGACCTCATATCCAAAGAACCCTTGGAAAGGACTGTCCCACTGATGAATTAAGAAATGTAAATTGGGATGAGGGAGGCATTCAGCAGCTGCCATTTATTATTTGAATGTCAGAGAGCACATACATTGTTTCTTTTTTTGATGTTTTTATTTTATTTTTTTTGTTTAAATATTTTATTTTTTTAGAAAAATTTTCCATGATTACATAATTCTTATTTTTAATTATCCCCTTCAACCTGCCTTTACCCCCCAACCATATCCAACATGCATTTCTACTGGTTTAACATGTGTGATCAATCAAGACTTATTTCCATATTACTGATAGTTGCATTTGTGTGGTCTCTTAGTGTTACATCCCCAACCATGTCCGCATCAACTCATATTTTTCAAGTGGTTGTTTTTCTTCCATGTTTCCACTCTTGCAGTTCTTCCTCTGAATGTGGGTATTGTTCTTTTTCATAAATCCCTCAGAAATGTCCTGAGCATTGTTGCTAGTATAGAAGTCCATTACATTTGGTTTTACCACAGGGTATCAGCCTCTGTGTACAATGTTCTCCTGGTTCTGCTCCTTTCGCTCTGCATCAATTCCTGGAGGTCTTTCCAGTTCACATGGTATAGGGAGCCATGCCTCTATATGATTTTTTGGGGTCCTGAGTGGCGTGGTGGCATAGGATGGTTAAGGCAGGAGAAAGAAAATGAGAACAACTAGACTAGTGGTTAGCCCATGCTGTCCCGAATTCTGCGGGCATGGAAATTTATTATATACTGATTTTAAGCAAAAAGGAGTCACAGTTGGTAAGGGGCAATAAATCACGCATAATCCATTGAAGTCTAAAGAATACAGATGCAAAGACAAATAGTCAAATTCCAAACCCCAATTCAGCAGGGGATAATTCTGGGAGAGGAAATATCCCAGGGAGATGCTCTCCAGTCAAATCCTAAAGGAGCCAGTTCTAATCTGAATATGCACTCTTATCTAATTAACATTTGTTAGGAAAGGAATCATTAACTCAGTAGATGCTGGTCTGCCACTTCAAAGCTCTCCAATAAGAATTCTAAGAAAGGTGGGGATCAAAGATTGAATCAAAAGAGGAGCCTCAGATTTTTATCTTAGATGGCCCATTCTGTCTGTCCTGACATGCAGTGCAGAAAAATCATACACACAGTTTTACTTGTCGATGATTTTGTAATGGGATCCAGATAAAATATCTGTTACAGACTCTGTTTCTCTAAATGACTCCTAATAGCCTCTTGGAGGGATCAAGTTGATTTTGGATTAACCTACCTGCTGGTACCAGAGCTTTTCGGGGCTCAGGTGACCAGAACCAAACACAAAGACTGCCTCAGTCTGGATTGGTCATGTAGGGAATCCAGATAACAGGCCCTAAATTTGATCCTATTTCTCCAAAGGCTTTAATACATCGAACGGCTTCCCACAACATGGGATTCCTCCAGTTTATTATTCCTTTGAGCTCAATAGTATTCCATAACCAGCATATACCACAATTTGTTCAGCCATTCCCCAGTTGAAGGGCATCCCTTCATTTTCCAGTTTTTTCCCACCACAAAAAGTGCAGCTATAAATATTTTTGTACAAGTCTGTTTCTCTATGATCTTTTTGGGGTACAATCCCAGCAATGCTATGGTTGGATCAAAGGGCAGGCAGTCTTTTATTGCTCTTTGGGCATAGTTCCAAATTGCCATGCAGAATGGTTGGATCAGTTCACAACTCCACCAGCAATGCATTAATGTCCCAATTTTGCCACATCCCTTCCAACATTCATTACTCTCCCCTTCTGTCATTTTAGCCAATCTGCTAGGTGTGAGGTGATACCTCAGAGTTGTTTTGATTTGGATTTCTCTAATTATTAGAGATTTAGAACACTTTCTCATGTGCTTATTGATAATTTTGATTTCTTTATCTGAAAATTGCCTATTCATGTCTCTTGCCCATTTATCAATTGGGGAATGGCTTGATTTTTTTCATACAATTGGTTTAGCTCCTTGTATATTTGAGTAATTAGACCTTTGTCAGAATTTTTTATTATAAAGATTTTTTCCCAGTTTGTTGTTTCCCTTTTGATTTTGGTTGCATTGTTTTTGTTTGTACAAAAGCTTTTTAATTTAATATAATCAAAATTATTTATTTTACATTTTGTAATTTTTTTAACTCTTACTTGGTTTTAAAATTTTCCCTTTCCCAGAGATCTGATAGGTATACTATTCTATGTTCATCCAATTATCTTATAGTTTCCTTCTTTATATTCAAGTCATTCACCCATTCTGAATTTATCTTGGTGTAGGGTATGAGATGTTGATCTAAACCTAATCTCTCCCATATTGTTTTCCAATTTTCCCAACAGTTTTTGTCAAATAGTGGATTTATGTCCCCAAAGTTGGGCTCATTGGGTTTATCATAGATAGTCTTGCTGATGTCACTTACCCCAAGTCTATTCTACTGATCCTCCCTTCTGTCTCTTAGCCAGTACCATATCGTTTTGGAATGATGCTTTATAGTAGAGTTTAATATCTGGTACTGCTAGGCTACCTTCCTTCACGTTTTTTTCATTATTTCCCTTGATATTCTTGATCTTTTGTTTTTACAAATGAACTTTGTTATAGTTTTTTTTCTAATTCAATAAAAAAGTTTTTTTGGTAGTTTGATAGGTATGGCACTAAATAGGTAAATTAAATTTGGGTAGAATGGTCATTTTTATTATGTTAGCTCATCCTATTTATGAGCAATCAATGTTTTTTCAATTGTTTAGATCTAGTTTTAATTGTTTGGAAAGTATTTTGTAGTTGTGT
Organism: Gracilinanus agilis; assembly: GCF_016433145.1. NCBI lineage: Eukaryota > Metazoa > Chordata > Mammalia > Didelphimorphia > Didelphidae > Gracilinanus > Gracilinanus agilis. The sequence continues at coordinate 61,691,571 of NC_058134.1, read as the reverse complement.
TCGTATAATTCCTGTGTTTGTTTTGGTAGACAGATTCCTAAGTATTATATATTGTCTAGGGTGATTTTAAATGGTGTTTCTCTCTCTTTTTTTGCTGTTGTGATGTGTTGGAGATATATAGAAATGCTAATGATTTATGTGCTTTTATTTTGTATCCTGCAACTTTGCTAAAGTTGTTGATTATTTCCACTAACTTTATTTGATTCTCTAGGATTTTTTAAGTAGACCATTATGTCATCTGCAACAAGTGATAGCTTAGTCTCCTCATTGCCCATTTTAATACCTTCAATTTCTTTTTCTTCTCTAATTGCTACTGCTAGTGTTTCTAGTACAATGTTAAATAATAGAGGTGATAATGGGCATCCTTGTTTCACAACTGATCTTATTGGAAAAGCTTCTAATTTATCCCCATTTCATATGATGCTTGTTGATGATTTTAGATATATACTGTTTATTTTTAGGAAAGGTCCTTCTATTCCTATAGTTTCTAATGTTTTCAATAGGAATGGATGTTGTATTTTGTCAAAGGCTTTATCAGCATCTATTGAGATAATCATGTGGTTTTTGTTTGTTTGCTTGTTGATATGATCAATTATGTGAATGGTTTTCCTGATGTTGAACCATGCTTTCATTCCTAGTATAAATCCCACCTGATCATAATGAATAACCCTCGTGATCAATTGCCGGAGTCTTTTTGCTAGTATTCTGTTTAAGTTTTTTGCATCTATGTTTATTAAGGAAATTGGTCCGTAGTTTTCTTTCTCTGTTTTTGATCTACCTGGCTTTAGAATCAGTACCATATTTGTATCATAAAAGGAATTTTGTAGAACTCCTTTGCTTATTATGTCAAATAATTTGTATAGTATTGAAATTATTTGTTCTTTGAAGGTTTGATAGAATTCACTTTTGAATCCATCAGGCCCTGGGGATTTTTTCTTAGGGAGTTCTTTGATGGCTTGTTCAATTTCTTTTTCTGAGATGGGATTATTTAAGTATTCTATTTCTTCTACTGTTGTTCTAGGCAATTTATATTTTTGTAAATATTCATCCATCTTCCTTAGATTGCTATATTTATTGCCATATAGTTGCGGAAAATAGTTTTTAATGATTGCCTTGATTTCCTCTTCATTAGAGGTGAGGTCTCCCTTTTCATCTTTGATACTGATGATTTGGTTTTCTTCTTTCCTTTTTCAAATTAGATTGACCAGTACTTTGTCAATTTTGTTTGTTTTTTTCAAAGTACCAGCTTCTAGTCTTATTTATTAATTCAATAGTTCTTTTACTTTCAATTTTATCGATTTTCCATTTAATTTTTGTAATCTCTAATTGGGTCTTTAGTTGGGGATTTTTAATTTGTTCTCTTTCTAATTTTTAATTTGCATGCCCAGTTCATTGATCTTTGTCCTCTCTAATGTGTTAATATATGCACTCAAGGATATTAATTTTCCACTGAGTACTGCCTTAGCTGCATCCCACAGAGTTTGGTAGGATGTCTCATCATTGTCATTCTCTTCAATGAAATTATTGATTGTTTCTATGATTTCTTATTTAACTAACTGGTTTTGGAGAATCATATTATTTAATTTCCAATTAGTTTTTGGTTTGCCTGTCCAGGTGCCCTTACTAATTATTATTTTTATTGCATTATGATCTGAGAAGGTTACATTTATTATTTCTGCTCTTTTGCATTTGTTTGAGATGTTTCTATGCCTTAATACATGGTCAATCTTTGTGAATGTACCATGTGTAGCTGAAAAGAAGGTATATTCCTTTTTGTCCCTATTTATTTTCCTCCACATATCTATTAACTCTAATTTTTCTAGGATTTTGTTCATATCTCTTATCTCTTTCTTATTTATTTTTTGGTTTGATTAATCTAGATCTGAAAGAGGAATATTTAGATCTCCCACTAGTATGGTTTTACTATCTATTTCCTTCTTGAGCTCTGCAGGTTTTTCCTTTAGGAATTTGGATACTATACCATTTGGTGCATACATGTTGTTATTTCCTCATTGTCTATACTGCCTTTTTTCAGGATGTAATTATTTTCCCTATCTCTTTTAACCAAATCTATTTTTACTTTGGCTCTGTCCGAGATCATGACTGCCACTCCTGCCTTCTTTTTCTCATTTGAAGCCCAAAAATTTTTGCTGCAGCCCTTCACCTTAAACCTGTGTATGCCCATCTGCTTCATATGTTTCTAATCCACTCTGCTATTTGCTTCCATTATATGGGCGAGTTCATCCCATTCACATTCAGAGTTATAATTATCAGTTGTGTATTCCCCAACATTTTGGTATCCTCTCCTAGTTCTACCTCTTCTTCTTATGCTATTTCCTTTTAAACCAGTGGTTTGTTTTAGACCAGTCCCCCTTGTCTCCTCCCTTGAGTTACTTCCCTTTCCACCCCCTCCATTATTATTCCCCTCTTTTTATTTTTTAATCCCTAATGAATTCCTTCCCTTCTCCCCTCCCTTTTTTGACCTCCCCACTTCCCTGCTCCCCTTGTTTGATCCCTTCTGACTTTCTCAGTAGGGTTAGATAGAATTCTATATCCCAATGGATATAGCTATTCTTCCCTCTCAGGATTAATTCCACTGAGAGTAAGGCTTAAATATTACATCTTAATGCTCTCTTCCTCTCCTTTTTATAATAGTATTGATCCCCTCCCCTTTCCATGCTCTCTTTGTGTGGTATAGAATATCCTATTTTTCTTATTCATTCCAGTTTCTCTTGATACTGTCTACTATTCACCCCCCTTTTTTTCCCCCTGCCCTGTCTCATCTTAGATCATTTAGTGTTCCAACCTCTCCCTGTGAATAATTCTTCTAATTACTATAATAGTGAATACAGTTTTTGAAAATTACATGTAACGTTTCTCCACATAGGAATACAAATAATTTGATCTTATCAAGGCCCTTAAAGAGGTAAATTTAAGAATAAGAATTTTCTTTCTTTCCTCTCTGTTTCTTATTTACCTTTTCATGTTTCTCTTGTTTTATTTTTTGTGGTTAGATATTGAACTTTCCATTTAGTCCTGGTCTTTTCTGTGCAAATACTTGGAAATATTCTATCTTGTTGAATGCTCGTACTTTACCCTAGAAGTATATAGTCAGTTTTGATGGGTAGGTGATCCTTGTTTGTAGACCCAGTTCTCTTGCCTTTCTAAATATCAAATTCCAAGCTTTGTGGTCTTTTAATGTGGAGGCTTCCAGGTCCTGTGTGATCCTGATGGTGCCCCTTGATATCTGAATTGTCTCTTTCTGGCTTCTTGTAATATTTTTCTTTTACTTGGAAGCTCTTGAATTTGGCTATTATATTTCTGGGGGTTGTCTTTTCAGGGTCTAGTGTAGAGGGTGATCTATGGATCCTTTCAGTGCCTATATTGCCCTCTTGTTGTATAACTTCAGGGCAGTTTTGCTGAATAATTTCTTTTAGTATGGAGTCCAAATTTCTATTAATTTCTGGTTTTTCAGGAAGACCAATGATTCTCAGATTGTCTCTTCTAGGCCTGTTTTCTTGATCTGTCAGTTTCTAAGTGAGGTATTTCATGTTTCCTTCTACTTTATCAGTCTTTTAACTTTGCTTTATTTGTTCTTTCTGTCTTGAGAGATCATTGGCTTCTAATTGCCCAATTCTAGCCTTTAGAGACTGGTTTTCCTTTTCAATCTGGTCTATCTGATTCTTTAAGGCTTCCAGGTGGTCATTTCTGGTCTTCAATTTGCTTATCAATTCATTTGATTTCTGACCCTCACTTTCCAATTGCAAAATTCTGCCTTTTAAACTGTTATTTTCTTGCAAGATCTCTTCCATCTTTCTCATAATCTCAGATTTGAACTTTTCAAAATCTTGTGACCCATTTTCATTTTTTTTGGGGGGGAGGTGTCTTTAATTGCTTGTCCTCCTCTGTTTTCTCAGTTTTTTTTCTCTGCAGAAGGTATCAAGTGTTTGAGCTTTTTTCTTGGTCTTTTTGTTTATTTCTTGGGTCTTGATTGGCATCATTTTATTTTATCTACCAGAAGTCTGAGTATGGCAATCTGATTTTCTTTGTATGGAGTTAGGGAGCAGTTTTTGTCTAAGGCTACTTTGTGAGTCTCTTGGCTTCTCTGGGCACCCTCCGGGAGTCTCTGGTCTAGCTGTTTTCAGGATCGAGCTCCTGTGTTCCTAGCCAGCTGCCCAGAGCCCAGAACTTGGCCCACACTTGCTCCTCCACCTGAGATTTCCCCCTGAGTCTGAGAGTGCTGGGTGCTGCTGCTGCCTCTCTCAGCCCCACTCCTATGTCCAAGGTCTGAGTTTTCTATCCACCTTGGATCTCGGGTCTTGCTGCTCTTAGGGGCAAGCTCCCAGTAGTGCTAGCTAGCTGCCTAGGGGCTAGACTTTGTGCCCTCACTCGCTCTAACTCTGGAGCACAGCCTCTGCCTCTGGTACTGTGGGTTGGGTGGAGGAGGGGTGATCCGCTTTTGTTTGGTGGGAGCTATTTCCCCCTCCTTATAGCCTGGAAGTGCCCAAATCCCATGTACCTTCGATACTGTGCCCTACTGTGGGGTCCCTTCTTTCATCTGGATTTTGTTTTCTTGTCCTTTGGAGGTATGCTATATCTGTTTGTAAGGAGAGAGAGTCACCCTGCCTCTACTCTGCCACCATCTTAACCCAGAACCAACCATTAACTGTTTCTATAAAGTAATTTATAGTACCAGTAACCTAGAAGGACTGATGAAGTTCTATATGTCCGAGAGGAAATTATATATCTTTCAGCGAAATTAAATCAACTGATTTTTTTAGTTTATTTATATTTCCATAGAAAATGAAGGTGATGATGTTTTATCTTTGAATATAATGCAAGAGAACCATGACTAAAAATTCTGTGTCTTGCTTTTTGTCTCTCTCTTTATCTCTCTGTCTTTCTCTGTGACATCTCCTCTTATCTTTCTCTCCATTTCCGTCCATTTCCCCTTCTCCCTCCCTCCTTTCTAAGCAATCCCTTGGTTTTTTGGTTCTTCCCAGACATCAACCCTCAAATGGAAGATGCAGGTTCTCATAAAAAGGCTATAGTAGGAGTTTTGGTGCAAGTCAGGAGAATAAGCAAAGAAGGGAAATATGAGTGTTGTCTTCTGATGGCAGTGTAACAATGGCAACAGCTTGTGTTTGCTATATATGAAATTTATTTTTTCAAGGCCATAAGATGACTTCTAAATGGACAAGCTAGGAGATGTATGACCGTTTTTAAAAAATCTCCAACACTATAGTAGTTAGAGAACTGAGAAAAATCAGCTTGCCAGGAGGAAGCATGGTCCCTACTCACACCTGCCTTATTTCTACTTAATTGAGTTTTAAAATTGTTATGCTCTATAAAGTTAGATATAGTATAGAATTATATATATTTTATCATCAAATATTCTGTTTGTCAGATTGAATATTTTCTATGAATATCTGTGTGTACCTTGTTCTTGTATTATATGAGTTCTTTTTATTTGAGACATGGGGGTACACTGAAGGCCACAGAAGAGAAAAGGGGGCCTTTCTTAGAGCAGGGTTGGGACTGCCACCCCAACTTGTTTCTTTATTGGAGAGTTATTAACTCTAACCTGGGGCCATAGGCACTAGCCAATCCATAACTATGCTTACAAATTCAGAATGACTATGGATGTAGGCCATATTTTATAAATTTGCCATGAAAACATTACTAATGTTACATTTTACAGATTCAGAGATATACTTGTGACCTGCTGGGGCTTAATTTTCTCTTATCTAATATCTCATCATATAGAACTCTGATTTAAGTGTCCCAGTCATAAACCTCAACAGAGGCAGTCTACAGCAGTTCTCTACTTTGGAAGTAGTCAACCAGCATTATTAAATCAGCATAAATTAAGGTTAAATAAGTATCTGGTGAGATTTTACTTAAATTTAACTTTCTGTGTCAGAAAAATAAAAGTTATTTTCCAATTATGGGTTAAAATTGATAAAAAATAATTTATGATTAAAAGCTATAACTAATTATGTAGTTTCTAAGGCATAGTTTATAGAAAATTTCTACCCTATGGTGGTATAATTTAATTGCTTTACAAAATAAAACAAAAACAAAAAATAACTGCTAAAACTACTGAAGTAAATAAAAAATACAAAATAAGTTTTAATAAAGTGATACAAAAGTTGGTAATCAAAATATAATTTATTTCTGTGATGTGCTGCCATCAGTTCATAAATAGGAGAAAAATGAAAGAGGCAAAACTGTTTTAAAGAAAAATCTGGAGTTTCTAAAGTAACTAGATTTTACAAACAATGGTATAAGAGGCAATGTTTTAGGTATAGTGGGTAGACTTTCTAGATGAACTTTGAATGATAGGATTTAGGGGAATGAAGGAATAAAACTTATTCAATGAAATTTCAGTTATTATTATTTTTGATTCATACTTTTAAAGGCTTACTATTCTAATGCCCAAGGGACTAAAGGAATCAGGGAAGAAAGCTCTTTTATCCACCATTCAATACTCTTTACCTAGGGGAGGCAAGATGTATGTTTACCGAGACTCCTCTGCCAACTTAGTCCAACCTTTACATGTAGAGTTTATACAAATAATAGGATTAGAAAGTATTTAACATTATTTGCTGAGTTTTTACGGGAAGACTGACACTTGTAGTCTATCATATAAAATATGATATTCTGTTTTAGTCAAGACCATTTAAAGTAATACATTCATCTTTATGAAATTTTCATGTAGGCCTTCAAAGTTAGAAGAAAAATTTCTGGATCCCTTTGGTCCACTGACCAAAGGCAGACTCTTTATCATCTTTTCAATGGTAGAGAATTTACTATGAAGAATTACAAAAGAATGAAAAAATAAGTTGCTTGCTTTTAACCAGATATATTAAATTACTTAATTCCATTCACTATAAACCTGAGGTGCTAATTCATTTAAAGCAATGAAATCCAAAGTTGACCAAACTAAACATATACTTCTCTTGCATCTTCATGTCATCATGCTGGAGGTTTTCTAGCACTTAAATATCTGTGGTAATGGGAAGAATAAGAAGCATGGATAATGGAAATCCATAGATAATCCTCTAAATCTCATTTTAGTATTTAGTTGCAACATCCTTTCCAATCAAATTTTTTGCTAAATTTATTAACAGTGAGAGGATTGATGATTTCTGAGGCAGAGCCAGGAAGGAATGGAGAAATTATTTAGCTGAGCTCTTCTTAATCCCACTCTAAACTACTTCATTCATTCATTTATTTAATTTATTTATTTTGAATATTTTCCCATAGTTACATGTTTCATTCCAAACTACTTTAAAGTAACAACTCAAATAAAATTTTGTAGCAGTAGAATTTACAAAAGTTCAAAGTAAGAAATTCTTCCATCACAAGATAGCTTAGGACAGTGAGGTGGAAGTTTACCTAAAGTCCACCTGGATGAGACCTCCGTGTTAGTGCTGGAAGCAGGATCAGATTCTATTTGACAAGTCAATTGCCTGTACCTTCTTTGAGGTCATATTCAAGGGCAGAAAGAAACATTCTGTGAAGAGGTAGCAGAAGACTTGAGAGGTAGCATCTCTTTTGGTCAGAAGGACCTGGAGGAACAGGTATCACTTCTAGTCCTAAGGGATCAGGGATCTTCTGGCACAGAATTGTTTCTGGTCCCAAGGAAACAAGGTCCCTGAGGAGCAATAATTCATTGCAATCCCAATGGACCAGAGTCCCCTTCTAATTAAGGACCAGAGTAAAGAGCAGGAGAGCAGTGACCACATATTTCTTCAGATCATAGCATTTTGAAAACCCCAAAGATAGTCAACCACCAGAATTAGATTTGATTACAGCAGTACAAGAAATTCTGAAACTTAAGATTGTGCCAAAGTTAATGTAAGTCCCAAATTAAGAAATAAGGTGGGAAAATGATCAAATAACCAAAAAAGAACTTGACAACAAAAAAGAACTTGAGGGGGCAGCTAGGTATCTGGAGAGTCAGGCCTAAAGAAGGGAGGTTCTAGGTTAAAATCTGGCCTCAGACACTTCCAAGCTGTGTGACCCTAGGGAAATCACTTAACCCCTATTGCCTAGCCCTTGCCACTCTTCTGCCTTGGAACTAATACATAGTATTGACTCCAAGATGGAAGGTCAGGGTTTAAAAAAAAAAGAATTTGACTATGCTTATAGGGGAGATCAAGACAAAAACTCAAAAGAAGATAATGAAGTCAAAATAGCTACAAGCCAAACCTCAGAGAAAAAGATATGGTTTGAATACAAGCCTAGCAAGAATTACTGGAAGTGCTAAAAATATTTTCAAAATCCAGTAAATGTGATAGAGTAAAAATTAAGTAAAGACATAAAAACAAAAGAAAATTATGAAAAGACAATTAATGGGTTGGTAAAAGAGGCACAAAAGTTCTGAAGAAAATAATGTCTTAAAATATAAATGGTCAAACAAAAAAAGGGGCACAAAATTAACTTATGAAAATAACTTTTACAAAATCATACTTGAGCAAATGGAGAGATACAAAAGCTCACTGAAGAAAATAATTTCTTAAAAATTAGAATTTGACACCTGGAAGTTAATGACTCCTTGAGACATCAAGAAACAACCTACTAAATTCAAAAGCATGAAAAAAAAGAAGAAAAATTGAAATATCTCATTGAAAAAATAACTTTCATGGAAAAATAGATTAATGAGAGATAGTTTAAGAATTATTAGGCTCTCTGAAAGTCATAATTAAAGAAAGAGCCTACATATCATATCAACAAATTATCATGAGCAATTGCTCCAATATTCTAGAACCAGAGAGTAAAATATAAATAGAAAGAATCCACTAATCACCACCTGAGCCAGACCCTAAAATGAAAACTCCAAGGAATATTATGATCAAATTACAAAGCTTCCATACCAAAGGGAAAATATTTCAAATGGCCAGAACAAAACATTTGAGTATTTTTGTGTCTCTTTTACTAAGCTATTAATTGTCTTTTTTAAAAATTTTAAACCCTTAACTTCTGTGTATTGACTTATAAGTGGAAGATTGGTAAGGGTAGGCAATGGGGGTCAAGTGACTTGCCCAGGGTCACACAGCTGGGAAGTGTCTGAGGCCGGATTTGAACCTAGGACCTCCTGTCTCTAGGCCTGGCTCTCAATCCACTGAGCTACCCAGCTGCCCCTTAATTGTCTTTTTATAATTTTCTTTCTTTAATGCCTTCTTAAATTGGTGATAGAAATATGTTTTACTACTGGAAAGTAGGAGGGGAAGAGGAAAACTGATAAAGGGTGTGAGAAAGAGAGGGAACATAAATTAAAGCAGTTGTCAGAAGCAAAAGCAACTTGGAGGAAAGAGAGAGAAAGTGTGAGTAATCATAATAAAATAGGATAGAGAGAACAATAGTTACTAATTGTAATTGTGAAAGTATATGAGACAAGTTCACCCATCAAATAGAAGTAGGTAGTGCAATGAATTAGAAAGCAGAATCTTACAAATGTGTTGTTTACTTGGAACATAGAGACATATAGAAAGGTTGAAGCAGATTTCAGACTTAAAAAAAAGGTAAACAAAATCATCATACCAGACAAAGCAAAAACAACAAATAGAACAAACTAAAAGGGATAAGAATTTTAATAGCTCGTTCATTTATTTATTTATTTATTTTTGGGGGGTGGCAAAGAATTGGAAACTTCTTATTTGTGTAACTCTGGGCAAGCCACTTAACCTCAGTTGCTTAGTCCTTTCCACTCTTTAGACCTTACCACTTTTCTGACTTGGATCTGATACTTAATATTAATTCTAATATAAAAGCTAATTTTGGGGGGGGGTTATTTTTAAATTTATATATGACAGACCTCTGGAGAAAATTGAATGGAAACAGAAAGGAGTATATCTTTTTCTCAGCTGTACATGACACCTTTGCAAAATTACCTATGTATTAAGACAGAAGTAATTTCAATCAAATGCAGCAAAGCAGAAATATTAAATTCACTAATTTCAGACCATAATGCAATACAATTACATTTCATAAAGGGCTTCAAAAGCATAGATAAAAAGCTAATTTTTTTTTATCCTGGGACTCCATTCTAGGAGCATAGGGCCACAACCAGTAGGCAATGGGACACAGTCGCTCAGGGTCACCCAGCTGGGAAGTGTCTGAGCCCAGACTTGAACCTAGGACCTTTCGTCTCTAGGCCTGGCTCTCAATCCACTGAGCTAGCCCAGCTGTCCCTACTTTAGGTTGCAGTTTCTTTAGCAGATGTAGTTTTTTTTACAGGGTGGGGTTGCTAGCCCCACGCCCAACCCTCCTCCTTTTTCCATCCTGGCTAGGGACTGTCTTTGGCCCAGGAGTGGTAAGGGTGGGCGGTAGGGGTCAAGTGACTTGCCCAAGGTCACACAGCTGGAAGTGTCTGAGGCTGGACTTGAACCTAGGACCTCCAGTCTCTAGGCCTGGCTCTCAATCCACTGAGCCACTCAGCTGTCCTAAAAAGCTAATTGGAAATTAATAATTCTGTCTTAAAGAATGAGACAAAAACAAATCATAGAAACAATCAATTTCATTTGAGAGAATGATTATAATGAGATATCATTCCAAATTTTGTGGTATACAGCCAAAACTGTTCTTAGGTGAAATTTTCTATCTTTCAATAAGTATATCAATAAAAGAGAGAAAGAGTATATTAATGAATTGGGTGAACAACAATAAAAACAAGAACTAGAAAAAAAGAACAAATTAAAATTCCCCAAATAAAGGTGGACATTGAAACCCCCCAAATGAAAGGAATATTAATAAAATTGAAAAAATAATGTAATAAATTAGGGGCTAGTTTCCTGAAAAAAATTAACTAGAGAAACTACTGGTTAAATTATTTTATTTTAAGAAGAAAACCAAGTTATTAGAATCAAAAATGAAAGGAGTGAAAGCACAGCCAATGAAGATGAAATTAAAGAAATTATTAGTAGTCATTTTGAGCAATTATATATCAGCAAAACTGACAATCTAAGTCAAATACATATATACAGACAAAAATATCAATTTCCTAGATTAACAGAAGAGGAAATGAAATATTTAAATAACCCCATCTTAGAAAAAAGAAATTGAACAAATCATCAATGAGCTTCTTATTAAAAACATCCCTAGGACGAAGTGAATTCACAAGTGAATTCTACCAAAATTTTAAGGAAAAAATTGACCTCAACACTATATAAACTATTTGAAAAATAGATAAAGAAGGAGGTCTACCAAATTTCTCTTATGATACAAATATAGTTTTAGTATTAAACTAGAAAGAGAAAGAAAATCAAGACCAGTTTCCCTAATGAATATTGATGAACAAATTTTAAATAAAATGCTAATAAGATCATAGCAATATATTACAAATTTCATATTGTACAAACACATGGGATTTATACCAGGAATGGAGGCTTGGTTCAATATTAGTAATATTATCAGCTTAATTGACAATATCAATAACAAAACAATAAAAATTATAGTAATTACAATAGAGGCAGAAAATGCCTTAGACTTAATACAACACCCATTACTACCAAAACACTCAAAAGCACATCACTCAATGTAGACTTTCTTAAAATGATAGATAGTATCTATCTAAAATGAAGAGCAAGGATTAGGTCTAATGAAGATAAACTTGAAGCCATTCCAGTAAGCACAGGGTTGAAGCAATGATGTTCATTAACATCACTATCATTTAATACTGTCCTAGAAATGCTAACTTATAGCAAGTGGACAAAAAATAAATTGAAGGAATGAAAGAATTAAGCAGTGAAGAAACAGAACTATTATTTTTTTGTAGATGATATGATGGTATACTTAGAGAACACTATAGAATCAATGAAAATAACAGTTAAAACAACAAATAACTTTAGAAAAATTGCAGAATAAATAAATTCACATCAACATTTCTGTATATAATCAACAAAACCCAGGAGCAAGAGATAGAAAGATAAATGCCATTAAAAAACTACAGACATGAAATACTTGATAGTCTACCTTCTAAGACAAACTCAGGAATCATATGAATACAATTACAAAATACTTTTCATAGAAACAAAGAGAGACAATAAAAAAATATCAAGGAAGGTGGCATAACAGTTCCAGATTTCAAACTATGATACAAAACAATAATCACCAAAACAATCTGGTACTGGCTAAGAAATGGAATAGTGGATCAGTGGAATACATTAAGGCCATACTACAGAATAGTAAGTGAACTTACTATTTTAGTGTTTAATAAACCAGCAGGTCTAAACTTTTGGAGTAAGAACTCATCACTCATTTGACTAAAACTGTAGAAAAACTGTAAAATAGTTTGGCAGAAACTAGGCATAAATGAACATTTCACTCCATATAGTAAGATAAAGTAAAAATGAATAAATTATTTAAACATTATATGACCAGACAAGAGATAGAGGATTAAAGGAAATTAAATATTGTTGGCATAAATGAAAATTAAAAGCTTTTGCAAAAACAAAACTAATGCAGCCAAAAATTAGAAAATGGAGAACTGGAAAACATTCACAGGTATCGCTGATAAAGGTCTCATTTCTCAAATATTTAGAGAATGGAGCACAATAATAAATAATGATAAATAATTAATGGATATGAACAGTTTTCAGAAGTCAAAATTATGAATAGTCACATGAAAAAATTCTCTAAATGAATATTGGTTAAACAAATGCAAATTGACACGACTCTTGAGATACCACTCACATCTGGCTAACAGGAGAGAAAAGGAAAAGGAAAGATATTGAAGTATATGTGGATAAGTTGGGACACTGATGCACTATCTATTGAGTCCTGAGCTGGTCCAGTTATTCTGGAGAAATTTCTGGAACTATTCCCAAAGAGATATAAAATTATGCAAACTCTTTGACCCAGCAATACTTCAACCATGTCTGTTTCTCAAAGAAATCCAAGAAAAGGGGAAAAGGACTTATTTGTACAAAAATATTTCAAATAGCTTCTTTTGTGGTGGCAAAGAACTGGAAATCAAGGGGGTGACCATCATTTGAAGAATGACTTGTGATAGAATATTTCTATGCTAAAAGATATGACAGTCAGCATGGTTTCGGAAAAACCGGGGAACTCATACATAGTGAAGTGAGCAGAACCAGAACATTGTACATAGTAAAAGCAATATTGTAGGGTGATTAACTGTGAAATACGCAGCTGCCCTAGTGAAGAAAATGAAGCAAGACAATTTGAAAGGTGATGAATAATAATAGCCACCTCCAAAGAGTGAACTGAGAAACTCTGATGCAGATTAAACCATACTTTTTAAACTTTTTACATTCCATTTTTTTTGTTTTATTCTTGTTTTGTTTTGCAATATAGCTAATATGGAAATATGTTTAGTGTGACTCCACATATACAATCAGTATTGAATTGCTTTCCTCAAGGATGGAGGAAGGTTTGGGTGAAAGGTGGGAGAGAATTTGGAATTCAAAATTTTAAAAAATAATTATTAAACATTTTACACGTATTAGGGAATATTTAACAAAATAAAATTATGTTTTCAAAGTGAGAAGAGGCACTGTCTTTTCTATGGTTTATCTCTAGAGGTCAGTCCAGTGCTTTGCATGTAATCAGTGTCTAATAAATGCATTATTTATTCATTCAATCAGTCAGCAAACAATTTTATGATTTTTATTTTTCCTCATCCTTTTGGAAGAGGTTTCAATAAGTAATATGATGACTAAAAGGGAAGACAAAAAACACATACTATTTTCTTGCTACTGCATACTGGGCCATTTGACCATACCTTACTAAGCTAATTTTATTGGGGTTATGGGCAGAATAAAAAAAAGCACTTTGCAGCCATATTGTACTTGGTAGGGCCTGGAGGACCTTGTTCAATAATATCCAGTAGTTCAATGACCCTAAAATCTGAAAATAGATACTTTTCTGTTGCCCACAACATTTTAATGAACAGAATAATGTTCAAACTGGAATTCATTGTATACTTAAGGATGATATCACAGTTGATTTGAATTGACCAGAGAGGTTCATTTTATTTAAGGCCTAAATGGTTGCTGTATTGATTTAAAAACACCTTTAGATCAATGGGATATATTCAAAACACTTGAAGTCTTAAACTTTATGTTTTTATATGTAATAATAACAAAACAATATGAAAAAGAGACCACCAATTCAAATCTCTTTGTATCCAAAGAAACATAGTGCTTGCCAAGTTTTATTCTAATGAAATTAGAATGCTGGAGACTTTTTCTTTCTTCCAGAGATAGATTTGTAATGGAAATAATACTCGGGTTAGTAATGCTCATCAATCTTATCAAAGATGTAAAGTCTAGTAGTTCTGAAATGAATCAGCCTAATTTTATACTGTCTGGTTCATATTTGGCAAATAACTCCATTTGTACTCACATGATGAAATTTAAAGTGATGTACTTTTTCAAAAATTGAGATGAATAATCAGCCCAATGTGTGTGACTTAAAAAATATTCAACAAGAGAAAGAATAGGCTTAGTGTTCTTTTTTCATAATGACAAATGAGCATTCTTAAAGGTAATAAAACAATATAAAATTTTAAATATTTCCCCTGCTACCCCAAAGTAAGTGTTCAAGTTTACAGCTAAGTCAATAATGAATGGCTAAAGGACATATAAAGCTCTACCTGAGTAACCAACACAATTCATTACACTGTAGCTTATAAGTGCTTCTTGCAAAGTATATTATCAGTGAGAGTCTAGAGCTCACTTCATATTTTATTTTATTTCACCATATTCCAAGACTGGAGAAATGCCAGCTTTGGAGAGAGTGTCCAATTCCCATATTCCTTAACCTTAAATAGTGAATTTAGATTCTGTTGCTTTGCAAAGAGCCATGCTTTTAAATTTCTTATATTCTCGCTATATCTTGTCCTAAAATCCCATGAAAGTTTTTATTGAGGTGGTATTTTTTACCTATTTAACATTTGTTGAGAAACAACAGAAGGTGGAGAGATGGGTCTGAAGCCAGGAAGGCTGGGATCAAGTCCCACCCACTTCTGATATATACTGGCTCTGTGATTCTGGGCAAATAAATTAAGTTCTTTAGGTTGCTAAATCAGTGGTGTCAAAATAAAATAAAAATAGAAATCACTAAGCTGAACAACATAAGGATCCCTTAAGATGCAAATTGATTTAGAAAACTACATTTTAACATGATCTGGATTGTATTATATTTTTATTAATTTTGTTAAATATTTACTAATTACATTTTTTGGAAAATGGAAAATGCTATCTCTGTTTGACATTTATACTCTAGATCAGTGATGGGCAAACTTTTTAAAGAGGGGGCCAAAGAAAGGAAATGCTCATCTGTCAGTCTGTTTCTAAGGCAACTCTTTCAAAGTTTCATTGTATTGTATCCTACTCATTGTAAATTCGTCAGATTAGGAATAATGCCACTGGCTGGATAGAATATTTCAGGGGGCTGCATCTGGCCCGCGGGCCATAGTTTGCCCATCACTGCTCCAGATAACACTATGTGTCTAACCCTTCATAGAAGATTCTGACCTATTATTTTAAGAGAGGGAATTTCATTATCTGGGAATTCCCTATGCCAGTGAAATGACAGGTTCAATAAAAAAGAGAAAGCAAAATATTTCTGAGATATGATAATTATTATCTTACCTTTATGTTTTTTTCTTTTCACAAGTATACACAAGGAAAAGACTTATTCAAAGAAAAGCAGATAAAAATAATTGTATGTTAATATAAATATATATCACTATATTTTAAAGAAAATGGAAACAGTCATTTTGTGCATCATCAATTTCTCAGTAGTAAAGGAATCTGGGAATTTCAAGTGATGAAGGTGAGGAGGGAGATGAAGCTGGGCATTTCAGAGGTATGTAGATAGAGTGTAAAAATCAGGAAAGTAGTCATTTATGTCACTTCTCATTCTTTATGATGCCACTTGGCATTTTCTTGGCAAAGATTCTAGACTAGTTTGGCATTTCCTTCTCCAACTCATTTTACAGATGAGAAAACTGAGGCCAATACGATTAAATGATTTGCCTAGGACCACTCTGCTAGTGTCTGAGGCCAGAATTGAACTCAGGAGGACTCATCTTCAAGCTTTCAGGCCCAACACTCAATCCACTGTACTACCTAGTTGCCCAATCAAGAAAGTAGGCCAGTTTGGTTAAAATGCAGATTATATGATGGGAGGCAGTCTAGAAAGATAAGTTTGGGTGACACTGTATAATAGACTTTCTGTTAAAAAACATGGCATCTATGCTTTAGAAATTTCAGTTTGCCAGCTGCGTGGAGGATAGACTGGATATGAGAAAGATTAGAACAAGACATTATGTGATATGAAGGTTGTTATCTTTCTGTTCTTTTTGGGAAAAAAATAAACGTCTTTTGAGTGTAATACAGGAAAATCTCTAGCCTTTGGTTGACCACTTTATGAAAGTATTATAGCAACTTGATGGAGTATAACTGGAAGGTGATTAATAATTTAATAAATTTATTTGAATCTATCATTTTCAAGGAAACTTCTTCTGTGTGATGTCACTCAATAAAAGTATTCTGTTTGGAATGACTGATGCTTCCTCAGTTGAAGAACCTTAAAGAGAAAAGTTATTCCTCATTCATGCTGAAGAGCAGTGGGCTAAATTCATCTGCTCATTTAAAAAAATGTCTTTTAACCTCTTCTCTTTCTTTGTTTTTAATTTTCCCTATCCTTAAGACTGATTTTCTCTTTTTTGATAGCCTTAGTCCCACGTAGAACTCACTCCATGCATATGTATATTTGGAAGGTACAGGTAGAGCTTTCAAAAGCTTCTGATACCTTTCTGTTGTTTATGTTAGATAAAGGAGGAAGGAGAAGGTCCTGGCGAATACCTTACTACTGTTTGCTCAAAGGAGGTCTGGTCCTCTTGTCTCCCTTTGTCGTCTTGCTGCCAATGGGTTGACATCTACTAGATATGACTACAGTTATTAAATAAGGCTGTGGAGAATTAAACCCTAAGCCACTGAATCCTTTGCTTGCCTATGGTTTTTATTGGTCTTTAGGAGATATTCTAATACTGTCCTCTCGCCTCCCCTTTCCTATTACATAGAAAACCAATAACATAAAAATCATTACACTGGATAGGGCAGGATGGCATCAGTATAAAAGAGGTCAGCCCACTGTCTCAGTGGGAAGGGTCAACATCAAGGCATTGGGGTGATTGAGGAAATAGGAAACATATATTTTCTTTCCTTGGCTTACCTCTGACAAACTACTCTTCTGCCGCCTAACATTTTTATTCTCACTGGAGTATGACAGTTCTCCCAATGGAACGAATACATACTGCAGACATTTGAAAAATGTTAGATGACTTTCTTTCCCCTGTAAGTAATAGGTGCTCTGGGTTATGGGGGCAAGAGGGGGGAGTGGGAAGACAGATAATAAAGATATTGCTGTAGACCTACCTTCAGACATCACGGTAGAGTGAAAAAATAAAAGGTTGTCATTATTCTGTTTTGTATGAAGTTAGCGATGAGCCTTTGTGTCCTGAACCATGGTGGTGGGGCATGGAAGTAGTGAGTAACTATGCTTCCTTCGCCTCTTTCCTCTGAGACGCTGTGGTTTACCCTGGGTTTGAATGTAGCTTTCACTTCAGTCTTAATATCTATTTTGAACCACAAAAGCTGGCCTTTAATTTGTGATTTACATGGATGGCGGGGTACTGTTCAAAATCCACGCTCCTGCTGCCTTTGTGGTGTTCACCTCTCTTTATGTGGTCATTAGACCAAACAGCATATCATTAGATAAGCCTGTAGAAAGATTAGATTTCAAAATGTAAGGGTTTTCATTTTCTCCCCCTGACTTTTTTTTTGTCCAACAAAATGTCCTTTCCCCCAACCTACAATTTTCCTATGAATGTAATAACCTGGAAGCATTAGTTCGGGAAGTGAGTAATAATTTTAGATCAGCGTTCACCTGAGAATCCATCGTTTTTGTAGCCCAACTTGAACTCTCTGTAGGCTGAGACAGATTTGTCATAATCTCTGCTGCTAGCTCTCTGGCTTTCTGAAGTGGCCCTGCTTTGAATGACTGGAGTTTTGAACTCCACCACAAAAAGAAAATTTATTTTCTAGTTCATTTTCTCCATCTAGCAATTTTATTATTCTGTATGTGCGAGACTGGAACAGGCAAATGTCTCAATGCCAACCAAAGAATTCTGAGAGAAAAAAACACTCACTTCAGTTGTTCTGAAGAAATTCTTGGGTCATATCCATGATTAAATGTGTTCTTTGAAAAATGCATTTAGTTGTTGTTTTTTTAAACCCTTACCTTCTGTCTTAGAATCAATACTGTGTATTGGTTCCAAGGCAGAAGAGTGGTAAAGGGTAGGCTAAGAGGCTTAAGAGACTTCTCAGAGTCACACAGCTAGGAAATCTGTCTTGGAATTAATAATGTGTATTGGTTTCAAGTTGGAAGAGTGGTAAGGGGTTGACTATGGAGGTTGTGACTTGCTCAGGGTCACATAGCTAAGAAGTGTCTAAAGTCATATTTGAACCCAGGAACTCCTGGCTTTAGGCCTGGATTTCAATCCACTGACACAGCTAGGTGCCCCCTGCATTTAGTCTTAAGGAATAGGTTTTTAATTTTTGTGTGTGTGTCATAGAATCCTATGATATTCTGGCAAAGTCCATGGACTCCTCCTCAGAATGTCTGTTGCTTGTCTTAGAAGAAAATATGAAATTTAATTAGAGAAGATGAAGATATAATTTCCCCCATCCAACTTCATTGACTCCCTGGAATCTGGCTCCATGGATCCCTGGTTGAGAACTTCTTTTATAAAAGTGATCCTTTTAGGAGTCAAACAGAATGAATAGGACATGGAATACACATCTTAATTCAAGTATTGAAGCAGCAATAAGAAACTTGTGAGGGGTGGGAAAGCCTAGTCATTGTGGATTTATAGGTGAATTTTATTAAATTTTAGAAAATAGTTCCTCTGCTACCCAAATTATTCTCAAAACTTGAGAAGGAAAACATTCCACTGGATTCCTTTAGTTATACAAACATTGTCCTCACACTGAAGCCAGAGGAAGATAAAGCAGAGGATGAAAGTAGGGAGCAGAAGTTTAATTAAAATTGATTTGAGTATTATGTTCAAGTCCTTAATACTATCTTTGGTTTTGAAAGGCAAAATAAAAATATGATTGTTTTTAAACAACGTAATCATGAGCTAGCTAAAGGGGACAGACAAATAGCTACATGGATGTTGTCTCGGAAGTAATTCTGTCAATTAGTGCAACTAACATTCTTCTCTGAGGCCTCATTAATCCTTCATGCTGTTCTTGCTGGGTACCACCTGCTATGCTTTGAAATATGAAGAGAGATTTTTTCCCCTCATTCACCAGTTGATGGTTGTTATTTATTGTATTACTTTAACATTAGAATTTTCCATCATTTCATTGATATAGGTATTCTCATCTAACCAACTGTGCAGAAGCCAGGGAGTGTTGCTTTGGTAACACTGATTCCTATGAGGTCACTATTTACTTATGCTTTGTTTCTTCTCTCTTGTTTGTCCCTGGGTAAAATTAACTTTATTCCATCTATGTATCTATCTATGTTTCTTTCTTTCTTTCTTTCTTTCTTTCTTTCTTTCTTTCTTTCTTT